>NW_024067705.1:0-315000 GCF_009389715.1 Phoenix dactylifera
CCGGTGGTGCCATGAATGGATGTGACGGTACAAAAACTTGTTGCTGTGCATGTACCTGTGCCAAAAGTATTGCCATGTGTCGATGACGAACATGCCGATGAAGAACTGCCTCGCTAGCACAATGAATGGAGTTTGAACAGTGGAAGCAATTTCACTACTATTTTTACTAACCTAGATAGAAGAAGGTTATATTAGTTAGCGTAACAAAGTTATCATAAAGATCTTATTTAGATTCCTTAAGCGTATAATCAACTAAACACAAATCCTCGCAATTGATATAAGGCCAGTAAGAAAAATACCTTGAAAAGAAGGAATGCAACAGTAGCTTGAACCAGTTGCTGAGCAAGAACCCCATTGACTACCTCACGCTTAGATACCAGATTCTTGATGTCTTCATCTTTCCTGGAATGCAGCCGGTACTTTTCGAGGGAGCCAAGCATCATATAGATACCTGAATAAGTCCAATAGACCCCGATGGGAACCACAATGCCCAAAAGTTCATCAGAAGGAACATTCTCCATTGCAACAAAGGGGAGACGGTGGGTGAGTGAGTGAGTGAGAGAGAGGGAGGGTTGATGGAAATGAACCTAGGGAGATGAGAAGGAGAGAGAGGAGAGTTTGCTTTGTGCATAGGTTTTGCTAAGCTAATGGGTTTATATGGCGAAACGATCCCCGCTCCCTCTTTGACTCATTGTAAAAAACGAAATAAATCCCCATCGGGGACGGCCTAATGAAAAGTTCCGTTAACCAACCCTTTAATACCCGGTCCACCAACAATATTAATTTTCCATCCATGCAGGCCAAGTATGGTGATGGGTGGGGGAGGGACCGAAAATTTAAGAACCTGTCTCCATCCCTTTATGGTAAACGCGGGTCCACGGAGCGACCCCTTGTCAAAGACATCGAAATCAGTTATGCATTTGGACCGTAAGCAGTTGAGTTTTCCCTTCCTTTTTTTTTTTCTATTTTTTTTTTTTTTTTGGCGAGAGAAACGAAAGTTGAGTTTTTATGGCATGTGGCCAAGGTGATTGCTGTAAACGTTCAAGGCGATTTCTGTAATCATATACTTACCTCTTTCGTTTTGAATAATGAGCAAGCATGGCACATGCATGCGCTTGGAACATGGTCAATTACCGGCATTTTCTTTGTACATATTGTAAAGTACAATAATGAAATTATATTTAAGTCTCATTTGGCACAACTGTTAGGTAGTAGAGCTTTTCGAAGCAGAGTTTTTATAAAAAGCTATTTGCTGTTCAGTAGTTACATTTTTAAAGTGCTCTAAAACTTTAATTTGTGTTTGATAAATAAATTAAGAAATTACTTTTGATATGACAAAATAATCATAAAAAATATTGTATAGTATTATACAACATAGCATAATAAAATATAATATGTATTAGTACATAAATATATAATATAGTATAATATTACTATAATGTAATATAATATTATTATAATATAATAATACAATATTCTATATTATAGCATAATAATATAACATAATTTGATATTATATAATATAACATATCAATGTATTATGGTATAATATAATAAAATATTATATTTATAGTATAATAAAAAATAAAGATATAAAATATTATAATTATTATCATTATACATTAATAAATATAAAGAGATGAGGATGATAGTGTTATTTTGATGATTAACAAGCAATTATCTAGAGTATGCTATAAGTTAAATTGATACTTCATTTATAAGTTCATTACTCTCAGTATATTTGGTTAATTGAAAATAGATACATGACCTTATTCATTTGAATGAATCTAACCTTGAGAATGCAGCAAAGTGTGGATTGAGTCGACCCAAAGGTTGATTGGGTCGACCCCGGCACATCAAGAAATCATTTGGCACACTCATGCACAAATGGCACAAATGAACAGTGAGTTGGGTCGACCCAAGGTAAGCATGAGTCGACCCAACCTTGAAGAACCTCAAAAACACAACTGAAGAATGCTCTCTGGATTTACTGAGAGGGTCGACCCAAACAGTGGTTGAGTCGACCCAAGCTTGAGTCGACCCAAACCCTGAGAGGGTCGACCCAAAGGCAAGACAGAAAGACAGACAGAAAATGGTTCTCTGGAATTACTGAGAGGGTCGACCCAAGAAGAAGTTGAGTCGACCCAAGTGGACTTTGAGTCGACCCAAAGAATGGTTGGGTCGACCCATGGGAAGGAAGGCTGAAATTGAAGTTTCTGTGGTTTCTGAGAGGGTCGACCCAAGGAATGTTTGAGTCGACCCAAGGCAAAGTTGGGTCGACCCAAGGACAGGTTGAGCCGACCCAAACACAGGCTGAACAGTAACGGCTAGTTCTGCAACTGTACTTTTTGTCCTTCCCAAGGTGAGTAACGGCTAGTTTTTCAAATCTAACCATTAGGACTTGTCCTAAGAAGGTGGGAAGCTATTTAAAGGGGCACTATTCATCAGAGAGAACAACTTTTGAGTGGAATATCAAAGAGTACCCAAGAATACAAAAGTGCCATAATCTTCTTCATCAAGAGCTTCATTCAAGAATCAAAGAAAGGGATTGAGCAGATTCAAAGAGGCATCAAGAGCTCCATCCCCCTTAAAGAGTGAAGCATCCTTGACAAAGAAGAGCAAAGCGACTTCAAAGCGATAAATACTTTCTAACTCTTCCTTGTAGCTTATATTGTTTCATATGCTCATTTAGGAGTTTGAATCTTTCCTTTTGTTTATTAAACACTTTGTAAAGGTTCGTTGGTGAGCCCGCAAAACCAACAAAGGTTTTTGGTGAACCCGGAAAACCAAAGTGTAAAGGTTAGTTGGTGAGCCCGCAAAACCAACAAAGGTTTTTGGTGAACCCGGAAAACCAAAGTGTATAGGTTCGTTGGTGAGCCCGTAAAACCAACAAAGGTTTTTGGATTGTGAGCCCGGAAAACAATCCAACTGTAATCCGCGAGATTATAGTGAATTCCCAAGGGGACGCTTGGGGAGTGGACGTAGGTGCTAAGGAGAGCACCGAACCACTATATATTGTTGTGTTTGTGTTGTACTTGTGTTTTCATTTACTCTTGCATCATCTTCTACTCTTGCGTTAGTTTACCTCACTCAAATAGCTTAAGAAAGCATCCACCGCACTTAATTAAGAAAACGTTTAAAGCACCAAAATTTAGAAGAAACCAATTCACCCCCCCCCCCTCGTGGCTTGTCACCTTGGGCAACAAGTGGTATCAGAGCGAGGTGCTCTAATAGTGCTCATTGATCTAACAATCAAGAGTTAAAGATCATGACAACCCAAGTGGGATGTGCAATGAGTGAGGGGCAATCCACAAATAGACCACCTCTATTTAATGGCACAAACTACACATATTGGAAAGCTAGAATGAGGATATTCATTCAAGCTTCGGACTATGAACTGTGGCAAATCATCACTAGAGGACCTCACACACCCACACTTAACATAGATGGCACTATCATACCCAAACCAGAAATGGATTGGAATGAAAGTGATAGAAGATTAGCACAGTTAAATGCAAAAGCTGTAAATACACTTTACTGCTCTTTAGATGTAAATGAATTTAATAGAATATCCACTTGCACCACCGCCAAAGAAATTTGGGATAGACTTGAGGTCACACATGAAGGGACCAATCAAGTTAAGGAGTCCAAGATAAACATATTAGTACACAAGTATGAACTGTTTAAAATGGAATCTACTGAGTCCATAACTGATATGTTTACTCGTTTTACTGATATTATAAATGGGCTTAAAAGTTTAGGAAAGTCTTATTCTAACTCTGATTTGGTGCGTAAAATTCTCAGGTCTCTACCAAGGAATTGGGAGGCCAAGGTAACCGCTATTCAAGAGGCAAAGGACCTCAACACACTGCAGTTAGAGGAGCTCCTAGGATCTCTCATGACCCATGAGTTGACAATGAGGCAAAATTCAGAAGATGAGGTCAAGAGAAGAAAACCCATTGCCCTAAAGACTACCACCCCTAGACAACAAACTGAATCGGAAGATTCAGATGATGATGAAGATATTGATGAAGAAGGGATGGCAGTGCTTGGGAGAAAATTCAGAAGATTCATGAGAGGTAAGAATAAGTTCCATAAAAAGAAACCCTTTCTTAAAGGTAACTCAAGCAAAGAAAAGGTTAAGGATAAGGAAAAAGAAAAAGAGACTCCCATTTGCTATGAGTGTAACAAACCCGGGCATTGTAAGATAGATTGCCCAGATTTGAAGTGGATGGCAAGAAAGTTAAAAAAGAAGAATTTTATGGCCGATTGGAGTGAAAGTGAGGAATCAAGTTCGGAGGACGAAGATCATCAAGACACGGCCCAAATATGTCATATGGCCAATGACGATGAGGTAGATTCTGAACTTGACTGTGATTTTACTGTTGATGAATTGCATGATGCATTCTTAGAACTCATGGAAGAACATAAGAAAGTAATTAATAAAAATAAAGCTCTAAAAGAAGAAAATCAATCTCTCATTAAAGATAAGATAAAACTGTCTCATAACTATGAAACATTAAGTAGGAAACTTGAAAATGAAACCAAAAATCTAATTGCTGAAAATGTCAAGCTAAAAGAAGATGCTGAAAAATATAAATCTTTGGTAGATAGATTTACTCTTAGTTCTACCAAATTAAACTTGATTCTTGATAGCCAAAAAGCTGTATATGATAAGGCCGGTTATAGAACAAATAGAAAACAAAAACTCTTAAAGAATATTTTTGTAAAAGCTAAAAGGGAAAATATTACTTGTTATTGTTGTAATAAGATAGGACATAGAGCATATGAATGTAATTTTAGAAAGTCTAGTCAAAACAGATCAAGTAATAATCAAAAGATAAAATTCAAGAAAGTTTGGGTTCCAAAAGGAACATGGAGTACTAACCCTAAAGGACCCAACTTAGCTTGGGTACCTAAAGGTTCTTCTTGATCTTGATTGCAGGTGTGTCTTGCAGCTGATAAAATGGAAAAACGATGGTATCTAGATAGTGGCTGTTCAAGACACATGACCGGTGACGAAGATCAATTTGTCACCTTGGAACCAAAGAAAGGTGGAGTAGTGACCTATGGAGACAATGGTAAAGGGTATATCATTGGAAAGGGTAAAATTTTCATTGCTCCATCTATTTTTATAGAAAATGTTTTATTAGTTAAGGGTTTGAAACATAACCTTCTTAGCATAAGTCAATTTTGTGATAAAGGATTTAAAGTTACATTTGAAGCATCTGTATGCATAATCACAAATCCTAAAGATAATAGCATTGTACTTGTAGGACAAAGGCAAAGAAATATTTACTTAGTAGATCTTCATGAGTTAGGCAAGAAAAATGGTTTATGCTTAATTACTAATGAAGAAAAGAAAATTGAAACTAGTTGGCTTTGGCATCGAAGATTAGGACATGCTAGTATGGAATTAATATCAAAACTAGTTAAGAAGGAATTAATAAAGGATGTGCCAAAATTGATTTTTGAAAAGGACAAAATATGTGGACCATGTTCATTGGGAAAACAAACTAAGTCATCTTTCAAATCGAAAAACGTAGTATCAACAACTAGACCATTTGAACTCATACACATGGATTTATTTGGACCTACTAGAACTACAAGTCTAGGAGGAAAGAAATATGGACTAGTTATTGTTGATGATTTTTCAAGGTATACATGGGTTTCATTTTTGGCATATAAGAATGAAGTATTTTCAGAATTTTTGAAACTATATAATAAAATCATAAATGAAAAGAAACTCACCTTAGTAGCCATTCGAAGTGATCATGGTACTGAATTTGAAAATCAACACTTCGAGGAATTTTACACTAAAAATGGAATATCACATCAATTTTCAGCACCTAGAACGCCTCAATAAAATGGGGTTGTTGAAAGAAAAAATAGGACATTGGCAGAAATGGCACGCACAATGTTGTGCGAGTCAAATCTTCTAAAGTACTTTTGGGCTGAAGCTATAAACACCTCTTGCCATATTCTAAATCGAGTTTTGTTGCCCAGATAGACAACCCAAGAGGGGGGGGTGAATTGGGTTTTAAAACAATTTGGATAATTTAAAACGTTATGGATGATTAATTAAAAACTATGCCAAGTTATTTAATTAATTACTATGTGCTGTGAGCAATATGAAATGAGAAGAGGAAGAGACAATCAATCACAAACACAAGTTTTATAGTGGTTCGGAGCTATCCCTTGCTCCTACGTCCACTCCCCAAGTTTCTCTTGGGAATACACTATAACCCCCTTGGATTACAGCCGGTTGTTTTGCAAGCTCACAACCAAACTTGTTGTTTTACGAGCTAACAACGAACTCGGTCGGTTTTCCCAGGCTCACCGACTAGAACCAACCCCGATTGTTTTCCCGGGCTCACAATCAAACCCTTTCACACGTTGGTTTTAAAACTGGCTCACCAACTAACCTTTATCCCCTTGATTCAATCCCCCGATTGAACCAAGTAAATACACGTAGTAGAAAGAAAACAGAAAATAAGCTTCTCAAAAGCAGGTATGAAACAATATATTCAAGGATGAGTTTAGAAGCCCTCAAACGCTTTTAAGCTTAAGTAGAGGAATGGCTTCTTGACTCTGGTCTCCTCTTGGATGAGTGATCGACTTGAATGTAGGAGGAGGAAGCTTTGAATGCTGGGGAGAAGTTGGTGGCGCAGTAAATGCTGATCTCCCCTTTTTCTCGTTGAAGAGCACTTGCAAAGCTTGAAGACTTGAATGCTTGGAGTGGAATGTATGTTCTCTATTTTGCTACAGTCTTCTGTGGCTATTTAAGCCAACCCCCACGGAAACTAGCCGTTACTCCACTTTTTCTGGCCGTTCTGCACACTCTGCGCAGCCTGACAATGTGACCGTTGGTGGGTTGGAGTCGACTCGCGCGATCAGGAGTCGACTCGGCTGTAGCGGGAGTCGACTCAAGCTTTTCAGGAGTCGACTCGGCAACTGTTCCAAGTTTGAATTAAAGTTGCCGTCACGACTGGGAGTCGACTCGTCTTGGCCCGGAGTCGACTCGCCAACTTCTGGCGCTGACCTGGCAATTTTGGAGTCGGCTTTTCCTCTGTAGACCGTGGATACAAATTTGAATTTTGCCCTCTCGAGTCGACTCGACTGTCCTGGGAGTCGACTCGAATCTCAGAGCCCGAACTCCCGATTCTCTGTCTTTTGGCTCATCCAGTCTTGGAGTCGACTCGAACTTCCTTGGAGTCGACTCGGCTCTCAGTTTCCGAAAGTTGGTCTTCTGCCTTTTGACGTGAAGCTTGTCTTGGTGTCGACTCGAGCTGTCTGGGAGTCGACTCGAATCTCAGTGGCAGTAACATGGTTTTCTCTGTTGATGGTCGCACAATCTTGGAGTCGACTCGCGTAATGCGGGAGTCGACTCGAATCTCAGAGTCCATAAAACACTCTCTGACTTTTTCTTTGTGCACCGCTGGGAGTCGACTCGCGTTCCACTGGAGTCGACTCGAATCTCAGATCTGAAAGACTGCTCTTCTATCCTTCTGTCTGTTTTCAGTCGGAGTCGACTCATACTGATTAGGAGTCGACTCGAGCTCGTGCCAGTGACCTTGATACGCTTGGAGTCGACTCGTGAAACTCGGGAGTCGACTCGAGTCTCAGACATTGGTTCAGCAGACTTCTTAACTTATCCAAAATACTGTAAACCATGTCTAGAAACACTTGAGCAGGATTTTCACTGAAACACTCAATTGAATTCATTAGTAATCACACGATATACTCAAATGCTTTGAGCTCATCAAAATCAAACGGGGTTTTAATCAATCACTCCACAATCTCCCCCTTTTTGATGATGACAAAACTTTGAGTATACGTAAAATGAATTGCTCAATAAATAATGAAATAAAATTCACAAGTGAATTCAAATGTCTGAAAATTTAATTTATCCAAGTTTGAAAGGTGTGAAACATTTAAATTTCGGAGTTAAAGCTCCCCCTTTCATTTGGAATTATATAAGCCTCCATATTATGCAATCAATTGTTTGGCTTATATGTTATCAATGATTTATCTTGATTAAAATTCAGATTCTCCCCCTCAACATATGCATTCAACTAGTTTTAGTTTTCTGAATTTCCTTTTAATGCTTTGAAATTTTTGAACTGAATTTTTTTGTTTTTAGAGGGAAAATCTGTCAATTTGTTCTTGAGTACGATTAAGCTAATCTCCGAATATCCCTTGAATAGATTCTGGAGATTACTCCATTAGGAGCCCCAAAAGAGAGATAATGAGCCTCGAGGTACCGAATCCACTTAGAACAAATTTGTGTGTGTTTTTAAGAGTTCTTTTACATATTTTAACCATATTTCTCCCCTTATTACATATTTTATACATATTTCTCCCCCTTTTTGTCATCATATCAAAAAGGAGGTAATCACACACACAATCAATGGCACAAATGGCACAATCAAACATCAAATGGCACAGTCAATTGGCACAGAAATAAAGATAAGATGTCTACTCATTGTATTGATATGAAGGTGAATACATTTGAGCATACTATAAGTAAGGCAAAAACAATACAAAAGAAGATAAAACACAACTCAAAATCATCTATGTCCTCCTCGAGGATGTAGCTCCCCCTCTCGAGGATGTAGCTCCTCCTCTCGAGGATGTAGCTCCTCCTCTCGAGGATGCGTCTCCTCCTCTGGAGGATGTGGCTCCTCCTCCCAATCTGCTCCGCTCCATGAGGAGGGCGACTGCCTCTGTGACATGGCTAAGCTGTGTGATGATAGACGAGGTGGCTCTGCTGTGCATAGTGGAGAGCTCAGTCACCGACGTCTGAAGCCCAGTCACTGAGGTCTGAAGTGCGTCCAGCTTGCCGACAATCACATTCGACAAGCGCTCGGCCCCCTCGGTAGTGGTGTGCATGTCACGGCCTATCTCCTCTCGAAACTGTCGAGTGGTGCTCTTGATCTCCCTCATGTTGCGGAACTGGGCCTGCATCAAATCCCTGATATTATATATCTCTTCCCGCACTTTAGCCGTCATGTCTGTCACGGCTGTCAAGGATGGCACCAATGCGGAGGATGGAGTGGGTGCAGGAGTGGGTGCAGGAGTGGCAGCTGGCACGGAACCTCGGAGCTCCCGGAGCAGCTCGTCCCTCAAATCTCGGATGATCTCCTGCCGCAGCTCTCGGAGCTGCTCTGGATCAATACGGACCTCCATAGATGGTGGAGCTGAGGAGGAAGGTCCGGCAGAGGTGGTAGGAGCAGGAGGAGTGGATGGAAGGTCTGGATGATGTGGAGAGTCTGGGTAATCAGAGTCTGGCTCAGGACTGGGTGATGGTCTGGTGGTCTGAGCAGTGAGAGTGGACTTCCTAACCCAGATCCCGTCTTTCTTCCGAAATTCCATCCTGTGCATGGTCCCCGTACCCAAGCGATCAGTCCATCGCAAGGCACGAGAGGGTTCCCTCTCAGGAATGGAAATTTCGTACTGCCTAAACAGGAGAGTGAATATCATCCCGTATGGGAGGGAGAGCCTAGGTCTATCTAAAGGCTCACACATATACCTATAAATCAGCTTGGGGAAGTTGACCGGGGTGTCCTGAAGAATGTAAGACATAATAGCTAGGTCCCTCTCATTCACAAAATCAAATCTTCCTGTCTTAGGGAAGATGGACCTGGATAGAATGCTCAAGAGGATTCTCACTTCAATAGGAAGTGAGCTAGCAGATACCTCATCTAGGGGGGACTGAGGTGGCTGCCCTAAGACGATCGTAAGGGCCTCAAATCTATCCTCAGGATGTGCAGGAGCTACCCCTACCAGTGGGAGGTGGAGGATATGGGCAACGAGATCCTCCGTGACACGTAATGGGACACCTAATACCGTGCCCTCAATACCTCCATCTCCCCGATGGACGGTACTATAGAACTCTTGAACTAGGCCAGGATAGGTGGGAAGGTCCAAGGTGAGGAAGTACTCTAGACCCTGGGCTCTAAGCCTATCGCCTATGGTGAACCCTTCCCGGGAGAGGAAGTCAAAATCGACATACCTCCCGGTGGAGACGGCCTTCCCGGCCAATGGCCTAACATGAACCTCCCTAGGCGGGGAACGATCCGGAGGTGGTTGCCTCGCGGGATCATGCCGCGCCTTGGAGCGCCGCTCGGGAACGGCCGCGGGACGGGACCTCTTCCTAACGACGGCCTTACGAGGCATCTTGACCTAAACGGGAATAAAAATACCTTGAGGACGATGAAGGACGGACAGAGGAAGCTCGGGACGGACCGGAAATGACCTAGGAACGGATGGAAACTCAATGTCCGGCGAAGAATCGACGGGAAAAAGGCTTGGAGACGATCGGGGATGACCTAGGAGTCGGCTCTAGGGCTTTGTGAACAGTGGCGGCTTGAGGAAAAGTGTTTGCGAAACGACAAACCTAGGGTTAAAAAGTCGGATCCCGACTGCGAGTCGACTCCCCTGAGTCGCGAGTCGACTCGACCTCGAGTCGACTCCAGAATATGCGCGAGTCGACTCCCCTTTTGCTGCCAGCTTTGCGAGTCGACTCCCGCAAATGCGCGAGTCGACTCCCCCTTAGGAGCCGGCTCTGAAACTTACTCGAGTCGTCTCTAACCTTGGCACGCACTTAAAACTCTTGCTATAATCGCGCCAAATGAGGGAAAATCACCTAATTAAGGACTGATATGATGATCATTGAATAGAAACTCTCTTTTAACCTCATTCTCATCATCAAAATCAATTAATCTAGTGGTAACTCCCACTAGGATGGATCAATCACTCCTAATCCCCTTCTAAGCACACTAAATCTCTCTTCACTTAGGGGTTTTGTGAAAATATCTGCTAATTGATTATCAGTACACACAAAGTGGAGTGACACATCACCATTCAATACATGATCTCTTATGAAGTGATGTCTTATCTCAATGTGTTTAGTTCTTGAGTGTTGAATTGGATTTTTAGTTAGATTTATGGCACTTGTGTTATCACAATTAATGGGGATTTCATCTTGTTTAATGCCATAATCTTCTAATTGTTGTTTAATCCATAAGATTTGAGCACAACAACTCCCGGCTGCAACATATTCAGCTTCTGCAGTGGATAATGCAACCGAGTTTTGTTTCTTGCTAAACCATGAGATTAGGTTTTCTCCTAGAAATTGACAAGACCCGCTGGTACTTTTTCTATCAAGTTTACATCCAGCGAAGTCTGAATCTGTGTACCCTATTAAGTTTAGGCTAGATTCTTTAGAGTACCACAGTCCTATGTTCTTAGTTCCTATTAAGTATTTAAAGATTCTTTTAACTGCAGCTAGGTGTGATTCTTTAGGATTAGCCTGATATCTAGCACACATGCACACACTAAACATAATATCAGGTCTACTTGCAGTAAGATACAGTAAAGAACCTATCATACCTCTATAAAGTTTTTGATCGACGGATTTACCTGATTCATCTTGGTCTAACTTACATGATGAGCTCATGGGGGTGCTGATTGATTTGTTTCCCTCCATATCAAACTTCTTGAGCATCTCCTTGATATATTTTACTTGATTGATGAAGATGCCTTCTTCAGATTGTTTGATTTGAAGCCCGAGGAAGTAGTTTAGTTCTCCCATCATGCTCATTTCAAACTCACTCTGCATCAAATCAGCAAATTCTTCGCAGAGGCGATTGTTAGTGGCACCGAAAATGATATCATCAACATAAATCTGTACTAACAACATATCCTTATTTTGTCTTTTCAGAAATAATGTTGTGTCTACATTTCCCCTAGAGAATTCATGTTCTAATAGGAATTTACTAAGTCTCTCATACCATGCTCTAGGTGCTTGTTTTAACCCATAAAGTGCTTTGTTTAGTTTATACACATGATTAGGGTATTGATGATTTTCGAAACCAGGAGGTTGTTCTACATACACCTCCTCATTAATATACCCATTTAAAAATGCACTCTTTACATCCATTTGAAATAGTTTGAAATCTTTAGAGCATGCATATGCTAATAATAGTCTAATAGCCTCAAGTCTAGCTACGGGAGCAAAGGTTTCATCAAAGTCTATACCTTCTTCTTGATTATAACCCTTTGCTACTAGTCTAGCCTTATTCCGTATAACAATTCCATTTTCATCTAGCTTATTTTTATATATCCATTTTGTACCAATAATTGGATATTCAGAAGGTCTCTCTACTAGATCCCACACTTTGTTTCTAGTAAATTGGTTTAGTTCTTCTTGCATTGCATTTATCCAATTTACATCATTTTCGGCTTCTTCTATATGTTTGGGCTCAAAGTGTGAAACAAAGGCTAGATGATTATTCATATTCCTAAGGGATGCTCTAGTCCTAACCGGTTGTGATGGATCATCTAGAATTAGTTCCTTAGGATGCCCGTGAGCATACCTCCAAGCTTTAGTTAGCCCATGATCCACTATAGGCTCTTGGTTTGATGATTCTCCTTCAATCAACTTTTGATTATCATCTCGTAATCCCATCTCATCTATCTTTTCTTCAAGTATTTCAATATCATCATCAAAATTAACCTTCTTACTAGATGAGATGTCACTAGAGTCATCAAAAACAACATGTATGGATTCTTCTATAACTAGAGTTCTTTTATTAAAGATTCTATAGGCTTTACTAGTTGTAGAATAACCTAGGAATATTCCTTCATCAGATTTAGGGTCAAATTTCCCTAGATTATCTTTCCCATTATTATGTACAAAACACCTACATCCAAAAACATGAAAATAGTTAACCTTTGGTTTTCTGTTTTTCCACAGTTCATATGGTGTTTTCTTTATGATGGGTCTTAATAGAACTCTATTTAATATATGGCAAGAAGTATTAATGGCTTCTCCCCAAAAATACTTAGGGAGGTTACTTTCACATAACATCGTTCTAGCCATTTCCTCTAGTGTTCTATTTTTCCTTTCAACAACTCCATTTTGCTGTGGTGTCCTAGGTGCTGAGAAATTATGGGTTATCCCCTTTTTGCTACAAAATTCATCAAATAATTGATTTTCGAATTCGGTACCATGGTCACTTCTAATAGCTATAACTGAGGATTCTCTAGCATTTGTTACTTCCTTGTGGAACTTCTTAAACATAGAAAATGCTTGATCCTTATGCGCTAGAAACATGACCCATGTGTACCTAGAGTAATCATCTACTATAACTAGACCATATTTATTTCCACCTAGGCTTGTTGTTCTAGTAGGACCAAATAAGTCCATATGTAATAATTCTAGAGGCCTAGAGGTAGAGACACATTTTATGGATTTAAAAGAATTCCTAGATTGTTTGCCAAATTGACATGCTTCACAGATTTTGTTCTTTTCAAATTTTAATTTTGGCAAACCTATCACGGAGTCTCTTTTAACTAGTTTAGTTATTGTGTCCATGCTTGCATGACCTAACTTACGGTGCCATAACCAACTAGCATCATTTTCTTTGGTTTCATTTACAACTAGACATTGGTTATGTTTTGCAAGATCTTCTAGGTCTACAACATATACATTTCCACGTCTAATCCCTTTAAAGACCAAACTATTATCATTAGGATTTGTTACAATACATAGTGATGGTTTAAACATAACATCATATCCTTTATCACATAATTGACTAATGCTTAACAAGTTATGTTTAAGACCATCAACATATCTAACATTATCTATAAAAGTAGAAGGGGTGATTTGAACTTTACCAATGCCAATGATGTGACCTTGGTTGTTGTCTCCAAACGTCACAACACCTCCCTTCTTAGCTTCAAGGGTGAAAAATTGGTCTTTATCACCCGTCATGTGCCTTGAGCAGCCACTATCCAAATACCAGCAATTTTTGTTGACCTTGGCTGCAAGACACTCCTCGTCTTCGTTGGCCATGAAGCAGAAATTGGCCTTTTCTTCTTGTTCCTCGTCAGAAGAGGAGGATGATGAGTCGGAGTCGGATAGTGTAGTGACAAGAGCTTTCTTCTTCTTGTACTTACTCCCCTTCTTCAGTAAGGGGCATTCAGCTCTTATGTGACCCGGCTTCTTGCACTCGTAACATCCAATCCCCTCGTTTTCTCTTTCCTTACCTTTGTCCTTCCGGTAGAAATTTGAGGGCCCTCTCCTTTGATGATAGGACTTCTTGTGGTTGATGAATTTCTTGAATTTGCGCACAAGAAGAGCCTCACCACCATCTTCCTCATCTTCTTCTTCTTCACTGCTGCTGCTGCAAGATAAGTCCTTGTTAGAAGAAGTAGATTTTAAAGCTATTACCTTTTTCTTATGGGAAGACTCTTCCTCGTGTTGTTTCATGGTGAGTTCGTGAGTCATCAGGGATCCAAGGAGCTCCTCAAGTGGAAGCTTGTTCAAGTCTTTAGCTTCTTGGATCGCTGTCACTTTAGCTTCCCACAACCTCGGTAGACATCGAAGGATTTTCCTGACAAGCTCACTGTTAGTATAGTTCTTGCCAAGGCTTTTTAGGCCATTGACAATATCAGTAAACCTAGTGAACATGGATGTGATAGTTTCATTTGAATCCATTTTAAATAGTTCATATTTATGAACCAAGATGTTTATTTTGGATTCCTTGACTTGATTCGTGCCCTCATGGGTCACTTCAAGTCTGTCCCAAATTTCTTTTGCTGAATTACAAGTTGAAATCCTATTGAATTCATTACGGTCTAAGGCACAATAGAAGACATTCATTGCTTTAGAGTTTAATTGTGCCTTCCTCATGTCATGTTCATCCCAATCCGTTTCTAGTTTGGGTACCTTGACACCATCTATATATATGGATGGGATGTATGGGCCATTTACAACAATGGTCCACATCTCATAGTCTTGGGCTTGGATGAATATTTTCATCCTAGCCTTCCAGTATGAGTAGTCGGATCCATTGAAGAAAGGGGGTCTTTGGGTGGACTGACCCTCAATGTGAGAAGATCCAAATGGGGTTGTCATTTTGATCTTTTAACTCTTGAGTGGAAGAGTTTTTGGCTCTGATACCACCTGTTGCCCAGATAGACAACCCAAGAGGGGGGGGTGAATTGGGTTTTAAAACAATTTGGATAATTTAAAACGTTATGGATGATTAATTAAAAACTATGCCAAGTTATTTAATTAATTACTATGTGCTGTGAGCAATATGAAATGAGAAGAGGAAGAGACAATCAATCACAAACACAAGTTTTATAGTGGTTCGGAGCTATCCCTTGCTCCTACGTCCACTCCCCAAGTTTCTCTTGGGAATACACTATAACCCCCTTGGATTACAGCCGGTTGTTTTGCAAGCTCACAACCAAACTTGTTGTTTTACGAGCTAACAACGAACTCGGTCGGTTTTCCCAGGCTCACCGACTAGAACCAACCCCGATTGTTTTCCCGGGCTCACAATCAAACCCTTTCACACGTTGGTTTTAAAACTGGCTCACCAACTAACCTTTATCCCCTTGATTCAATCCCCCGATTGAACCAAGTAAATACACGTAGTAGAAAGAAAACAGAAAATAAGCTTCTCAAAAGCAGGTATGAAACAATATATTCAAGGATGAGTTTAGAAGCCCTCAAACGCTTTTAAGCTTAAGTAGAGGAATGGCTTCTTGACTCTGGTCTCCTCTTGGATGAGTGATCGACTTGAATGTAGGAGGAGGAAGCTTTGAATGCTGGGGAGAAGTTGGTGGCGCAGTAAATGCTGATCTCCCCTTTTTCTCGTTGAAGAGCACTTGCAAAGCTTGAAGACTTGAATGCTTGGAGTGGAATGTATGTTCTCTATTTTGCTACAGTCTTCTGTGGCTATTTAAGCCAACCCCCACGGAAACTAGCCGTTACTCCACTTTTTCTGGCCGTTCTGCACACTCTGCGCAGCCTGACAATGTGACCGTTGGTGGGTTGGAGTCGACTCGCGCGATCAGGAGTCGACTCGGCTGTAGCGGGAGTCGACTCAAGCTTTTCAGGAGTCGACTCGGCAACTGTTCCAAGTTTGAATTAAAGTTGCCGTCACGACTGGGAGTCGACTCGTCTTGGCCCGGAGTCGACTCGCCAACTTCTGGCGCTGACCTGGCAATTTTGGAGTCGGCTTTTCCTCTGTAGACCGTGGATACAAATTTGAATTTTGCCCTCTCGAGTCGACTCGACTGTCCTGGGAGTCGACTCGAATCTCAGAGCCCGAACTCCCGATTCTCTGTCTTTTGGCTCATCCAGTCTTGGAGTCGACTCGAACTTCCTTGGAGTCGACTCGGCTCTCAGTTTCCGAAAGTTGGTCTTCTGCCTTTTGACGTGAAGCTTGTCTTGGTGTCGACTCGAGCTGTCTGGGAGTCGACTCGAATCTCAGTGGCAGTAACATGGTTTTCTCTGTTGATGGTCGCACAATCTTGGAGTCGACTCGCGTAATGCGGGAGTCGACTCGAATCTCAGAGTCCATAAAACACTCTCTGACTTTTTCTTTGTGCACCGCTGGGAGTCGACTCGCGTTCCACTGGAGTCGACTCGAATCTCAGATCTGAAAGACTGCTCTTCTATCCTTCTGTCTGTTTTCAGTCGGAGTCGACTCATACTGATTAGGAGTCGACTCGAGCTCGTGCCAGTGACCTTGATACGCTTGGAGTCGACTCGTGAAACTCGGGAGTCGACTCGAGTCTCAGACATTGGTTCAGCAGACTTCTTAACTTATCCAAAATACTGTAAACCATGTCTAGAAACACTTGAGCAGGATTTTCACTGAAACACTCAATTGAATTCATTAGTAATCACACGATATACTCAAATGCTTTGAGCTCATCAAAATCAAACGGGGTTTTAATCAATCACTCCACAAGTTTTAATACGACCTATAACTAAGAAAACTCCTTATGAACTTTGGAAGAATAAAAAACCAACTGCAAAATATTTTAAAGTGTTTGGATGTAGATGTTTTATCTTAAATAATGGCAAGGAGGACTTAAGTAAATTTGATGCTAAGTCAGATGAAGGTATCTTCTTAGGATACTCCACATCTAGCAAGGCATACAGAGTATTCAACAAAAGAACCTTAGTAGTAGAAGAGTCAGTCAATATTATATTTGATGAGTCTGATAGTGAGTCTGCTAGGAAAGAAAATACTATTGATGATGATACAGGAATTATCGACTTTGAAAAGTTGAAAATTGATGACGTGCCAAATCAAGATAAGGGAGATGATTGCGTGCCACCACAACCCCAAGACGTGCCAAAAGAATGGAGGTATGCACATGGACATCCTAAAGACTTAATCATTGGTGATCCATCTCAAGGGGTAAGAACTCGATCATCTCTTAGAAATTTAAATGATTATCTTGCTTTCGTTTCACAATTAGAACCTAAAACTTATGAAGAGGCTGAAAAAGATACTAACTGGATAAATGCCATGCAAGAGGAATTAAATCAATTTAAAAGAAGTAATGTATGGACATTAACTGAAAGACCAAAGCATAATTCAGTAATTGGAACAAAATGGGTATTTAGAAATAAATTAGATGAAAATGGATTAGTTATAAGGAATAAGGCTAGACTTGTAGCTAAGGGATACAATCAAGAAGAAGGAATAGATTTTGATGAGACATTTGCTCCTGTAGCTAGATTAGAGGCTATTAGATTGCTTCTGGCATTTGCATGTTTCATGGATTTTAAATTATATCAAATGGATGTGAAGAGTGCATTCTTAAATGGTATTATTGAGGAGGAAGTATATGTAGAACAACCTCCAGGATTTGAAAATCATGAATTGCCAAATCATGTGTTTAAACTACATAAGGCATTATATGGATTAAAGCAAGCACCTAGGGCTTGGTATGATCGACTAAGTAAATTTCTGCTTGAAAATGATTTTTATAGAGGAAATATAGATAAAACTTTATTCATCAAAAGAAAGGACAAAAATCTATTAGTGGTGCAAATATATGTAGATGACATAATCTTTGGTGCCACTAATGATACTCTATGCAAAGAATTCGCTGATTTAATGCATGGAGAATTTGAGATGAGTTTGATGGGAAAACTAAGCTTCTTTCTAGGATTACAAATCAAACAAACTAAAGAAGGTATTTTCATTCATCAAACTAAGTATACAAAGGAAATACTGAAGAAGTTTGGGAATGAAAATCATAAGGGAATTGGCACTCCAATGAATCCTACTAGTAAGCTAGACAAAGATGAAAAAGGAAAAAGTGTTGATATTAAGCTCTATAGAGGACTAATTGGATCCTTGCTCTATCTTACTGCTAGTAGACCCGACATTGTATTTAGTGTAGGGATATGTGCTAGATACCAATCGGATCCTAAGGAGTCACATTTAAGTGCTGTTAAGAGAATCCTTAGATACTTAAGAGGAACTACCACCATTGGATTATGGTACTCGAGAGACTCCTGTCTAGATTTGCTTGCAAATTCAGATGCTGACTTTGCTGGATGCAAGTTAGATAGGAAGAGCACAAGTGGCACATGTCAATTCTTAGGAAATAACTTAGTATCATGGTTTAGTAAGAAGCAGAACTCAGTGGCACTGTCCACAGCTGAAGCTGAATACATAGCTGCTGGTAGTTGTTGTGCTCAAGTATTATGGCTCAAGCAACAACTAGAGGACTATGGAGTCAAACTAGATAATATTCTTATTAAGTGTGATAATACTAGTGCTATCAATCTCACTAAAAATCCAGTTCAGCACTCTAAAGCCAAACACATAGAAATAAGGTACCATTTTATTAGGGATCATGTGCAAAATGGAAATGTATGTATTGAGCATATATGCACGGAAAAATAATTGGCCGACATATTTACCAAACCATTGAGTGAAGATAGATTCTGTATGCTCAGGAGGGAATTAGGCATATGTGATCCTTTTTATTAAAGAAATATAAAAGGGAGATAGTAGTCTCATGATACATTCCTCTAATTTCAAAAATCCCATGAAACATGAGTCAAATTTGTTATCTATAGATTTCTTACTCATGTATCATTGTTCCATAAAGAGTTTATAAGGATTGGAAGCAAGGAAAACTTTTTAGAAGCAAAAAGGAAGAGAAAAGAAAATTTCTGCACTTGGGTCGACCCAACCCAGAACATGGGTCGACCCAACGTTGAGTCGACCCAAGAAAAATCTTGAGTCGACCTAATGTCGGGACCCCACTGTTAAAAGGGGGCCCGAGAGCACATCTAGGGCACTGTTTGCCCTTTGTCTTCTTCCGAAAAGACTAGCCCCCACTCTCCAATCTCCACTAAACTCCTCCAAACAGTAGATTTCCTAAGGATCTTGGAGAAATGGGACCCAAACGAGCCGTAGCCAAGAGATCCGGAAGAGTGACCCGGGTCCAACAAGAGGAAAGGCACCCTACCGAGCCTTCTCCCGTGTCTCCAAGACGTGAGGCACGTGCGGAGGTCCCTCCTCCTCCTTCCCCCTCAGTGATCCTTGCAAGATTTGCGGGGAGGCCGGTTACTACCGGGAGAAGGATCCATTCGGAGTTTTTCAATCAAGAAGGGTTTCGGATTTGGGAATGGATCCAAAGACAAGGTTGGGAGTATCTTTGCTCCCTAGATGTGGTCATCTACCCCGGGTTGGTACAAGAGTTCTATGCCTTCCTCAAGACTGGTATGGGAGGGCTTGTGTCGGAAGTTCGAGGGGTTCGGATCCGTGTATCCGAGGAGAGCTTGAGTGAGTTACTACACCTACCCTGCATAGGAGCCACTCCGGAGAGGCCAGAAGACAAAATGAGAGCTCTGCAATTGATCATGGAAAACGAGAACTTCGATTTTTCTCAGAAGGTAATAGCTAGTTCTCTTTCCGCTGAGATGAGGTTATTGCTCAATATGATAAATAGAATTTTATTTCCGAAGACCGGGAGATTTGATCTCATCTCAGAGCGAGATCTAGCAGTTATGGAGTGTATGATTCGGGGGACTCCTCTAAATCTTCCGGCTATGATATTAAGGCAGATGAGGAAGGTGATGTGCAGCAACAGGGTATCACTACCTTATGGTATGATACTTACATTGATCTTCCGTCAGCATGGTTTACCTCTTGAGGAGGAGGCATCCAAGAGTCTGCATCACACGGACACGTACACTGCACGGACACTCATACGCATGGGATATGCGAAAGTGAACGGGCAGTGGATTCACACCGGTGCAGGCATTCAGGGTGAGGCACCAGAGGGAGAGGCACCAGAGGATGAGGATGAGGAGCCTATGGATCATCCTACTGCACCCTCAGAGGCTGGACCATCGTCATCCGCTCCTCCGACAGATACGGATGACTTCTGGAGCAGGATGACAGAGCTCATGACAGCTCAGGCGAGGACTATTACTGATGGGCTCACGAGCCGATTGGACACCCGGTTGGATGTCATGTCTGCTGAGATCAGTGATCTGAGGCAGCAGATAGGAGCACTCCGGAGAGAGAGAGAGACACATGGACCATCTGTGCCACAGGCTGCTGAGTCAGAGATATCGGCACAGAGTCATCCCGCTCGTCGTGCTCCACGCCAGACACAGTCTCACCAGGCTCGACCTCCCCTCGCCACGTATGCTAGGAGGATGAGGACTAGATCCCAGCCATTAGATTCCCCCTAGGCTGATCTTAGCGTCTATGTTTAGAGCCTAGGCTAGATATCTAGTTCTCACATGTATCTTGCTTTTCTCCTATGTATCTTGTTTTTATCTTATGTATCTTTAAATCTTGATTAAGGAACATTGTATCTGTCTTTGTTTTTGACATGAATGTATGAAAATGTTCCTATTTTGATCAATGAAGTTTGAAGTTTATTATTTATTGCATCTTTTCCCATATATATATTTTTGATGATAACAAAAAGGGGGAGAAGAAAAGAAAGAGTATTTAAGAAAAGAAAGAGTATTTAAGAAAAGAAAGAGTATTTAAGAAAAGAAAGAGTATTAAGAAAAGAAAGAGTATTAATTTTGGGAGAAGTAAAGATATATAACAAAAAGGGGAGAAATAAAGATAAAAGTTATGTAAAGAAAAGAGAAATAAATGGGCAAACAAATTGAAAATCATATAAGAAAGCTTATACATCTAAGGGGGAGCAATTTGTAACAATGAAATTGACTAAATCAAAAATTTCCATCAAAGTTCAGAATTTGGCACATATAAATTCAGAATTTGGCACGCACCTCTCGCACCCCGATACATAACCTGAAACTCAGAGTTTATCTCAAATTTTTGAAGTTTCATTGCTAATGAATTATAAATGAAAGGGGGAGTAATTCAAAAAGTCAAATTGGCAACATTTGAATGATATAGGGGGAGATTTCACAAGTATATATGAAAAGCTGAAATTCAGCAATTTAATCCCTTTTATAAACTGATTTTAAAGACAAGTATCAATAGACTTATACTCTTTATTTTGTAATCATCAAAAAGGAGGAGATTGAGGATGATAGTGTTATTTTGATGATTAACAAGCAATTATCTAGAGTATGCTATAAGTTAAATTGATACTTCATTTATAAGTTCATTACTCTCAGTATATTTGGTTAATTGAAAATAGATACATGACCTTGTTCATTTGAATGAATCTAACCTTGAGAATGCAGCAAAGTGTGGATTGAGTCGACCCAAAGGTTGATTGGGTCGACCCCGGCACATCAAGAAATCATTTGGCACACTCATGCACAAATGGCACAAATGAACAGTGAGTTGGGTCGACCCAAGGTAAGCATGAGTCGACCCAACCTTGAAGAACCTCAAAAACACAACTGAAGAATGCTCTCTGGATTTACTGAGAGGGTCGACCCAAACAGTGGTTGAGTCGACCCAAGCTTGAGTCGACCCAAACCCTGAGAGGGTCGACCCAAAGGCAAGACAGAAAGACAGACAGAAAATGGTTCTCTGGAATTACTGAGAGGGTCGACCCAAGAAGAAGTTGAGTCGACCCAAGTGGACTTTGAGTCGACCCAAAGAATGGTTGGGTCGACCCATGGGAAGGAAGGCTGAAATTGAAGTTTCTGTGGTTTCTGAGAGGGTCGACCCAAGGAATGTTTGAGTCGACCCAAGGCAAAGTTGGGTCGACCCAAGGACAGGTTGAGCCGACCCAAACACGGGCTGAACAGTAACGGCTAGTTCTACAACTGTACTTTTTGTCCTTCCCAAGGTGAGTAACGGCTAGTTTTTCAAATCTAACCATTGGGACTTGTCCTAAGAAGGTGGGAAGCTATTTAAAGGGGCACTATTCATCAGAGAGAACAACTTTTGAGTGGAATATCAAAGAGTACCCAAGAATACAAAAGTGCCCTAATCTTCTTCATCAAGAGCTTCATTCAAGAATCAAAGAAAGGGATTGAGCAGATTCAAAGAGGCATCAAGAGCTCCATCCCCCTTAAAGAGTGAAGCATCCTTGACAAAGAAGAGCAAAGCGACTTCAAAGCGATAAATACTTTCTAACTCTTCCTTGTAGCTTATATTGTTTCATATGCTCATTTAGGAGTTTGAATCTTTCCTTTTGTTTATTAAACACTTTGTAAAGGTTCGTTGGTGAGCACGCAAAACCAACAAAGGTTTTTGGTGAACCCGGAAAACCAAAGTGTAAAGGTTAGTTGGTGAGCCCGCAAAACCAACAAAGGTTTTTGGTGAACCCGGAAAACCAAAGTGTATAGGTTCGTTGGTGAGCCCGTAAAACCAACAAAGGTTTTTGGATTGTGAGCCCGGAAAACAATCCAACTGTAATCCGCGAGATTATAGTGAATTCCCAAGGGGACGCTTGGGGAGTGGACGTAGGTGCTAAGGAGAGCACCGAACCACTATATATTGTTGTGTTTGTGTTGTGCTTGTGTTTTCATTTACTCTTGCATCATCTTCTACTCTTGCGTTAGTTTAACTCACTCAAATAGCTTAAGAAAGCATCCACCGCACTTAATTAAGAAAACGTTTAAAGCACCAAAATTTAGAAGAAACCAATTCACCCCCCCCCCCCCCCCTCTTGGCTTGTCACCTTGGGCAACAAGAGATATTTTTATAATTATAATTTTTATTATGGGTATTTTAGTTAAAAAAATTATAAATCAAATCAATTTTTTGATGCATGCTAAAAGTACTTTTCTAAAGAACCTCAATTTTGGAGCTTCTTCCAAAAGTACTTTATCAGTTTTTTTATCAAACACCCATATTTCATTCAAAAGTAATTTTGGAGGGTCAAAAAGTATTTTCTGGCCCATCATAAGCTCTACTAAATAGGGCCTTAGGTTCTGTTTGGCAAAACTGTTGGCAATAGAGTTTTTTGAAATAGAGCTTTTTGAAATAGAGCTTTTATAAAAAGCTATTTGCTCTTAGGTAACTACATTTTTAAAGTGTTGCGAGACTTTAATATGTGTTTGATAAACAAACTGATAAAGTACTTTTGGTATGACAAACTAACCATAAAAAATTATAAAATATTATACAACAGAGCATAATAAAATATAATATATATTAATACATAAATATATAATATATTATAATATTACTGTAATGTAATATAATATTATTATAATATAGTAATATAATATGGTATACTATAGCTCGACGGTTGCAGGCTATCCTTCATCGCTAACATCACGACCTACTGTTTCAAGTTGCGAACCTCTAGTGTTGCCACATTGAAGCAGCTAATGTACTCTCTGAGGGACTTCCTCTCCCTCTGCTTGATGTCTTATAACATATCTGAGCCGCATTGCCATCTTCAGCTAGAGACGAAGTGCATCATGAAGAGGCGGGCGAGCTGCTCAAAGAAGTGGATAGACACGGGCCGAAGCTGGAAGAACTAGAACCGAGTTGCCTTACGAAGGGTTGCAGGGAATGCCTTACAAAGCACGATGTTGGTGGCTCTATGCAGCATCATGAGAGCCTTAAAGCTCTCAAGGTAATCCAGAAGATCCAAGGTGCCGTCGTACAACTCTACTTAAGGCATCTTGAACCAAGGTGGGACCGATTCTTTCATAATCTACTAGGTGAAGGAAGGCTCCAAGAAAAAGTTGAGGTTGTGGTTCGCCCTCAGAGTCTATTCTTTGAGGGCCTGAATCTGCCAACCCATCTTCTCGATTTTTCTATCGAGGTCAGCATCTCGCTAGGGATGGGGATCCACATGGCGAGAAAGCAAGAGACTTAGAGCGAAGACTTCAATGGAATGAGGGCTTGGAGCACACCGTTTTACATCCCGACCATGACTGCTCCACTGGGTGTGTCGACTTTGGGAAAACGGCTCCAAGTCCTAGCCTCGGGAGCGGTGGTTGACTAGGCACATAAAATTGGCGACTGAGAATGATGCTAGGCTATCCAGAATTCCGAACGGATTGGCTCCGGTCACGCCACTGCCTACTACAGACTCTGGATAAGTAAGCGCCTGCACCTATTGGATAAGTAAGTTGAAATACTCATTATCCACAAGCGTGGCAGGCTGTTTAGGCAGAGTAGGCTATTTAGGTAGAGCACAACACTGCGAAGCATGCGATAAATCGCGGGCTCCTCGCAACTCATTCTAGCTCACTCTTCCTTCGATTGATGTTGATGTAGTTGGGGGGGGGCGGCATCCTCTAGCACCATTCTGTTGCCGCTGAATCCAATCCAAGGTTAGGGCACGACTCGAACAACCCTGAGTTCGGCTGAAAGCAAGTGGAGTAGGCTGGTTGAAAATGTCGAGCACTGAGCTCCTTCGGGGATGGCCTACAAATAAGTCCACTTGTTGGAGAATTTTCTGTGTAGAATCCTTCGATGCTTAAGTTAGAATAATGAGGCAACAATATGGAAGAGAGAGAATTATCGCACGTGTGTAATGCGTATATTGTGTAAATAATACCTGAGGTCCCTCGGGTGCCCCTTTATATAGGGGAGCCTGCTTTGTCGTTACTTGAGCTGATATGACATACACTGATGGCCAGGTAAACGGCCGGTGGTACGACTGCGGCATAGAGCCAGTCTGCGTGAGCGGCATGCAGTGCAGGTCTGGAGCAAAGCATGGTGCTGCTACGACTGCGGGCTGCCAGGGCTGTTGATTGTTGGGACTGTCAGTCTTTATCGATACGTGCTGATTGTTCTCCTCGCTGATGGGCTTCTTGGCTAATGGTTCTTCGGTTGTTCGGCTCTTTGGCCGGGGCCGGAATTATTTTTCTCGGTTTATATCCGAAGTCAAGAAGATCGGTCTTATCCGAGGTTGAGATGACCAATATTTTCTCCATCAAACCTAATATATCGATACAGATTTACAATAAAAGAGAAGTGAAACTGTAACGTAAAAGCAGTGGTCCGAGTAGCAGAGAATCAGAAAAACTTTCGGCCGAATGAAGTATAAAACCTGTCACCCATCGACTGCAAGTACATAATAGATATCAGCTGGAGCAAGGAACAGCGTATTTGACTGAAACCTTGGGTTATTTCTGCTATTATTGAAGCTGAATTCTGATAGATTGCCTCCATCATCTCTGTAATGCCGCACCTGATGCATCAACCTGCAAAATTGCTGCAAATTCGGGCATTAGATTGGCAGAAGATTGGAAATGAATACCACCCAGCCTTGCCCTATTTGCCAAATAATTTGCAGCATAATTAGCTTGACGATATATGAACTTAACAACAAACATTTGAGATGTTCTCTTCCATGCCATAATCCTGAAAGATAGGATGGTCTTTTACCCTTTTAGTAAGCCAAGTTACCATCATTTTAGAATCACCCTCACCCACAATTGCTGTACTTTTAATTCCATTACAACAACCTGCACCTTCAGCTAGGCAGCAACTAACCAATTGAATAATGGTCCTATCATTATGATTGCTTGTGACAATATTTTTCTATCTTCCCATAGAGTTATTTGCCTTTCCATTTTAGGTGTTTTCTGGAAAGATCAAGTTATGCATGTATCCATCATCTATGGAATGTTTGTTTATTTATTTTGGTGGAAACCGGACTCTCCTCTCAAAATCATGCCTTTGCTGTGAGCATTTATGGGACGCTCAAATCACACCGGGACCATCTCAACCTGGCACATTACACATAGATAGATATAGGTGACTCATTAATGGCATGGAAAATTGGGTAGGAAGATGATAGCCAATTGAAAAGGTATCTTAGGGCCTGATAAAGAGCTCGTTTGGTCCACGGAAAGTATTTTTTCTCTTAATAATATGATTCCTGAGAAGTACATATCTGGAAAAAGAATGTCTGGGAAAGTACTTTTGGCATGTTTGGTTGATAATAGAAAAGTGACAGATTTCTAAAGTACTTATGTTTGGTTGACCATCTACTTTCTTCAGAAAGTTATGTGTAATTCCCATTATACTTTTAATAAAATTAGGTCTTTAATACTTCTTTAATGCTGAAGTGCTTTTTTAGAAAAAAATAAAAATGAAGTGATTTTCGGCACACGGAAAAGTAACTTCTAATGTTTAAAATAAAAAGAAAGATTTTTTTATTAAATATAGAAATCATATTTTCATGGGAATACAATTTTTCCGTTTCTCTCATTTGAAAACTCTAACCAAACAAGAGACATCTCATTACTTTTCTGTTGACCACACTTTCTGTCTTTCTCTTTTTTTTTTTTTTTTTGAACCAAACGAGCCCAAAGTGTGTGAAAAGTACATTGGGCCCAGAACCGCTAACTTGGCAACTCTATAATCAATCAACCCACCATATTTTGACAACAATTCTGTCAGTTGACACTAATCTTTTCTTGTCGCATGGCAAAAAAGATTGTTCGTTTGCACTTCACTGGAGCAGCGTGGCACTTCCCGCACTAACCAGTCATAATGGCTCATCTCATAACCTTAACACTTGAGGTCTCTAGTAGGTTAAAGGCTAAGAAATACCCCAATCCAAGTCCAATTGCACTTGGGACAAATGGTTTCATGCGGAACATGACGAGCACCCTCTTAGTTTCCAAAATATAATAGTTGATTTTTTAAGTGAGTTTTTAAAGTTGATTTACAACCTAAGAAAGCATGCAAAGATCTGCTCTGTAATGAATTTTGTGGATGGGTCTCTGGTCCTTAATTCTTGTAATTCCTATCCAATCATGACCATGGTTTGCATGGTTAAATCGCCAATAACCAAAATTCACCAAAAAACATTTTAATTTTGATGATATTGAAAAGCATCATTATTCACTGTTAAAACAAATGAAACTAGGATTTCTCATTTCATAATTTACTAATCCTATCATATTATGCACATCTATCATGTGATTAACAGATTGACTCCCAGATACAAATACCATGACCATGTCCCTCACCTCAATCCAACTGCAACCAGGTGCCTTCTTAACCCCTTGCTCCATCATAACCCTCCTAACCTTCTCTGCTTCCCTCCATTGCTCACTGACACAATACAAGTTTGATAGCATCACATAGCCTACCTCTTTCTGAGGCTCCTCACTCACCAACTGCTCTCCCAACATCTTCCCAATCCTCATATCCCCATGAACAGCACATGCACTAAGCAAGGCCTCACATGTGTCCATAATCCTGTCACTAACAACCCTTGAACAACTGCCAAGCAACTCACCTGCCTCTTTCAAATGCCCAGCTCTCCCAAGCATGTTGATTATGCAAGCGATATGGTCTGCATCTAATTCGATCCCATGGACCGACTCCATCATCCGAAGGAAGTCTCTACCTTGCTCGAGAAGACCGGCGTGGCTACATGACATCAATAAACCTATGAAGGTAACCTTATCAGGCAAAATGCCACAAGCCAGCATGTCTTCATACCCCTCGAAAGCTTTCGTAGCCAATCCATGCAATGCAAATCCAAAAAGCATTGCGTTCCATGATACCAAATCCTTCCTTAAAATGCCATCAAACACTTGAATTGCAGCTTCAATATCCCCACATTTGGTATACATGTTCACTAAGCCATTCGCCACATAGAGATAAGAACTGAAACCGCAACGAATCACGCAGCTATGTGTCATTCTTCCATTTTGTAGAACTGCCAACATTGCACATGCATAGAGGATGGCGCCGAACGTAAAATCATCAGGTGTAAGGGAATTCCTCTTCATGTCAATGAAGAGAGAAAGGGCCTCTTCCCCATACCCGTTCCTCACAAACCCAGATATCATTGCTGTCCATGAAACAACGTTGGTCTCTGGTGCCTTGAGAAACAAAAGAAGAGCTCCATGTACATCACCAAACTTCATGTTAGCATCAATCATAGCATTCCATGACACAAGTGTTCTAGTCTCCATAGACCCAAAAGCCTTCAATGCATCGTTATGGAAGCCAAATTTGGCATAAAAACTGAGCACTGAATTGTTAACCTCAATGGCAGCATCCCATCCCCTTTTATAAATGAATGAGTGGAACATACGACCAAAGCGAGGGTCTGAAAGATCAGAGCAAGCATTCATGAGGCTGCCAAACGTGGTGACATCCCCTTCCACACCCAACAATTGCATCTTCTTGAACAAACATATCGAGAGTTCGATCTCGCCCAGCCAAGCATAGCCCATAATCAGAATATTCCATGAAATTGTCATTCTAACGGGCATTGCATCAAACAACTGATGCGCGTCATCCAACTGTGCCGAATTCACATAGCCATAGAGCAGGGAGCACCATGAGACCTCATTGCGTTCTTCCATTTCCTCGAACACCCGTAGGGCATCCAAAGGGCAGAAGCACTTGCCGTACATGTCGAGGAGAGAATTGGAGACCGGCAGCGAAGAGCGAAGCCCGAGTCGAAGGAGGAGGGCGTGGAGCTTCCTTCCGCTGCTGAGGTCGTGCAGGTCGGCGGAGGCGGCGAGGCCCGCGGTGAAGGAGAAGGAGTCGGGCCGAGCGCCGCATGTTCTCATGAGGGAGAAGAGGGAGAGGGCCCGGTGGGGTTGGCCCGAGCCGGAGTAGGCAGTGAGCATAGCGTTCCAGGAGACGGTGTCCTTCTCGGGCATTTCGTCGAACAGTTTGCGCGCGGAAGCGATCCGGCCAGAGCGAGCAAGGCAGACGAGCTTGGAGGTGGTGGAGATGAGGTCCAGGCGAGTCATCGACCAAACATCGGTGGATGGATTCAGCTAGAGATCAAAACCAAACCGATCTATTCACCCATTCATCCCGTGCTCCAACGAACGGTGGCATGCACCAGTGTGGGTGTGGATACACCGCACACAATAATTTTTCTAACTGAAGTCCGATCTGATTTGATCAAATTAAAATGAGTCCAATTGCAATCATGATTTTGGGTACATTTAACTCAAATGAACACCTAGTCTGGCCCAGGCATGAACCCTAATTATGCTGGGAAATGAATGGAAATCACGACTGAAATAAACTATATTAGATTCCAATTAACTAAGAATCAAGTCAAATATAAAGACGCATATCTGTAAAATATTAATGAATTGAATAATTTGTCTAAAAACATGGAGCATAATTCAAAATCTGGAAGTGAGTCAGGCATGAAGTAAACTTAGATCTGACATGAACTAAAGTTATGAAACTGGTGTCATTTTAGATTCAAGATCCCACATTATTTAGTGTTTGGTCAGACATGAATTATGTTGGGATTTTAAATATTGACCTAATATTCAAATCTAACGGATACATACTTAAAATAAATAATTTTCAATAAAACCCTGGCATACAACCCGAGAGTCTTGTTTTATAAGGTTTTCCTTATTACCTTATTACGAGAAAGGTACTGAAACATAATTCCAAGATATCATGGGTTAGTATGGGGAAACCTGCATAATCTTAATTCATGTTGGATATTGATGGTATTCAAAAATACAAAAATATCTTAATATCCTTGGAATGTAAATCATATCATGGCATTTTGATCGTCAATTTTAGATAATTATTGTCAAAATTTAAATTTATGCATTATTTATTTTATCACATTATATCTTGGATAGGTTACTAATTCTCAATCAGCTTAATAGAGGGCTGTCTATTAGTTACGGACCTAAAAACATATGGTTCTTCAAAAACTTAGTATATGAGTTGTGAGTTAGCAAATATGTACAACTAATTAACTAATATATAAATACAATAAGCAACACAATTAATAGTATCACAAACATAAGAATTGATAGTAGTTTGGTGCCAAATATAGCATTTACATCCACTCCTCAAGGCTTCCTTCTTACAAATTTTCAAGCTACCATTCATATTACCATGAATACATACATAGAGTACTACCAAACTAAACCCCTAGCTTAACCCAAACTAGTCACTTCATTTTTCAGGCATAAATAAGCCACTATACTCCATTTCAAGATCTGGATCAATCTATGCTTAAGTTTCAACTCCTTTTGAAACTTGACAATACCAAATACAATCAAAAGGAATAAGAAAATTTATACAAATAATTGCTCCTTGTTTGAACTGATTTGAGCCCTTTTTGGCATGCTTGGTATGTTGGAGGGAAGCTCTTAATTGTGCGCTTCTAGATGGAATATCCTCTTAATGCACAAAAAGTGGTGGTTGAAGGTTAATCGATGTTGGACATTTACTCTTTTGTTTTTCCTACAAACTTTTCAATATTCTTACTCTCCAATTGAACGTAGAAGCATTTATATCTTCAATAATGGCCGGAAGAGCTTTTTTGACTGTTAAAGGATTAAAAGTAGTCATTGGAGGGAATTAAATGTGAACTTTGTTCGCTGGAAAACTAGCCATTGAGCATGCACAGAATGGTTGACACCTAGTCACTTAGGGTACACTCCTAATAGGCTAGGGTCAACTCATGTTTGGATGGAGTCGGTTTTTGTTTGGCTGAAAATCATAGTCTTTTGTGTTCATCCTAGGGCCATCCTAAGATCCTTTTGGCATTTTGAGGTCGACTTCTCACTTATAGGGGTCAAATCTTAAAGTACTACAATTTTAACCTCTTATATTTTACCCTGTGGTAATTCTAGGTCGGCTCCTACTTGACTAGGGTCGACTCCTCGTTTATGCCTGTTGACTCCTGCATGCTGGTATCGACTTCTGAAGTGTTGTGGACAGCAAGACTCTGATTCACCGCATGGCACTCTATTGAGATATCAGATATTGGAGCCTCATGTTTCATTGTTGACCCAAATGGTAGCAGAATTGAGATATGATATCCCTAACATCAGATTCTTGGTGACCAGTCAATATAGAAGGGTGGCAGACATCGAGGGGGAGACTAGATACTTACAAGCATCCATCAAAAGAGATATTAGCGAATTCATTGCAAGTGCTCAGAGGATCAACGTGCAGATTATGGGGATCCTCAGAGAGGTTCAAAATCAAGGCACCCGACGAAATTCTTCACTACTTCGGCTTCCATTCTTGTTGATACACTTAGTTGCTTCATTCAAGAATTGAGAGCTAATCAAGCCTATCAACTTGGTCCATCTCGTCCACCTCGCTCTCCTCCACTAGGATTTAGAGGCAGAAAATCTACTATCCATCGCCCATATCATGGCCCATCCTATTCCTCACCGTCATCATCATCATCCGCCTCCTCCAATGAATCTAGAACTTAGGATCTTATCTTTATTCTCTATTTTTGTATAGATCTCTAAATTATTTTAAATTATTCCTAACTCCTATACCTCTTTCTCTCATTTTGAAAGTTTCATAGCTAACTGCAAAAAGTTATGAAAATATTCTCTAGAAGCTCATACATAAGATAGAAAATTTCATCCTAAGCTACCTCAAGAGTCGACCCCAATATTGTATCGAGTCAACCCCAGCACACTATCACTGACGATGCACCTTCCCAAACCGACTCAAACAGATCACGAGTTGACCCTAGAATAATCTTAGAAGAGAGACAACAAGTCAAAAAATTTATCACATCAATGAGTCGACCCATAAAATACTCAAGCCAACTTCAATCCAACAAGAGTCGACTCCAGAAAGAGATGAGTCGACCCCTCAATGGCCATAGAGAAAAGGCAGAGAGCTGAAAAAATCATCCCATTGGTGAGTTGACCCATAGAATTTATGAGTCGACTCTAGTCAAACTAGAGTTGACTCTAGAAACAGTCAAGTCGACTCCAAAACAGCCACAGTGGAAAGACAGAGAGTACTGAAACTTAGTCCATTGAAGAGTCGACCCCTAAAAGCAAAAAGTCGACCCCAGTCATCCAACGAGTTGAGCCCTAAACTGAGAGAGTCGACTCTACAAATGCCATGGACGAAAGATAGAGTGCAGCAAAACCAGAAGAAAGCTCAAGATGACTCATGCAAATTACGAGTCGACTCTTGAAAATCTCAAGTTGACCCTTGATAACGGCGAGTCAACTCCTCTGTGCCTAACAACTGTAGCAACTAGTTTTTCTACGAGCCTAAACAGTTGTTTTCATTCATTATCATAGCCACAACTATAGTTTAATCCAAGTCTCATACCTCTAGGGCCTCAATGTTGAAACAATTAATGTACCAACTAAGCAAGTCATCTTGCTTCTACTTGATAGCCACCAAACTCGTTGAGGTCTTCTTGCTTCTCCTGCTACTGATGAAGTGGCCAAAGAACTGCTAGCTGAGTTAATCAAATGAACTTATGGACCTAGGTTGAAGACCTAAATACCATGACCAAGTTGCTTTCTTGAGAGTGGTAGGAAAGGCTCGGCATGTGATTACTTCCGAGACACCTTGTAGAAGCATATCAGTTTTAAAGCTCTCTAGGTGATCTACGGGGTCTGAGATGCCATCATTCTACTTCAATTACATCATCTTGAACCTCGAAGTGAGTGACTCCATCATGATCTCCTTCTTGAAGGGAAACTCGTTGGTGAGCTCGAAGTCTTCAAGCATCTCCATCCCCTTCCCTTTCAAGTTCTTCATCATGGCTTCAGTATTTTTGTCCATCTCCTCGATTCTCCTATCAAGGTTGGCCTCTTTCATGGAAATCTTTCTACGTTGGCTTGATAAAGACTCCCTAGGACTTAATCCATCTTTGAGCAAGTTAGAACTTGGCTATCCTGGCAGGTTCCTTTGGAGCTTATTGGACGAGGTTGGTTTCTATTTTGTGTCGGTTGGTTGGGCTGGTCCTGCATGTTGGATTGAGGATTGGTTCTCAATGGAAGTAGATTTTGCACCATTATTGTCAGAGCTTGTACCTGTTGAATGAGTAGATTAAACTACTTGTCAGATATGATAGTCGCAAGTTGAGGAGCTGTTACTGTAGGTTAAGGGGCCAAGCCATGAGAATCATGTGACTCAAGCTGGTTATCCTGCTGAGCTTGCTTGCTACATTCAATATGGTTGTTTCTTCTTGACTTCATCCTTCTAGGTCTTTCTTTGTTCCAATAGACGATGCCAATCCGTTGCTGCCCAAATTTGATCTAATGATCTAAAGGGTTTCAATTGATATGCAAGGTGGATGAAAAGATATTGGCCTATGCATAGGAAGAAGGCATAAAGTCATCGGAGCTGATTTGGCCAAAGGTCTTGTGATGCTTAAATCAAAGACAGAACTTTGGAGAACAGTAGAGAAGAAGAAGAAGACCTGAAATAAAGACACAAGTATTGTATGTATGCAGTTCGTACCTAGTACGTCAAGCTGCTTTTTTTAGATGAGGTGTCCTTGTCCTACCGGGTTGAATTCTAGAGTTCAATGTCAAGTGAAGGGCTAACTCTTGACTTTCGTTATCCGGATCAGTCCAAGGATACAAGTTCGACTGAAATAGATTTCCTCGATGCTATGTGTTACCTCATAATTGGTAGATCAAATTTGAGCCATATCACCTACCATCATTTAACACATCTTTTTTATGTAATGGCTTGCTTATTGCATGTTGTGATAGGAATGACATGTTATGAAGCATCTTGCATCTGAAGCTTCTAATCATAGCTTGGTCGCACTTGGCATTGCATGCATTGAGGCTACTCCTGATGTTGCTACTCTTTGAAAAGAGAATGCAGATCGTCTTTCTTCTTCTGTACAAAATGGGGCTCAGTTTTGTCTATGGAAGATAGTGTTAAATTTTGTTTGCTGAGATGGCCTATGTAACTAGAGAAATGTCAAAGCCATGTGGAATCAAATTCTGTCACTCCGAGCAATAATGCTAGTGAAAATAGGGAGGCTGATGCAAATGTTGATTGAAATGACAAGAAGGAAAAATATTGATTGATAGGATGGTGACCCAATGGATTGATTTTGGTTAATACAAAATATTTGAGCATGTTACTAATAATCGTATGTTGTTAGAGCAGTTAAATTGTTCTATAGGGCAACTATATGTATTTGAAGAGTTTTAGAAGCTTGGAGAAGCATTAAAATCAAGGTCTCAAAGTTAGAGAAGTGGTTGACAAGTTTTGTGGGGTTGTTCAGTTGAGGAGTCAATCCTAAGTTGAGTGGAGCCAACCCTTGGAAGACTACAGACTTAAACATAGAACCATTAAAATTTAGGATCTCAAGAGTCGACCCCAGCATGCAGGAGTCCACTAGGACTAATCAAGAGTCGACCTCAGCTAATCAGGAGCTAACCCTAGAACTGCTATAGGGTGAAAACAAAAGAGGCTGAAATTTTGGCATTTCAAGAGTCTATCTCCATAGGTCAGGACTCAACCGCTATGGTCAGAAATTGACCCCAAGTGGCCAAAAGTCGACTCCCAAATGGCATAAGGTGAAGACAAAAGACTATAGTTTTTAGCTATTTTAGGAGTCGACCCTGCTGATCAGTAGTCGACCCCACCCGATCAGGAAGCGACCCTAGATGACTAGGAGTCAATCTCCTCTATACGTGAATGTTCCGATGGCTAGTTTTCTAGCAAGCACAATTCATATTGAAAGCTCCCCAATGACTAGTTTCATCCCTTTAATGGTAAAAACAACTCTTCCGGCCATTAGTGGATATATAAGTAATTCCACATTCAATTGCAGAGTAAGAGAAATCAAAGAGGTTAAAGAATTTGAAAGAAATATAAGAGAGAGCTCGAAGTCTAAATTGATACTCTTTACCAACCATTTCAAGAGCATAATTTAAAGATTTTCATTTGAAGTATGCTTCTAGAAGTCCTTCCTCCAACAAATCAAACATGCTTGATTGGCTCATTTCAGCTCATTTAGAAGCATTCATTATATTTATTATTTATTTGTTATATTTCTTTATATTTATGGGTGATAAGTTTCTAAGTGTGTTGAAACTTGGGGATAGATGATCCGTGCTTTTAAAACGGATTGTAAAGGCTCATCCGTGCTTGTGAAACTGAGTAACTAGCTTGGGATAAGCGAGAGATTGTGGTCGGTGGTATTCAACATTTGTGCTCTTGGAAATATTAATAGTGGATTGAAGTTCTTAAGGATGGGGTGCCTTGGGGAGTATATGAAGGTGCTAGATCTGACACCAAACTACTATAAAACTTTATGTTTGCGATGCTATTAATTGCATTATTTGTTGCATTCATACATTAGTTAATTAGCTGCATATATTTGTTATCTCATGACACATATACTAAAAAATTATTTTTCCACTGCACATACTCGAAGGATTTTGAAAAACCCAATTTATCTCCCATCTTGGATTCCAAATTTGGATTCCAAATTTGTCCCGACAGGTTGCTGCAATGTGTATTGTGACTGGTTGCTGTATGTTATTGCTTCAAATTTTAAATTTAAAATGAAAAGTTACAGCAGTTCTCCTGGGACTTTAAAAAACTAGTTGGCTTTGTGCATTTACGAAACTTCGGTGTTGTATATGATTTACGGGAGTACCAAGAATGGGTTCAATTCTTTGAAGCCACATGATAGCACTATGTGTGGGTTGCTAGGTGGCGCCAAATTTGTAATGAGCTTTTTCCTTGGGTTTGCAGTTGGTTGGCGTCTGAGCCTTAAAGGATGAATAAAGTGCAATTTTGCATTTTGGAACTATTGGTAATTAAGGCCACAGGGACCAATTTGGGATCAGCCTTGCCTTTTAGCCTAAACAGGCTTAAATTAGGTCCGTCCGGTTACATTTTAGGTTGTGTTTGGGTCTAAGCCCGGATCAGGCTCAGACATGCATTTCTAAAATATTTTTGAGTTTAAATCTAGCAAAAGTCTAAAAAATTTCGGACCGGGCTTGGATGAAGATGAGGCTCAACTTGGATGTAGATACATGCCTAATACTATTTTTGTAGATACATGCCTAATACTATTTTTGTTTACTCTCCATTAAAAATTTATTTTATTTAAAATATTATATTAGAGTTGGGCTTATCAATCGAATAGCATGATCTCTGGCAAACATTTTCCTCTTTAATTTTTTTTCTCCATTACATAAACATGGCTTCCCTTTGGAACCCAAAATCCCATCCAAATACATGACTATTCTCACTCATTCCACTTTCCCTAGGTTCTTCTCCCAATCATCAATCTGATATAATGACCTTTCATAGCATAACCCCATTCCCGAGCGGAATGACAGCCCTCAAAGTGCTTGCCAAAAACACAAACAGATCTCCCATGCCCTCTAGATCCCCGATAAATTCCATAATCCTGCTACAAAAAGAAAGAAATCTTCCCCCTACCTAAGCCGCCAAAATGGACGGCCTCGATTCATACCACGAAGATGGTCGATCCGTGTGCCTCCGTTGCATCCAATCACATAGCTACTTCCTCACCAGATCCTGTCCCCCCAGATAAAATCCCATCGCATTCCTCCCTTTCTCCATTCCAGCGATCCAAGGGGCGTTCGTTTTTGTGGTAAGTCTCGTCGCCTGACATATGTCGACCGCCGAAGTAGCCGATGATCAGGCACTCCCCGCCGAGCCGCCGGCGGAGGTCTCGCCGGAGCCCAAGCCCAGCGAGGAGAAGCCGTTGAAGGAGAAGAAGCCCCGAGCTGCGAAAGCCTCTAAGGAGAAGGAGCCCAAGGCTTTCAAGCAGGGGCGGCCCAATGCATTTGGAGGCCTAAGGCGAACTCACTAAAAAAGGCCTTTTTTAAAAAAAAATAAATTTTTTTTTAATAAGTGTAAAATACTTTAAAATCTTATTTAAAAAAAATTCTTCAAGCTTTTTGAGATGCAAAATTACCAACCAAACTTAATTCTACCAACTACAATTAATTCTACAAAATTTGGCAATACGAGTTACAAGCACATTTGCAACCCGTTATAACTGTAACATAGAAAGGATAACATTCTTTAAAAGAAAGAGCAGACTAGCACTCTAGAAGAAATTAACAGATTGTTTGAACCTTACAATATTGATGATATTTGAAGAATCTTTAACAGATTGTAAGTGCAACAGAAGAATCTTACAATATTGATGATATTTGAACCTTAACAAATGAGAGGATTCATTAACAAAATGTGAAGTCATTAAATGATAGCAGGCTTTCATAACTAGAAGTTAATAAATCACAGTGCACCACAATCCAAATTTAGATGACAAAGTACTGGGCCTTAAAGAAACCTAAACAAGATAAGCAAGTCAGAACTACAAACCAAAACTGGAACAAATATTTTGCTATAACCTAGAAGAATTGTTTTAACTGCAATTGCAGAACCTATTGAATATATGACAATAATCATAGTGTCAAATAATGGCTGAAGCTGCTAATGTGTGGATGAAGATTAAGGTCCTAATTTCTAAGTGAAATCTAGAGTAATTAGGAACTTTGGGAGCTTTAGCTAGATTCTCAATCAGCAAGGACCTTCTTGTTGGATCTGCATTAGTATTGCCTGAGTGGCAGTAGCAATTTATATTATGACGAAAAACCAACATCATAACCTATGAAGCTCTTTACTTTCTCCAAAGCTAGCATTCTATTTTTTGGTTCATAAAGAACAGCGAGGATAACATCACATTCACATGTTCATACAAGCTCCAAATCCTCACAGTCAAACTGTCAAACAGATGGCGTGCCTTCAAAACTACTAAACAGGGATAACAGCTTAACAGATAACAAGCTCCAAATCCTCACAGTCAAACTGTCAAACAGATGGTGTGGCATCAAAACTACTGAATGGGGATAACAGCTTAATAGATAACAAGCTCCAAATCCTCACAGTCAAACTATCAAACAGATGGCGTGCCATCAAAACTACTAAACGGGGACAACAACTTAACAGATAACAAGCTCCAAAAAAGTCCAACAGGCATTCCGATACCACCAGTACATGCATATGAAATTCAAACAAAAAAAAAACAAAAAACCTTGAACTTCATAAACATGAAACAAGTTAATCAAGGAACTTGGGTTACTGTAGCACAATAAGGAAAGCATGTACTGAAGTCTTTACAGGGAAATATCTGAAGAGCACCTGCCACCTAGAGGCTGGAGAGGACGGCGAACGGGCGAAGGACGGAAGAAGTGAAGAACTAAGGAGGATGGAGGAGGAAGTGAACTGTGAACCGAAGAACTAGATAGTAGGAACAGGAAGGAAGAACCGAAGATTGAAGAAGAAGAGTTTAGAACTTTAGAGGGCCCCGGATTCTGGTTATCTGGGAAGACTGGGATTCTAGTGACTACGGCGGATGGAGAAGACGGGTTATGGTGGTCCTATGGGCTATGGACGGCAGCCGGCAGGAGGACAGAGAACGGGCTAAGACATCTGGATCGTAGCCTCGTAGGCAGCAGGCAGCTATGCTGCCATGCTGGAGCAGCTCGTAAGCTTCCGAGTTCCGACTTCGACTCGGTTCGTAGGCAGCTATGCTGGCTCATAGGAGACTCCCGGAGGCCTTCCTTTGGGCCGAGGCCTTAGGCGACCGCCTCAGTCGCCTAAGGCTTGGGCCGCCCCTGCTTTCAAGTCCGCTGTCCCTTCCCACCCTCCTTATTTCCAGGTTTGAAATTTATTCTTTCTGTCTCCAATTTGATGATTTCTATGTTCAAAGAAATTTGATTATGATTGCCGATTTGTTCTCGGTTTTGGTTGTTAATTGTTTTAGATGATCAAAGATGCGATCTTGGCGCTCAACGAGAAGACTGGCTCCAGTCCCTATGCCATTGCCAAGCACATGGAGGAGAAGCAGAAAGGGGTCCTACCGGCGAATTATAAGAAGGTGTTGGCCATCCAATTGAGGAATTTCACTGCCAAGGGCAAGCTTGTGAAGGTGAAGGCCTCCTTCAAGCTATCGGAGACCGGGAAGGAGGAGGAGAAGAAGAAGCCGGCGAAGGAAAAGAAGAAGCCGGTGAATGAGGCTGTCTCTGCTGCGGCTAAGAGGAAGGCCCCTGCTGCCGCTGCAAAGAAGTCTCCGAAGCCTACAAAGGCTAAGAAGCCTGGGGTTAATAAGACGAAGAAGGCCACCCCTGCAAAGCCGAAGCAACCCAAGTCCATCAAGTCCCCTGCTGCAAAGAAGGCCAGGAAGGCTGCTGTATGATGGTGGAGATGGATGATCTCTGGGACTCCGTTCAACGTTGTATAAATCCTTGGTTTAGTTTCCTATGTACTTCGTCTGTATATTTTGGCTGTCATCGCTGAGAGTTTTTGCCTTCTTGTAGGATACGCTTATCTTCTCTGACCGATCTCGTGACGAATGATAATGGAACCTCAATAATATGGGTTCTGTGAAAGTTTGTTCCTTTTGATACTGTGTAGCTTGATGTTCCCACGGGGTTTGGGATGGTCATCACTGTGGGCAATGCAACTGTGGCAGAATCTGCTGCGTTTTTATTTGTTTATTTGATTATTTGTTCTCGAGAGAAACTTTCTGCATGGGTGACTACGGACCGATGTAGTTTGTGGACTCGACAAACGCAAGCCGAAGTCCATTTCGTGACCGCTTCGTGTCTGGGCTGGCCCAAGTCTTAAGCGACCCAAAGGAAGGCCTCCACTCTGCATGCTTCTGTTTGGGATCGCCATCGCCGAAGCTCGTCGGAGGCCTACGAGCTGCTCCAGCCTGCCGCTGCCCATCATAGGATTCATAGATTAGCTGCCGCCTGCCAGGCATCCAGGTTTGGCCTGGTGGCCAACGGGCAACGGACAACAGGGCTATAGAGCCCTACGCCCCTACGATCCATAGCTGATAGCCCGTCTTTTCCAAGACTCCATCCGCTGTCCTTGGCAGCTTGGCTCGGCCGAAGACTCTTCTTCGGCGAAGAGTTTAAAACTTTAAATTCTAAATTCTTCTTCATTCTTCCTTTCCTAATCGGCTAATCCCTAGTTTCTCCTTACTCTTCTTCGGTTCTTCCTGCTAATCCCTAGTTCCTCCTTACTCTTCTTCGGTTCTTCCTTCCCTAATCAGCTAATTCCTAGTTCTTCCTTACTCCCTAGTTCTTCCGAGTTCCGTCCGCGGTCCATCGCCTGTTCGCCGTCCTCGGCAGTCGTTCGCCAAAGAGAGTGATGAGGGAATCACCGAATCAAGGAGGCGGCGTCGCCGGACAGCGTCTCTTCTCCTTCTCGGCAGTCGGCCCAGCCCTTCAGGCTCCATCCATGCCGGAGGTGAGCTTCCGCCTTTACTCTTTAGAGTGTTCTGTTTTCTTTTTTTTGCTATAGGTGTTCTGTTCTCTTCCGCCTGATGGGTTATTTATTTTTGTTAATTTATTCTGATTCAGTATATTGGTTCAATACCTCAATGGTTCTCTTCCTCTGTTTTGTTTTGTAGCGGGAAGGAAAATTATAGAGGTCTTGGGGTTTATTTAATTGTTTTTTACACATATCCAGCTTTTTTGTTGTTTCCCCTCGGGTAGGTAATGCTTGAAATAACTGATCTTTCTAGAGGAGCAAAATTAGACTCAAGAGATTGAATTTGGCAACCAGCCTCTGAATGAAAAAAGAACATTTTACGGCCGATCATCCCGTTGTTATCCATGAAAATCATGCAACTTTCGGAAATTCTCCATATAGAAGAAAGGAGGGAAAAAAAATAAAACAATAAACAATAAAACAACCACGCCTGGAAATTACACTCCTAAAATGAACCAGAGAACAAGATCACAAAGCAAATATCTATACAACTTCAAACCAAGGGCCTCTTTTCTTCTTCTTGTTCTCGAGATCCTTGCTGCTGTTGCTGCTGCTGCTGTTTGAATTTACGAGGAATAGGGTCTTTGTATTCTGGAAGAAGTTTCAAGATGATCCCCATGGAGATCAGTAAAAGCCCGGTGCTGTGCTGCCCCGTCAATGACTTTGTGAATATCAGATAAGATAGCAGTAGTGTGACTGCCTTCCTCGTTGTAGTTTCCTAACAAAACATGAACACAGGAAAGACTTAAAATATGAATCATGTTTCTAAAATCAGCTGCACTGATGCTACAAGATGTCAAAAGAGAGACTAAAAATACTGAACTGTACCATTGCAGTAGTTGCTGCCCCAAAAATTGCAATGAGGGAGAGCACAGAGATCTGACACACAAAGGTGGCCATTGCTTCAAACACGAGCACAGCATAGACATATAGATGCTGCATCCATTAACAATGAGAAGAGACTCTCATCAGACTAATAGTGTCCAGCTTTACATCTTCAATTACAAGCGATCCAAATCAAGCTAGCATTATTCAAAGAAAAAACTACAAAGTGTTTCCCTTTGAGTATAAATATAGCACACAAACACAGACGCATGGTTGCATTATTATTGATTCGGAAGACAGAGAACCTGCTGTATAAGTGATATTTGTAGGGTTTCTTAACTTGGATTTTGTTGGTTGTTAAAAGTATTCGTAGGTTTAACGGGCATATGACATTCCGCATATTTTTGAATAAATTTTTAAAATATTTTACACTTATTAATTTTTATTTTATTTTTTTAAAAAAATGCCTCCTTTAGTGAGTTCGCCTTAGGCCTCCAAATGCATTGGGTCGCCCCTGCTTCGTGTATACGTAGCCATACTAACTTTTTTTAATTTGAGCAGAGGAATAAAATAACAATAAAAAAAAACTATTGTTCATCGACGATACGCTCAGCTTATCAATTCAAGCCATCGGTTATTCAGAATAGCGCGACTGAAATTTGAAGTGTATGGTTGGATTCGGATGGGAGAAAAGAACACCACTGGACCCTAATTGTCTTTTTCCCCCCGCACTTCGCTTTAGATGGGTCAATACCCTCCCCCAACACTTCTATAGAATAGGGCATCAGGTGCAAGTTGGAAAGTTGGTAGGTGGGGAGGCAGATTGGTTAGGTCAGTCTTGAGTTCGATCCATGTTTACCTATTTTTCCATACCTTGGTGTGTGTTGTGGTATTGCGGTGTCTGGAGCGATAGTTCAGAAGCTTTCTCTAGGGGCAACAGGGAGGCAGCAGGGGAGTTTACCTTATAGCATGGGATATTGTTTGTCAGGCGACTAGCAGCGGGAGGTTAGGGATTTACTCCATGACCGAGTGACGAGAGATACTCTCGACCAGGCTGGCAGCCAGATTTTTTTTGGAGTCAGAGAGTCTTTGGGGCACTTTGATGAGAATAGTTCACTGTTGGCGGAAGCCAATGTCTCGGGGACTCATTCTGACTTAAACAAGGGGTGGGTCTTTACCAACTTCAAAATCCAAGATTTAGGGAAGAAAAAAGAATTTGCTCCATTTTGCTCAGTTGGGGAGCGGGGGTACCCTCGAGCGGTGGCTGGGCAGTGATCTTTGTGGTAGCGGGGGTAGAACTCGGAAGGCTGGCCGGGGTTGTGTCCTTCCGAGCGGACGAGGTCGGCTCGGTGACCGAGGGCTTGCGTGGAGGCGACATTGCGACCACGGGCTTGGACGTCACTTCTTCATTTCTCTGCTTTTTGGATGGCCCCGAGTGAAGGCATATATGTCGAACGGATTCACAATAAACAAATGGAGATCTGGCAGATTTGATAGAGTTTCGCACAGGGCATTGCAACTCATTCATCTGGAAAGAGATCTATGTCCGTGCCTCGGTGGTACTGCCGGAGATCAGATGGGAGATCGAGGACAGGCAGGCCATTGACATCCTAGAGGATAGTTGGTTATTTGCGATGCCATTGAGCAGCTAGCCCAACTTAATTGATGGGAAACTTCTGAAGGGGCGCAAAGTATGTGCTCCTAGCCGACGACATGGGACGAGGGACCTCGTCCGACGGGCTTTCGAGGATAGGCTAGTTGAGCGAGTCTTATTCTTGCCGATTTCTGCTAGTGTGACTGAGGATAGGAGAGTCTGGAGCATGACCAAAAGGTCAATGGTGAGGACCCTGGATTTACTTCTGGTGGTCAGGAGGTCTCCGGCTCGACAAATTGATGGGGGTTGGATCTGGAGGCTTCTCATCCATCCACGAGTTGCCCTATTTGTCTGAAAGGTGGCATGGGGGTGCCTACCTACTAGAAGCCTCCTAGCTCGATGAGGGATGAGCTTCTCCCCAAACCGTGCAGACTGCCCAGGTAAAGAGGAGTCTGTTTTTCATGTCCTGTTCGGTTGCCCGAGAGTTGCTTAGATCAGGGGGGCTGTTAAGAGCCCCCACGACCCTCAGCGACGGTGGATGGCTCCTGAGGACTTGCTGCAATTCCTGTAGACTTCTGCGCAATGTCTGGGGTGGGAGGAGTCAGGAGTCAGGGCTGCCTACCTAGCCTATCACTGTTGGCTAGATAGGAGCGTCCGGATCTTCGAGAACATTAGTGTACATTCGAGACAGGTGGTGAATAGGGCACTTCTCTAGGCTGTGGAGGTCCTCTGCCCCACCACACCATCGTCCCTTTGGATAGCCAGAGAAATCTGGGGGCCCCTCTTTCGCTCTTGCAGTGCCCAGAACCGTGTTGGTCTCAAGGGAGCCCCACTCCCTAGTTGTCTCAAGGTGAACTTCAATAGGAGTGTTGACAAGGGGGTGTATCAGAAGGTACGGGCTTCGTCATCAGAAACCACGAGGGCAGATTGGTAACAACAATTAGAAAAACCTCCATCTGGCACATTTCCCAATCTAAGGATTGTTTGTCAGGTCTTTCCAATGTCGGGGAAAGGATCAGCAGCAAACCACCTTTTTTTACAAATGATTGTGATTATGGAGTTGCACAATCCTTAGCTTGCACCGAGCTCAGAGCTGCATGGGAGGGTGTTACCTTTGCAAGGCGAAGACTGAAGGCGGACCACATCTTCTTTGAGGGTGATTTAGCCACGGTAATCGAGTGGATCTGGGGTCGGGGTGTCGATTCCAGACCGCTGCTCTAGGACATCCGTAGACTCTTAGCCGAGTGTGGACTATCACGAGCTTTACACATCTTCAGGAAGGCGAATAGCGCTGCTAATTGGGTGACTTCCTTCGCAGCCTACCACTCTGGTGGCTTTGCTTGGGAAGACCTTGCATTGGTTCCTGTACCCTTGCTCTGGTTTATCTTTCTGATTCAGTTGGCTGCACTCACAACCGTCGCGTGTAAGCTACTGTTGTACCAAAAAAAACAGACTTATCCCTTTCGCTCTCCACTTTGCCCCTTTCTTGTGCATCCGCCACTTGTCTCTGTAACACCCCTATTGTTGCCTGTCCTCTGCTCCACCGATTGATTTAGCCAATGTTGGAGAATGGTCTCTTGCTCTACCGAATGATTAGCCGCTGATGGAGGATAGTGATAGTAGTTGACAAAGGATAATTATTAATAAGAAATCTAAATTCACTTATGTTAGGGTTAAACATAAAGGATTTTATTTTTATTGATCCCTAAAATTAATTTTTTTGGATTCTAAAATTAAAATTTTATGCGGATTTTATTATTTTATTTTTATATAAATTTTTTATTAAAATTTGATTGTCCATATATGTTATTATTTATTTTTATACAGTTTGCATTATCAAAAATTACAAAATTTTGAGATATTTTCTTTCGCTCTTCCACTATCTTCCACTCTCTCTCTTCTCTCTCATTTTTTTCTTCTTCTCCTACCATACGCGATGCCCTCTAGATCCTCCCCATGAACCTAGCATCCTCTCCGCCCTCTCGATCCTTCGCATGGACCTAGCATCCCCTCCGATGCTTGCGTTGTGGACTCATTGGCCTCCCCTTCATTGCCTTAGCATGTGTTTGTATTTAAAACTACTTGTGCACAGTTGATCGAACGCAGACAGTCAGCGGCTAAAGAAAGCAACGCCTCTATAAACGGCATGCTTTAGCAATGGCATTGGTGGGGTCATATAAAATCTTAAAACAAAAAAATTATCATATAGGATCGATATTTCCCGTATTGGAAATTCTTGGTTAGACATTCTACCTAGACTAATGAAAAACCGTCACGTCAGCATTCTGCAACCAGCTCAACCTACTGCGCCTTAAATAGGTTAACTTTCGGACATGCAAAATTAAATTTGAAAAATTTTCCAATGCAAATTTAAAATTAGGAATGAAAATTGTGAAGTAAAACTTTTGTCAGCATGGAAAAACCGAGCTACGCCTTCTTCTTGGATCACGTCTCTTATGTGCTCTCCACGTACCACCCAAAATCCCATCGCTATCCTCCTCCAATGGCTCTGTTTCCTCATTGTTCACACTGCATCCATAACGAATATAGACTGAGTAATAATAGATTGTTAGAAGGAACATCTTTTGTGGGCTAAACAAGAAGTTCTGAAAGGATGTTAACTTTTAATAAAAATCAGTAGGCCGAAATATATGGCTGGTAAGCCAAGTTATACTCGGCCAATAGGCTGAGGTATTTTGACAATCGAGTAAAAATGCTCAGTTACTAGTCCAATTATTACTAGAAAGATGCCAACTTTAGGACCAAGTATCAAAAAAATTAAAGCAAGTGGAAATACCAAGAATGTAGACCAATATACCAAGGGTGCATGGTATGCTAAAGGTGTAGATCGATACGCCAAGGTTGCAAGCAGATATTCCTATCGATTTAGATCCAAGGGTGCAAGCCGATTAACTGGGATGTATACCCAGAGGGGCAAAAGTTATCGACCTGGGATGAGGCCTTAATAGAGCAGAGTTCTAAGATGGTGGCTACCCAACTATTACCACTATCCATGATGTGAGAGTAGTAGTTAGATACCTACCATGGGTGGAAACAGTAGTCCATGTGGTACACAATAGAAAGAACAAGTATCCAAAAATGAATAGTGATACCGATCTCTCTACTATGATATGAGAGGAGGATAACACTATCCATCAAGTATGGCAATGATGGCTATGTGCACACCTTAACAAAGACAAGTATCCAACATGAGCAATAGTTCCTGTCTTTCCACTAGATGGGAGAAGAAATGAAGCAATATCTACTTTGACAATAGAGGCTATGTAGCACACAATAATGAGGACAAGTATCCAAAGATAATATTAGCATCCATTTTACTAGTTAAGACAACTTATAAATATCAGGGTTGTAATCGTGAAGTGTTGACCCTAAAGGGTTGATTTTTTATGATACTAAACAGTTGAGTCAAAAGTTCACTAACCAATTATTTTAAGTTTAAATAATTAATATCAGAAAGCAAGAAGAAAGCTTTCAGTTGCTCTCAAATGAAGATGATCTATCTAAAGCTCCACATCAAGAAGTTGAACTCTAAAAGGCCAAAAAATATTTTTTGGAAGCTCACAAACAAGCACAGAATATTTCATCCTGAGCTACCTCAGAGTCAATCCCCAAGCTTGCAACGAGTCGACCCCGACATACTATTGCAAATCAATTTTAGTTGATTGGCTTGAAAAATCAATTAGGTTGATTGTGAACCCAAAAAATAATCGGTGTAGGTTTTGGTTGATTTTTTTGAGAAATCAAATAAGTTGGTTGTGAACCTGAAAAATAATCGGTTGAAGGTTTGGTTGATTGCCTAGAAAAATCAACTGGGTTTTGATTTCAAACTCAGAAAATAATTGTGTTGTAATTTGGGTTCTAGATTTATAATAAATTTTCAAAAAGAAAGTCTTGAAGAGTGTGGACGTAGTTGCGGGGTTGGCACTGAAATTATTATAAATCTTTTGTATTGCATTATCTGATTTGTTTGCTTTTATCAGTTACTTATCAGTTTTACTACTAAAGTTTATATTCTTCTATCAAGTATTTAATTCCAACTGCATCTACTTAAAGTTTTTGAAAAATCCAATTCACCCCTCCTCTTGGGCTACATAGCTAGGCAATAAGTGGTATTAGAGCTTGATTACTTAAGTCTAGACCTAATCATCAATGAGTTAAAGATCTATGACAGCCCTTGTTGGTACCTCTATTGTTGAGGGTCAATCCAACAAATAGACCTCCTCTGTTTAATGGCACAAACTACACCTTTTTGAAAAGCACGCATGCACATTTTTATTTAAGCACTAGACTATGACATGAAGAGAGTCATAGCTGATGGACCTCACACACCCACAAAGATTATTGATGGTTTGCCTCTTTCCAAACTCGAAGGAGAATAAGATAAATTATACAAAAAGATGGCTCAGCTTAATGCTAAGGCCATAATATTTCATATTGTTCATTAGATGCTAATGAATTTAATTGAATTTCAACTTGTTTATCTACTAAAGAAATCTGAAATAGGCTGGAGGTAACTCACGAAGGCATTAACCAGGTTAAAGAATCAAAATCAATATGTTTGTACATAATTATGAATTGTTTAAAAATGGAGTCCAATGAGTCTTTTTCTGATATGTTTACTCAGTTTTACAAATATTATTAATGGACTTAAATGTCTTGGTAAGTCATATTCTAATAGTGATTTAGTGAGAAAAATTTTTAGATTTTACCGAGAATATAGGAGGCCAAAGTCACTGTTATCCAAGAAGCAAAGAACCTCAATGCCCTTCCTTTAGAAGAATTGGATGGGTTGACTGATGACTCACGAGCTTTCGATGAGGCATAACTTTGAAGAAGAGGAATCAAAAAAAAAAAAAAAATCATCGCTCTCAATCAAATGCTCAAGAAGAAGATGAGAGCAAGAAATCTGACAGTATAGAAGGGGGTGAGGAAATGACCCTCATTACAAATTAAAGAAGGCCTTTGGCTAAGAGTGAGGAGAGTAAAGAAAAGAAAAGGGCAGCCGCTTATATGCTATGAAGTAAGAAACCAAGCCACTATTAGAACAGACTACCCACTACTGCAGAAAGCTTAGAGAAAGCCAAAGAAGAAAGCATGGACGCTACCTGGAGTGATAGCCACGAATCAAATTCAAAAGAAGAAATCTAAGAAACAACAATCTTATACCTCATGATTCATGAGGATGAGGTAAAATCTGAATCTTTAAATGGCTTTACTGTGAGATACGAGGTTGAAAGTCGGCAACCCCAGCCAACTTCAGCCCCATGCTCCTTTTGGAAGGAGCCAGAGCAGAGGATCGTGATTGTGACCCTCTCCAGCTCCTTCGTGCGATCAGGGTGAAGGCGCCGCGGGCATTCCGTGGCACCCCCCTCCCTCCACGGCCGCGAATTTTCGCTCAGCCACGCGGATTCATGCGGCGAAGAGCTGTTACCATAGGTCTTAAAGCCCCTTTCCTCTTCTCCTAAGACCACTCCGAGCCCTCTCTTCTTCTCTTCCTTCTCCTCCCTCTCCTCCCTCTCCTTCCTCTGCTCTTGCCTCCCAAGTGGCCGGCGTGCCACCCGGCAAACACCACCACCGATTTTCCCATGTTTTGAGATTTGTTTTCGCCGTTGGAAGCACCACCAAACACTGCCGCCGCTGCCGCCTTGACCGCCGGATCGAGCAACCGCGGCCGAGATCTTCCTTCCGCCGCCTCTGCCACCACCGGTAAGCTCCCATAAATCGAGATCTTCTCGATTGCTTCTCGACCTCGGCCACCGCAGCGGCCGCCGGCCGCCACTACGGTCGGCCTGGCCGTCGACTAGGTGACGGCCCCGACTTGCCTAGGCCGGCCACCCAGCCGGCCCTTCCCTCCTCCTTCTGGCTCCCTTCTTCTTGATTTGGGGAAAGGCTGGGAAGGAGGAGAAGCCCAATCATGGGCTGAACTGGGCCAACGTTGGGCCCTATCCATTGCAAGCCCAACTTGGGCCCCAATCTATCTGGTTGGGGCCCAGTTAGGCAGTACCCCTTTGTGGGCCCAACTGGGCCCAGTTCAGACCCGAAACCCAAAATCAGTTCAGACCTTGAAGCCAAAATTCGAAACCTAGTTCAGACCCGAAACTCGAACCTGTTTGTCCAATAAATAAAATTTTGCAGTTAAGCCTTTGACAGTATATATTCACAAAGAGTCTTCTGCAATTCATGTTTGATTCCTATAGGAAAGATTTATTACCTAAAGGTCTTCAAATATATTATTTAGTCCCTTCACTCAAGTTTTATTATAGGAATAGTACCCTATAATTAAGTATTAGTCCCTCCAATGAATTTTATTGCATAAATAATTCATTTACAGGCCAACTTTGGGGCCCTATGGGCCGGATCTACGTGGGCCCATTGGGTCGTATCCGATGTGGCCCTATCGGGTCATGCCCATTATGGCCAACTCTGGCCCTACTGGGCCTTGTCCCAATAATATTATTTTGGTTTTGCTTAACTCTGAAATTAACAAATAAATTAATTAAATTTAAACAGGTGAACTCGATCTACTTATCTGAAGTAGGATTAAGGCGAGAAGAGGTAAGTACATTTCCAAATTATTTGGTAAATAATTATTAGTGGATTAAATTTTAAAATATATTTGTATTTAGTAAAATGGGTTTGGCATGTTAAATTTTATTGAAATTTATGTTATATGCTCTGAAATCCGTAAACTATGACTGGGCATTTTATGAAATCTAATTTTTATATATATGTATTTCAGCATGGCTATGACCTATTCTGTCTGTTGTGGCCCCGCCAATGAAGATTATACGTTGGACCTGTCGACTTGTAATCTATGAAGAACCGATTTCGACACCGCGCCATCGGTGATTAGAATAGTAGATTTGGGACATCGGCTGCATCGGTGGATAAATATAGTGGATTTGGCACTTTTGTGTAACACCGGCTGCCATCAGTAGATAAAAATAGTGGATTTAACACCTTGTGCAACCTATACCACAGGGTTACGTGGCCTTAGCAATTTGTGTTGAGACTTTAGTATCAGAGTTTTTATGAAATACTTAATAAATTTCAAAAAAAATATGCTTATTTTTTATTTAATTTTTAGTCATATTTTGTGTTTTGATTTATTATCTGATATCTCTGATCCCACTTTGGGATATATTTTTTATTTACTGGGCTAGTGTAGCTTATTGTCTTATTTTCTCTATGTTTCAGATCAAAGGCTTGATCGCATGGAATTCGAGAGTGCGTTAGATTTCTATGACTTCTTCATTATTGGCATTTTAGTTAGATTAGGCTTGGACATTGAATTATGTTGGCATATGCTATTGAAATTTTGTAAGACGCTTTTGAACAACTTAAATAATTATGTCATCTTTAAACATCTGTGATTAGTACTAAATAAGTTTTAAGCATCTGTATTTGCTTTGATATGACTGCTGCCTTGCACACCTGTGCGGTCCGCCATGCGGGCGTGCGGCGTCTGCCTCGCTTTGGGCACGGGCGTGACAGATTTGGTGTATCAAAGCTAGGTTAAGATCACTAGGGATTGTAACTAAAATATTTATATTTGAGCCTAAGTTTTAGGATCCTAGGATTTGTCGGAAAGTTGAGAGATGGATAGGAACTAGACAAGGGGGATAATGTTCATTTGTTTTGCTAAAATTTCGTATTATTCTGTTTGGATGATTTTATGACATTTATATATTATCACTGAATCAGAATGCTGCATCGCTGTGTCCGTAGCCTGAATCAGATGGTTAGGGGCTCTCGAGGAAGAGTCTCTACTAACCAAGCGGGCGAGGTATCGCAAAGGTCAGGGCCTCAGGGTCAATCAACAATGACTCCGGAAACTGTCACCAAAAATCAAACCCAGGTGCTCGAACTGATTGAGGAGGTCATCAAGTTAGTACCCAATAAAGGCAACAACCTCAGCAAACAGTCCAGCAAGATGTTGGTCTCCTGAGCAAAGAAGGAGTATAGCGGAATTCAAGAAATGGCTCCTTCAGCTTTAAAGGGCCACTAGTCCTTAAGAGGCTGAAGCTTGGATAGATGAAATGGAGAAAGCCTTCAGCGCAATAGAGTGCACTGATGAAGAGAAGGTTAGATTTGCCATCTATATGCTTCAAGACCGAGCTCATCATTGGTGGAAGTCAGTGGAGCGCACATTGGCATATGAGCACGAGGCAGTTATCTGGCAGAGATTTCGTACAGCCTTCTACTCCAAGTATGTCCCTCTAGTCGTTTGAGGGAGCTAGAAAGGGAATTTCTCAATCTGAATCAAGGAGCTATGATTGTGGATAAGTATGAGGCAGAATTTGACACGCTATCTCGGTTTGCTCCCACCTCGTCATGCATGCAGTCCCGGATAAGCTGATTTGAAGAAGGATAGAAGCCTCACTTACGTCGAGGTTTGGCCGAGTGCACTCAATAAATTATAATGACCTGGTAGACAGGGCAAGAATGAAAATTGTCTGGAGAAAACTCAAGATACAAAAGATAGAATCAAAAGAAGAGGAGCAGAGATGATATACCATAGTTGATCAGTGCTAATAATGTATAATTATCGATTTTACATAGCACTTATTATTATGTTATGCACATATTTAAATTTAAATTAAGAAAATGTGTTTCCCTCATCATTGCATTTAATAAATTATTAGAGGTAATTCAAGCTTGATTTAATATTATTGTCGAGTCCGATGGTGCAAATCGAGTCGAACTAAGCAGGATGATGTCTGAACCTAAACCACAACACACCTCTGCATCCAAGGATCAGCCTTCATCCTAGCGGTCCAACTCTAGATCTTCTTTCAAGTCCATAGCCCCTGTTCCATGTGCATGGATCTTTTCCTAGAACCCCCCCCCCCCCCCCCCCCCCCCCGGCTCAAAATAGAGCTAAGTCGATCCTCCTCCTCCGCTGATCCTAGTTGTCCACATATGAATCTGCACATCATTCCTTTCGAATTAGATCACTCCTGGAAATCTTCTTCCCGTTTACGTGCACCCCATGTCCAAGCTTCTTCACGTCACATCTTCCTCCATGAACGCTTCCACCCGTGAAGGATTCTCCAGCAACATCCATGGAATCAATGTCATGGAATTCCAGCGCCCAACTCATCTTCCCACTTCTGCGATTCAAGCTCATCTCCCAGCCATCCGAGCGATCCGCATCATCATGCGAGTCATTTCCATCACCCACGTCATTCCTCCCATTCCGGATGAACTCCATCTCCTTCCGCGTCCAACAAACCGGGCTCTGTTTCGGAACAGAGCCAAATCCTCTGCATGATCACAGGATAAACTCAAATCCCAGCTTCTTCCGGATTGATCCAGCGTCCCCGTCGAGTGATCGCAACCAAATGCACTACATCGTCCACAATTCCTCCCATTCGTGATCAACTTCTCAGCATCCGTGGATAAGCTTCCAAGGCAGATCCCAGCTTCTACGGCCTCCCAACGTCCACACTCATCCGATTGCTCCCATGATTTCTTCTCCGGATTTTCCCAGCCATCCAGTTCCCTGTTCCGAGTTCATCCTTATCTCACGGATCAGCCATTAGCCAATCCAACCCCTCATCCAGATAAGTTCCAGCCTCTCCGTGTGGTGAAATGGCATCAAACCATCTTCCAGATTTGATTCCTCCCAGATCTTCTTCCGGATTCCTCCCGTTCGCACTCAACCTCCGAGATCCTCTCAACATCCACAGTCTCTCTTGCTCGGAATAGAGCCGAGACCCATTCATCATCCATGGACTCCTCCCGCGATGCAAGCCAAGCAATCTTCTGCATCGCCATCACCGCTCGCGAATCTCCCTGTTACGCATGCGTATCTCCCACATCCATCTCCTCCGAGTCCAGCTGAAAGTCTCTGGATCATCCTATTCAGAGAATCCAACCGTCCGTGATGATTCGCTCATGTCTCACCGCGTCCGCACAGAAGCCGTTCTCTCCCTTATCTTCTCACTCGGAAGAGCAAATCCTCCAACTAATAACAGGGGCTGTGAGGCTATAAAGAAGGGGAGTTCTCCTCTTCAGGGAGTCATATTCGGAGGAGACGGAGCTTCTTCCTGTCGCCGAGTTTCCAAAGAAGTCAGAGAGAGGGAAGGAGGGAGAAGACGGAGAAAGGAAGGAGGTAGCCGTGATGGGAGTCCTCTGCATTGCTGCTGTCATCCCTATTGCATGGAAGGCTGATCTCTTCACTAGGGATGGATGAAGCCTGACAAGCAACAACGGTTCTTGTATTTTTTTATTTATGTTCTTGAAATGTATGAACTTGTTCGATCTTAATGAACATTCTTTTATCTCATATTTAAATTCTGTGATTTTAAGTATGATGTTTATACAACTGTTCTTCATAATCATTAAGTAAATATAAGATAGTCTATGCTTAAGGAAGATGTGGTGTACTACCATCTTAGATTAGGGTAGACATTTCATGCCAACTGAAGATGGATTATTTCCAAATTGCTTTTGTGAATTTCTATTTGAATGCTTATTAGCTTATAGCAATTTGTATGTTAGTCCAAGAATGAGGTAAAATATAATTAATCATGTTGCTATGTTAGTGGTGAACTTCTTGCCCTAGGCTCTCTCAACTGATATCATTTTAATTGCATTTCTTTTAAATTATTTAGTTCAATAGTCTTCACAAACTCTTTTTCAAATATTTTACGAAAACAATTGTACCCCAATCCTGTGGATCGATATCCGTAATCACTATCCTACTAGCTACGATACATGCTATTGCATGGTCTTTAAAGTTGATTATCAATAGTGGATGGAATTCTAGCAGGACAGCAAAATCTTGTAATAGATCTTGGCAATCAGAAAAGCAAAATCTTATGGAGAGACTATTCAACAAGACCAGTCTAAATATGAAGTATGTGGAGGTGCCCATAAGACAGAACCTGTAGACGATTATCTGGCGCATATTCAGATGTGGCCAACAGGGTCATAAGATAGCAGAGTGCCCTCGCAATCGGCAAGTATCACAATCAGTTCAGAGGCCCAAGCCACAGGGATCCAACAAGTACAAGCTTCTCTGCTCCAATTCAGTCGGCTCAGTCTTCTTCTCCTAAGCATCAGGCCGGGGGAGACCGCGCATACAGAGTCGTATTTACGCACTGACTCAGCAGGATGCTTAGGCATCCGACACTATGGTGTCAGGTACACTACCGGTTGCTTCTATTTATGCTCATATATTGTTTGATTCTGGTGCTACATATTCCTTGTGTCATCGATATTTGTACAAAACATGACCTACCTTGTGTGCTGTTAGAGTATGATTTGCATGTTAGCACCCTACCGGAAATGGGATGATTGGTAATTAGGTCTGCAAGACTTGTCCAGTTCAGATAGTAAGTGGAGACCTACTGCTGATTTGATAGTTATAGATATACATGACTTTGACATAATTCTCGAAGCACCTACCCTCCTCCGCGGCTGCGGATGTCGCTCGGCCGCCGCGATTCACGCGGCGGAGAAACATTACCATAAGGCTATAAAGCCCTTCCTCTTCTCCTAAGACCACCTCTGAGCCCTCTCTTCTTCTCTTCCTCTCCTCCTCTCCTTCCTCTGCCCTTGCCTCCCAAGTGGCCGGCGTGCCACCCGGCCAAAGACAACCACCGATTTTCCCCTATTTTGAGATTTGTTCGCCATTGGAAGCACCCACCAATATTGTCGCCGCCGCCGCTTGACCGCCGGATCAAGCAGTCACGGCGAGATCTCCTTCTGCCGCCTCTACCACCACCAGTAAGCTCCCTCCAGCCTTCAATTCCAAGATTTATCATGTTGTATTTTCCTGTTTCGGCCCCATAAACCGAGATCTTCTCGGTTGCTTCTCAACCCCACCACCGCAGCAGCCACCGGCCGCCACTACGGTCGGCTGGCCGACCGGGCGACAGCCCTGCTCGCTAGGCCGGCCACCCAGCCGGCCCTTCCTCCTCCTTCTGGCTCCCTTCTCTTGATTTGGGGGAAAGGCTGGGGAAGGAGGAGAAGCCCAATCATGGGCTAAACTGGGCCAACGTTGGGCCATGTCCATTGCAGCCCAACTTGGGCCCAGTCCAGCCTGGTTGGGCCCAGTGGGCAGTACCCTTTGTGGCCCAACTTGGGCCCAATTCAGACCCGAAACCCAAAACCAGTTCAGACCGAAAATCCGAATCCGAAACTCAGTTCAGATCTGAAACCCGAAATCCAAAATCCCGAACCCGTTTGGCCAATAAATGTAATTTTGCAGTTAAGCCCTTGACAGTATATTATTTCACAAAGAGTCTTTTGCAATTCATGTTTGATCCTATAGGAAAGATTTATAATCTAAAGGTCTTCAAATATATTTATTTAGTCCCTTCACTCAAGTTTTATTATAGAACAGACCTATAATTAAGTATTAGTCCCTGTAATAAATTTAGTGCATAAATAATCCATTTAGAGGCCAACTTTGGGGCCTATTGGGCCGGGTCTACACGGGCCCATTGGGCCGTATCCGATGTGGGCCTATCGGGTCATGCCCATTATGGACCAACTCTAGGCCCTATTGGACCTTGTCCAATAGAATTATTTTAGTTTGCTTAGCTCTGAAATTAATAATAAAATTAGTTAAATTAAACAGGTGAACCTGATCCGCTTATCTGAAGTAGGAGTTAAGCGAGAAGAGATAAGTAACTTAATTCTTCAAGTGCATTTTCTAACTTATTTGGTAAAATAATTATTAGTGGATTAAATTTTGAATATCTTTTGTATTTAGTAAAATGGGTTTGGCATGTTAAATTTTATTTGAAATTATGTTATATGTTCTGAAATCTGTAAAGTATGACTCAGCATTTTATGAAATCTATTTTATATATATGCATTCTCAGCATGGCTATGACCTATTCTGTTCTATTTTGGCCCCGCCAATAGAATTATACGTTGGACCTATCGACTTGTAATCTGTAAGGAATCGGTTTCAACATCACGCCACCGGTGATTAGAATAGTGGATTTGGACACCGGCTGCCATCGGTGGGTAAATATAGTGGATTTAGCACTTTGTGTAACACCGGCTGCCATCGGTGGATAAAAATAGTGGATTTGGCACCTTGTGCAACCCATGCCACTGGGTTACATGGCCTTAGCCGATTTATGTTGAGACTTTAGTATCAGAGTTTTTATAAAATACTTAATAAATTTTAAAAGAAAATATGCTTATTTGTGATTTAATTTCAGTCATTATTTTGTGTTTTGATTTATTATCTGATATGCTTTGACCCCACTTTAGAGTATTTTGTTACTTACTGGGCTAGTGTAGCTCACTATCTTTTTTCTCTGTTTTCAGATCCAAAGCTTGATCGCACGGGATTGGAGAGTGCGTTAGATTTTCTAATGATTTCTTCAGTTATTGGCATTTTAGTTAATTAGCTTGGACATTGAATTATGTTAACATATGCATTTTGAAATTTGGAAGACTGCTTTTCAACAACTTAAATAATTATATCATCTTAAACATCTGTGATTAATCCTTAAATAAGTTTTAAGCATCTATATTTGCTTTGATATGATCTGCTACCTTGCACGCCTGTGCGGTCTGCCGTGCGGGCGTGCGGCGTCTGCTGCGCTCGGGGCTCGGGGCGTGACATTTACTTTTGGTGAACTTTAGGACCTTTTATGAATTGTTAGATGTATTTAAAAAACTTAGTCAAAGGAGTAGAGCACAAACTGAAAAATCAACTTCTTAAAATAAAAATGAAAATATATTAAAAGCTAAACATGCATCATGGAAGAAATCAGAACCCAAGTAAAGAAATAAACAAACTAAAACTTTTGTTGATAGATTTACTTTAAGCTCTGAAAAATTGAATATGATTCTTAATAGCCAACAAGCTATTTGTGACAAAGTTGGACTTGGTCATAATCCTCTATTAAAAAAGAAATTTTAAAGAAAATATTTATCAAATCTTCAAGCAATCAATTAAATAAAACAACATGTTTTAAGTGTGAAACAATTGGCCATAAATTCTTTACCTACAGAACAAATATCTTAATAGTAAAATTGCAATTAAGAAAAAATGGATTCTAAAAGGAACTATTATGGCTAACCTGTAAGGACCCAAGAGAGCATGAATACTTAAGACGAAAATCTGAATTCTGTAATGTAGGTGTGTCTAGCAGCCCATGGATCAAACAAAAGATGGTACTTGGACAATGGATACTCAAACAAATGATAGGGGATGAATTATAATTTATTTTTCTTAAAAGAAGAGGAGGGGTGGTTACCTTTGGCGATAATGACAAAGAAAGGATCATTGGAGTTGGTAAATTTATATCACACCCTCTTCATTTATTGAAAATATTTGTTAGTAGATGTTTAAAACATAATCTCTTAAGTATAAGTCATTTATGTGATAATGAATCATCTATATGCTTTATTATCTAGTCCCAATGATAATGGCATTAAGTTCATGGGGCATAGGCATGGTAATGTATACTCCACAATTCTTGGGGGTTAAAATGAATAATAAGTGCATAAATCCCCACCCACGCACGCACCTACCAAGTTCTGCATATAGAACTGCAGAAGCAGACAATGTTTTACCTCCAGCAAATAGCATAGTCCCACCATGATTTCTAATTATATACCCAGCTGCAGCCTATGCCTCGTACCGTGCCATAAAAATTACCATTAGCGCTCTGAAAGGAGGGGGTATCCAGGAAACAAAAGTAGATTTCAGAGAGTGCTGATCAATCAGCTGATAGATACCCCAGATCATAGATAGAGAGCTAATAGTAAGCCAACAATAGACTGGTACCCATTGAAACGTATCCCTGCTGAAACGCAGACAAAGCCTTAGCAAGTCCTCTGGTGTACTACACTTTTGCTGGAAAATTCGCAAGTTCCGGGCAGTCCAAATAGAGAAGCCATATATGTCTTTACATGGAAGGCTAAGCCACTGAAGTTCCAGCAAACACATTTAATTCGCATGGGTACAAATAGTTTCCAGATCCAGGAGAAATCATTGGCTTCAAAAGAGAACTCCCTGTTGTGAATAAAGGTAACTAATCCTTAACAGAAATAGATTGAGATCTAGAGAATGCCCAACCGAGCTGACCAGACCACTGCCCAAGCACCAGAGGCAAAGATAAATCAAGTTCATCGTGTCACCATTGAAAACCCGAATAATTGTATATAATCCCAGCTATTATGTGCGGTAATAAAATCAGCCACCCGATATTGACCAAGCTCAAATGAAGCAGCTGTAATGAAGGCCAATGACTCAAAGGAAGATTAGTGATCCAAGGATCAGTCCAAACGTTAAGTGATTGACCATTCCCTGTCAGCCACATAAAATTGATGCTGAATGATTCCCCGGAACACAAATTTGTTCAAATGGGTGAACAATTTTTGGCTTCCAATAAGAAATCCGTGAGCCAAAAAACCAATATTTGGAAGCAACTAATTGGGCCCCCAAAGATGGTTTAAAGAGTATTAGATTGGCTGCTAGCTTTAGTAACAATGCTTGCTGAATAGTACGAAGAGGCTGAATTCCTAAACCACCGGCTAACTTAGGTGCACACCGTCCGGTCAGAAGCGTGACCCCATAAAAATTTCTAAACTCCTGTTCAAGAGCATTAAGAACAACTATAGGAATGGAGAGAGAAGACATGGCATAGATAGGAATGGACGAAAGCACGGACTGAAGAGGGGTTGCTCTCCCTGCAAAAGAGAGAGCCTTCCACTTCGAGCCTGCTACTTTGCCCAATATCTTATCCATGAGGAAATTAAAATCAGTTGCCGGAGTTGCTTACGAGCTATAGGGACCCCAAATTATTTGCAGACCCCCCTCCTACGTCTCATACCAAATAGAGAAGTAATTTGGTGTGTAATAGTAGGGGATGTAGGTGGACTAAAGATAATGAAAGATTTAGCCAAATTTACAGACTGGCCAGAATAAAGCAGTAGGCTTCCAATATAAGTTTATGGCACAAAGCATCCCCGAATCGAGGCTCTAGTAACTAGAACACAGTCATCTGCAAACAAAACATGGGAAACTTGTGGCCCGACAAGCGCAGTCCATATGCTTGCAGTAACTTAGCATGTACTGCTGCCTGTAAAGAGATAGACAACATTTTGGAGCACAAGATAAAAAGAAAAGGAGACAACGGACACCCCTGTCGAAACAAACACAATGTAGAAAACCAACTCAGGACATGAGATACAGGACTGAACCCATCGGATAAATATATGATGAAATTTGAACTGCTTGAGAACATTGATCAAGGAATTCCACTGCACACAATCATAAGCCTTCCCTGTATCAACCTTTACCATCATGATGCGCAGCTTACCGCAAGAAGATTAGTCGGCGATATGACTATGCCACAGAAAACATGCGGTCATAGTTCAGGATCGATAAGATGAATTGAGTATTTGAAAGAATATAAATTTATAAACGAAATTTAATAGTTTAAGAAAGATTTGGTTTGCATATATACTTATTTTCTACAAATTATTATCTATCTAATTACCTGATTGATTTAGCTAAGGATATTGTCACTAGGTTGTTTAGCTCATTATATAATTTTTTATTTTTTTTACAGATTCAGAGAACTAGCCTACCAGGATTTCAATATAGGTGAGCGACTAGAATAACTATGGCACAAGTTATCTTAAATTAGAGTTTATTAAAATAATGTATTGCCTTAGATTAATGATGGAATTGTAAGACATTGTAGTTGAGTTAGTTAAAGAAATAAAGTTTGCATATTATTAGTTAAATTTTTTCACTGCATATTTGTATTATCATATTGAGATATCTTGCATGCTTGTGGGAAGAGTTTTCTATAAGTATACGGCAATTGACGCAACCCCCAGCTCGCGATCTCGGATCGGAGGTGTGACAATTAAAATGGTATCAGAGCATAAGTGGATAAATTTTAAAATAAGAAAATCTGACATAGAAAAGTATAGGTGGGTAGACACTAGGAATATGGGACATACATCTATGTAGATTGCATTGTAAGCTACTTTAAAGATTTCTATTAAACCTTTGTGATTATGTATAAAAAGGTTACCAAGAAATATGATAAAATTATTTATACGGTTTGATACTGGAGGGAAGGTTGGGCAATCTAGGAATCAAATTATAATTAGTTAGATTTGGATCTAAATTAAGTGCAAGAGAATTGACCATGAATATTATCATGCATTATGATATTTGTTATTTAAGTGAACCTAAAAACTCAAAAATCGATATGGAGGTATATTCCGATATTACTTAATTTTGAAAGTAATTTTTTTAATGGAAAGGTAGTATTTATTCATAATAAGTTATTTAAGATTTGGGACTACGAAAGATTTTTTTTATAGTATCCTTTTGAAATATTCTTAGAGGTTTGAATCTCTATGTGGATTATGAATGAAACTAGCATGTAGAAGAAAAATATGTTGGGGGATTCTGCAAAAAGGTTATTTCTTATTGAAGATTTGATTTTAATTGAGATCATAAAGTATTATTCATGTTGGTGGAATCATTAATAATTTTTATCACCATCTTTGGATCCAAATAAAAGATTTTATTTATGTCCATCAAGACTATGTGATGTGTAATAAACTTCAATTCAAAGTTTGGGCTTATAGGTTAATTTAGAGATCTTTTGCCAACGTGTTGAGATTGTTGATAAAATCTAGTTTTGCATAAAAAATTTGAATTTTTTAGGTTCCATGATTATCATGGAAGATTTTTCATGAATATTAAAGATCTTGATGAAGAAAACTCTAGAAAAGATATGAATTGATTTTACTCATATCTATTGATTTAAGGTCTTCTAACTTAGTGGATCATTGAGAAAATTTTCTAGCTGTTTTACTTGTAGAAGTTTGACTTAGAATCGTCTAGTTGAGTTGAAAGAGAATTAAAATTCAATTCATTTTGCATTATAGTAACTAACCTATATGATAGTTTTGAATGTTTCAACTAATTGGAGGGTTAATCTAGATGGATGTATTCAAGGTGGACTAGGGGACAAGAATCAAAAGTTTCTTTTGGGCTTTACTTGAAAATTGAAATTTTGGATCTATTTAATTGATAATACAAGGTATCATTTTGAACAAAAATTATTAGTGAATCCAAAGGATTTTGGTGGTTTGAATCAGAGTGTGAAGCGAAAGCGTAGTGATCTGAATTATTTTCTAAGTTGGTCAAAAGTATTATCTTTTTGATTTGGCAAGTTTTAATAACAAAAGAATTGATATATTTCCTGTATAGTAGGATGCCTTGATAAATGAAAGCACAATGTTGTGATTTTTTTTGGATGTCGCTGCACTATTTAGGTTCCCCAATTTTATGTCGTGCTAAGAAATTTTTAAGATTTTGAGACTAGAATTAATGAGTCATTGCTTTTGATCTTGTATCTGGAATATTTTGGTGTAGACCTCTTTATCCAAAATTTGAAGCTTGAACTTCTTTAATTAATATCAACCTTCTATCTGATTGAAAGAAAATTAGGTGATCAATCGACTTTGATGAATATTCTACTAGGAGTGGATTAAAGTTGTTATGATCTAATATTATGATAGATCGGTTAATCAAGAGCAGTTGATATTTTGATAAGAGAAATTTGATATTACTATTCAAAATTAAAATGTTGATTTGTGTTTATGAGAGAGAGAAGTTTGATTTACATCATCTAAAAAAAATGAAGTCTAGAAGTATTTGAACCTTATCCTTCTGATAAGATCTAATGATGAAGTTGTATTAAGTAGAATTATTGAAAATTTGAGGATCAGATTAGAACTATGTATCTCTAACGTTTTGAAAGTGCAAGAAAACAAATTTCATGGACAAAATTTTTTTAGGGGGCAGAACGTAAGACCCAATGGACTGGGCTCAGTCCACTTGACCAACCCAGCCCTTTTGGCCCAAAGGGAAAAATAAAAAAAATTGCATGTGCTGCACACGTGCCTGGAGGGAAGAGAATCCCGACCGGAGTCTTCTTCCTCTCCAAGAAGGTCGGACGGAATCCGACTCTAAGCCGGATTCCGGTCGCGGCAGAGCTCTATATGAGCTCCTCTCCATCCCTCCCACCAAAAAGCCAGCCCCAATCGGACCTCTTCGTCGAAGATCTCTTCGATTACTCTCTGAAGCTCGGTCATCATCGTGTTGCCGCCACATCCAAATGCTGCCAGAACTAGGTAAAAACCCAGTCCCATCGACCCACTCTCTCTCTCTCTCTCTCTTTCGGATTCATTGGAGCCTCGATGAGGCTGGTGTCGTCAAATTTAGGCAAAAAGGTGATGCTTTGCTTTTCCTGTTTCAAAAACCAACCCTAATTTCTTTCGATTTTAGAACTGGATTTGATCGATTGATTTGACACCTCATGATTTTAGAACTGGAATATGAAATCTAGAACCATATGAATATCGACCTGGCTATGTTGATAACCCCACCATATGTGTCCAAGATGATTAATGACGTATTGTTAGCAAATTAGCGATCCTGAAAGACTTTGCTGCAAGATGATACGCAACTCACCACAAGAAGATTCATCAGTGTTATGACTCTGCAATGAGGAATATGTGGTCATAATCCGAATCGATAAGATGAATTGAGTATTTGAAAGAATACGATTCATAAACGAAATTTAATATTTTAAGAAAAATTTGATTTACATATATGCTTATTTTCTACAAATTATTATCTATCTGTTTGCCTAATTTATTTAGCTAAGTGATAATTACTTATTAGGTTGTTTAGCTTATTATACGATTTCTTACTTTTTTACAAATTTAAAGAACTAGCCTACCGGAGTTTCAATATTAGAGAGCGACTAGAAGAATTGTGGCACAAGTTATCTTAAATTAGAATTTATTTAAACTGATGTATTGCCTTAGATTAATGTTGGACTTGTGAAACATTGTAGTTGAGTTAGTTAACAGATATAAAGTTTGCATATTATTAGTCAATTATTTCGCTTTTATAGTTGTGATATTATGTTGAGATGCCTTGAATGCTTGTAGAGCGAGTTCTCTATGAGTCTGATGTGACTGCAGCTCGCGATCTTAAGGCAGAGGTGTGACACCCCTAACTTTTCTTCTTTTTTTCTTCCCTGTTCGCTTATTATAAACGCTCCCAAGAACTCATTGATCGGACTTCCGGAGAGAGTTTACCGCAAGCTCCCATCAATGCAATCAAACATGGTCAGGAGATCGTCACTGTTTGGAATCACGAAATGAAAGAAAATAAAAAATAATTTTTGAGCGAGAGACCCAGAATTCTTCTAAGAGCATTTAGCTCCAAAAACTTTTTACAAGAAATAATAAAAAATCTTGCATACGAAAATCAGCATGATCCATATAATTTGGCAATTCCAAACCTAAGATTTCAACTAATTCAGATTTTTTCTAAATTATAGAACAAACTGACACATTATATCATACTGTTAAATGATCAATTTTATTTTCATTCAACGCATGGGTAAAAAGCCTAAAAAATTGAATATTTTTAGTCTTTAGCTAATTTAAATATCATAAATCATCATCCATGACATTGATTTCATGTTGCAAATTATGCCAAATTTTTCATTTTTTTTTTTTTTTTTTTTTTACTAGAAAGTGATTGGAGCTGGATATTCTCAAAACCTCTCTCCCGTTCAGGCTGAGGGATTCTTCTGGGATTATTTTCAACCTATAAAACTAGGAAGTCCCCAGTTTAAGGGAGAACTCATACCACAATCATAACCAAATCAATACCAGTACCTATTTTAACCGGTCGACAAGTCCAAGCTATCCTAGTATAACATACCTAAGCCTAAACCTCAAGCGAGATGTTTTATCTGATCCTATATGTTTCATCTGATCCGGTATAAATACTCAACATCTATCTATCCTAGCACAGCATACCTAAGCCTAGACCTCAAGTGAAATGTCTTATGTAGATTTTCTTAATCTTATATAAATGCTCAAATCTGATATCCGTCGTTATCCTACGATATTTTTGATAAAATTTAGAAGATATATCAACCTGTAGCTTCATAAAGTTTTCTACCAAGTATCTTTCTCATGTATTTGCTTACAACTTTATATACTAACATACAGCGTGTCAGGAGTGGAGGCGGTAACTTGATGAAGTTCACGAGGAGAAAATACAAATCTACTCTACTTCAGTCTTCAAGAGACCAGTAGAACGAGTCTTCTCAGAAGTAATAAATCTTCCCTCTTCTCACCTACAAATATATACATTTCCAACTACTCCAAGAGAGCAGCAGAACGAGTCGTCTTCCAGCAACCCTCCATACCAACCATATTCTGATATCCGTCTTAAATCCCACAAAAAATAGTTTTGACAAAATTGAGAAGTAATAATTGTGATAAAACTGAGAAATAACCGGATCAAGACCTGCCACCCAGACCCAAGCCTGGACCTAACGCAACACCCTAAAGCAGGATCTATCATTTCGAACATAATTCCCCAGATGAGGGGTAGAATTCATAATTGTTTTCGAATCAATTATTAAATGACTAATGGAATCCTCTTCCACCATACTGTCCCCACGAGCGGGGGAGAGCTCAATAATTGTTTTCGAATCTATTATTAAATCACTAACGGAATCCTCTTCCACCTTACGCTCTTCCAAAAAAATTGACAAGATATTTCCCCAAGCAAATATAACAAATCAAAACAAAGCTGATTGCAACAAGCATGCTATCTCTCACCATTCCAAGAACCCAACAAACAAAAATAATCACATAAGCAGAACCCTAAATCCAAATTCGAGACTTATAATCCAAGAAAATACATCACAAAACAAATATGAGCCTGTGACATCACAAAACAATCCAACCCGAGGTTCCCAAATCCTTTATCGTCAGCCTGGGACTCCGTTATCGTCAATTTCAAACGAATCAATTAATTTACCATCATATCACAAACTGGGGAACATCTACCGACTTTCTGCCAAACAATTGAGTGATATCATGCGCATCAAATTCCTGAATATATTCAGGTGAAAAAAAAAAATCCAGCCGCGGCGGAGTTCAAATGGATACCACATTTAAGAAACAAACTATACAAGAAAAGATTTAAAAAAAAAAAAAAACCTTTGCATCTCGCCCGTTCCCATGAACACATTCTGAACCCATCCAGATACCGAAACCATAATGGCCATTCTTAAAAGATAAGATGTGATTGAAGACTGCAACTAAATGGTGGTCGAGTCCCACGAAATCACATTGTTAATTTTAGCTAGCACATTGCAAACCCCCGTGTTTCAGAAACGAGGCAAAGATGTCGCGGTTACTTCCCCAATTACACAACCACCACATCGCACTGCAGCACAAGCTTAAACCACAACTACAAAAATCACCAGAACAAAACTTCAATCTAACAACCAAAATGATCAGATACCAACATACATGATTCCAAATTCGAGGCTTCTAATTCAAGAATATACAGCAACACTAAGATATTAAAAAGGTTTCAGAGTAACCATAATAGGTCCTAAAAGTAACCATTATACCTATAACCTTAACGAGATTAGTCCAGAGAGTTAACAGATTCAGCAAATAAAGAAACAAAACAAAGAAAAGAGAGAGAGAGGGAGAGAGAGACGGGGGACGAATCTAAGCACGCTCTCCACGGATGCGGCGGGCGAGTTGGATGTCCTTAGGCATAATGGTCACGCGCTTGGCATGGATGGCGCAGAGATTGGTGTCCTCGAAGAGCCCGACGAGATAGGCCTCGGCGGCCTCCTGGAGGGCCAAGACGGCGTGACTCTGAAACCTGAGATCCGTCTTGAAGTCCTGTGCGATCTCACGCACCAGCCTCTGGAACGGCAGCTTCCTTATCAGCAACTCCGTACTCTTCTGGTACTTTCCGAATCTCACTAAAATCCACCACAAAATCCAGATTCAGAGAAGAAACCAAAGAAAAACATCGGGAACCAAAAGTACAATTTGACGGGATATGGTAGATACCGAAGAGCGACGGTGCCGGGGCGGTAGCGGTGGGGCTTCTTGACACCGCCGGTGGTCGGCGCCGACTTCCTCGCCGCCTTCAAGAAGGGAATCACGAAAAGCAGAGACTCAGGGAAACGGATTTCCAAAGGAACTTTAAGAAAACTGAGATCGATTGCGTTGGGGGCGATGATACATACCTTTGTGGCGAGCTGCTTCCGGGGGGCTTTGCCGCCGGTGGACTTGCGAGCGGTCTGCTTCGTACGAGCCATCGGAGGACGGGAGTGCGACGGCTAGGGTTTCGAATCCTTTTGCTGTCAAAATAGGGGAAACGAATAGGGTAGAATTGTTGAGCTCCGGGGACGTTTAAAAGAGAAGGGGGTCCTTGCCCGGGGGCGACGTGGGCAGGGCGGTGACCGGTGAAGGGGGGATATTGGGTCGTTGTTGAAATCGGACGGATGAAATAAGTTTGCAGAAACACACAATCCGCGAGCTTTCTTCTCATTGGTTGATATATTTTGATGAGGATCGCTGCGAGCGTGAGAATTTCTAGGAAACCGAGTTTTGATCAGACTTGGACGGCATTCTGGGGTTAAGTGGGCCGGGCCATCGTGGTTAGCGTTGGTCATGGGCTAGGCCTCATGCCTACATTTTATTTATTTTTATTTAAACTATGGGCTGGGCTTATTTGAAAATTGACGTTTTTTCGCGTCCAAAACCAAGCCATAATGAGCTCTATTCATGCGCAAACGGTAATCGCGGTGGCATTACGCGATGGAAACTAGACCGTCCAGTTCAAGTTACAAACTCAAGAGCGATTCAGCCACAGTTATTGATTGGATTCAGCAGGATGTAGAGGTGGTGGGCGAGCACCATCTGTTGCTCAGAGATATTCAGGCTATAATCAGTGGTGGGATGGCCTTGCAAGAAAAGCACGTGTATCGTGAAGCCAACGGGGCAACAGATTGGATAGCCTCGTATGTGACTAATCATTCTGAGGAGACCCTATAGCTAAAGAAGAGGAAATTACCCGATGCACTCCGAGACTTGTTATTTTTTAACTTTTTAGAGTGTATTCGTACTCAACATATATGAGACATCCTCTTTAAAATTTAAAAAAAAAAACAAAAATAAAAACAAAAACAGAGGCCGGACCATGTTACTATGGAAGTCCCTTGCACAACAAAGGGAGTTTGGGCTACATTTGATCGCAGGTTAGCTGAATTAGTAAAAGATATAGTATTTACTACGTTTGAGAAGTCATTATTTGAGGACAGATGGAAAAATATCCTCAAGATTTCTTCAATTTTGAATTAGTAAAAGATATTATTTGATTTTCTTTTCTTGTGATATCCACATTCTGCCATTTGATTGCTGTTCATTGTCATTATACCATGTTTCCTCAAGAAACCACCTATGGACATCCAAACATAACAAGATGAGAGTATAAAAAGTGGATTGGTCGCATCAATCTCCTTTGTTTTTTTGCCCTTAACTTGTTATTATTGACGAGATAAAAGTAGAAAAAGAGATAGTCAAAGGCAGATGGCAAAATTTCTTTGTACCAAAGATCTGTTCTGATTCATTGGCATGCAAACCACATGGAAAGGTCAAGGATAGTCAAAGATATATGGTAAAATTTATCTATATTAACGACTTGTCTAGAGTCATCCTATACATATTATAATTTTGCCTATCTAATATTTTTGATCATTTTTTACCCTTAAATTCTGCATGAATCATAGGATTTCCTCTGTACGATTGCTATGCGCACACACGCACACACATATACATACATATACATACATACATTTTTGACCTTGGTACTCCTGAGAAGCTCACTTCGGTTGATTGGCCAAGATAGGTTCCATGTTTTCTACTTGCAAAATCACAGTATGTCAATATATTTGTTTCTAATGAGGCGGAGAATAAGAGTGCATATACGAACGGATTTCTTTTCAAGAGAAAAGGAAATATATTAATAGAAGAAGACTTTTGGACAACAACTCTCCTTCCAAAAATCAAATGGAATTCTTCTTCCTCTTCTTCATCTCTGACTTGAAGGTTTGGAGGAGTACAAGTCTTTCTTTTTCCCCTTCCACTTATCTGTTTGCTCAAAAGCTAAAATGGAGGAGGGCTGTTGCTATGTCTTTTGCTAAGATGGCCACGTAGATTTGCAGTCTTTTCTTCGACCTTCTCTCTTGTAGAATTCGTTGAAGGTAATTGAGGAAGATTCCATCCTTCTGGAACAATAAAAAGAAACAAGTGAATTATTTTACTAATGAATAGTAAAAATAAATGAATAATAAGACATGTTACCTCCACAGATAGGAGTTGTCTTAGAGGACCTCTCTTTAGATGAATCAGATACCAGAGACAACTGTTTCAAATTGGAAGATCACCAGGCCTACATGACTCGCTACAATATGGTCCTGGCTGAAGGGAAGGAATTGGAAAGCTATTCAGCATTGGATGTGATTGCTGAAAATTTGCTTGACCTTTCTCAAATCCTTAACCAGTGGCCGAGTGGTCAAAAAGATATTGATATTTGAGTTGAAAATGTATGGAATGGCTTGGGCCAATCTGAATTGTTTGGAAAATTATTAGGGAAAGTAGGATTATATCTTGCAACTATTGTTTACAGAAGTGAGCCTTGTGAACTGAAGATCACGAGCCATAAGAAATCTGGCCTAGTTTTCGTTGTGCTTAGTCTTTGATGAGGTCGGATGAGGATAATTGATAATTTAGCTATTGCATTTCGTGCTGTTGTTATCATCATTTTGTATCCTCACTGGAAATTCAAAAACCATAAGGTCCATTTGCAAAGTCCAAACAAAATAAAACTTTCAACTTCCCTTTTGAAGCCTAGCTCTTGTGGCAGGATAGCAATTCATGTCCATATGTCAAAAATTAGCTAGGGGGAACAATAAACTCTACAATGTAGGCAAACAAGCTAACTTGCCCACAACAATTGTTGTTAGATCCTTATTGATCACAATGAATAATGTCCAGTTATGATGGGCAAGAAGATACAAAGCTCAAGCCAACTGTCTTCCAGACGATAAAGCTGCCGTGATCTTGATACGAGTCATTGAGATCTTCAAAGAAAGTACACAGAAAGTATACTTGCACAACCATATCAAACAAAAGAGCAATGCTTAAATTCAATCACCACCCCATCCTTCTTCCCGTGGTTTCAAGAAACTCACCCTACTCTCTAGCTTTCTGGACATCATTTGTGAAGATCCGAACTGAAGTCGGCAAGGAGTGCCGACTTCAGTTGGGTCATCGTGGTCTTCCCACGATGACCACGCCGGCCGAACGGCCAGCGAAACCCCCGCTTCCCCCCCCCCCCCCCCCCTCTTCTCTCTCTCTCTCTCTCCCTCTTTCTCTCCTCTGAGAGCCTCATCCGAGCCCCATCCCTTCCCCATCCCTCTAAAAATTTGAGTTTTCCCCTCATCTTCTTCCCTTTTCTTGAGAGGTTTGCCGGAGCCACCGCCGCCGCCGGAGCCGCCAACGCCGCCGGAGATCCATTCGTCGACGACCGGAGGTGAGAAAGATCACTGATTTACTACTGTTTATGGATTTAAAAGGGAAAAGAATGAGGGATGTAAACCGGCTTTATTTTCCTATTTTTGGGAAATTTTTTTTGTGGGATTCGGCCGGCCGACGGTGGCCGGCCGGGGTCAATCCGGCCGAAACGAGTTCGGCCGGAGGTGGCGAACGGGGGTCGGGCTTCCCAGCCCCGATCTCCCTCTCTTTCCTCCCTTTCTTCTTCTCCTTCTTCTCTTCTTCTTCCCTTCCGCCGCCGGTGACAGCAGAGTGGCCGGCGGCGGCGGCCAGCCGCCGCCGAGGGCCACGGTCGACCGCCGAGGGCCGACCGGAACCACCAGCCACCCTCCTCCCTTCTTCTTCTTCTTCTTCTTCTTCTTCTTCTTCTTCTTCCTTCTTTCTTCTTCTCTTCTTCTTCTTCTTCTTCTTTATTCGGCCTGGGTGTTTTTCCTTGCTTTGAAATCCGTGCCTTAATGGTGAACCAGACTTTGAACCGGGTCTAAACTGTGAACCGGTTCCACCTATTCCGTGAATGGGTTCTGATTAGGGTCTGAATCTGAGTCAAGAATTTGGGCTGGGGAATTATTTTTTTGGGCTGAGTTGGGCCTGATTGGATCTGTGGGCTGGTTTGGGTTGGGCCCGAAATCTGATCTGAACCTATTATCCGGTTTGGTTCAATTGGGCCTAATCTGTTTTGGGCCACAATTGACTTGGGTGTAAAGGATTCTGATTTTAGGGTCTATGTTTGATCTTGGGGGCCCATTCTTGAATCTATGAACTTAGGAGTTTAAGGGGATTGGAATTAGTTTAAATTATGTTTCTTAGTTAATTAAATAATTAATGTTATGTTTTAATCAGGGGTTCGTGATATCTGTGGCAGGGATTTTTAAGCGAACCTAGGTAGGTGACCTATTGCTTTAAAGTAGAATTTTAACATGTACATGCATATGTTGATGTATGATTTATTATTGGCATTATATGTTAGAATTAGAATTAAGCATTTAATTTCATGAACTATTAAATTATTATTGTCATTATGTGTTAGAATTAGAAATTAATATTTAATTTCATAAACTGTTATGTACTGTACTATTGGGAGTTTGTTCATGACTTGAGTTGGAAAGTTGATTTGTTGATTTTTAAAATCCGCGTGACTATAGTCTAGGCCCCGCTAATGGGATGATACGTTGGCCCTGTCGACTTGTACTGAGGAACTAGTTCCGACACCGCGACCACCGGTGATAGAATAGTGGCGGCACAGGGGTGCATTTTGCTCTTCGGAGCGGCTCAGTGGAGCGTGAGTTTGACACCAGGGGGTGCGGCACAGTGGTGCGTTGGCTCAGTGGAGCGGCTCTTCGGAGAGTATTGGCACTTCGGTGTAACCATGCCACTGGGTGATGTGGCCGTAGTCATGCGATTGAGTTATTTTGAGTCTCGGACCGGGTTCACGGATTGTCGTGTGAATTTTTGGATTCATGAGTTTTAGCTGCTTTTTATATGCATCATGACATGTTATATGATGACTTTATTGCATGATGTTGCTTACTGAGCTGTTAGCTCACTCCTACCATTTACATTTTTGCAGGTGATGATATATGATTATGGGGATTATGGGATAGAGTGATCATGATGTAATTAGCTAGTAGATATGGACTTTCTTTTGAATTATGTATATATGGACATTTGATATGAAAACTGGAAGTTATCTTTATTTAGCTATTGATGTTGGATTTGATGTATCTGCCTTGCGTGCCTGCGGGGTCCGCCCTGCAGGTGCGCGGCGTCTGCTCGCGCCCCGGGCCCCGGGTTCGGGGCATGACAGATTTATTGGTATCAGAGCATAGGTTAAAGATCACTAGGGACATTAAAACAGAATCATAATAAATATAATAATAAATAATAATAATTAAAAAAAACCTTAGGAATATAGGGACACATGTGAAGAAATGAGAGTGGGGTAGAAAATCTTATGGGTGGGTGGATCTAACACTAATGATGTGTTATTCGGAAGAAAAAAAAAAACTTAGGAATATAGGGACACATGTGAAGAAATGAGAGTGGGGTAGAAAATCTTATGGGTGGGTGGATCCAACACTAATGATGTGTTATTCGAAAAAAAAAAAAAAACTTAGGAATATAGGGACACATGTGAAGAAATGATAGTGGGGTAGAAGATTTTACAGTGGATGGATCTAACCCTGATGTTGTGTTATTTGTGTATGTATCAGCATGCCGCCCCGCCGTGCACGTGTGGCACCTCGCCGCCTGATCGAGACTATCGGGAGTGATCCAGCCACTTCTCATCCGACTGAGAGAGTCCAGGGGGACGAGACTGATCAGACAGTACTGGATGGACCAGATCATGGCCAGGAGAGCAGGATGGGGGGATCGACCCAGGTGATGGAGCTGATCAGAGAGGTGGTTGGGTTAGTTCGACAGCAGAGGGGACCACAGCAGCTATTTCCCTCTGCTAGTTCTTCAGATCAGGGGAGGAGTATAGCAGAGTTCAGGAAGTTGGCTCCTCCGGCCTTCAAGGGAACTACCGATCCCCAAAAGGCCGAATGTTGGATAGATGAGATGGAGAAGGCCTTCAGGGCCATGGGTTGTACTGAGGAGGAAAAGATCAGATTTGCCACCTATAAGCTTCAGGACCGGGCTCATCATTGGTGGGAGTCTGTGGAGAGGACCATGATGCAGGATGCAGGATCTGTGACGTGGCCGGAATTCCGCATGGCCTTCTACTCCAAGTATTTCCCTTCCAGTCGTATCAGGGAGCTGGAGAGGGAGTTTCTGAGCCTCTCTCAGGGGAGTATGACTGTGGAGGACTATGAGGCTGAGTTTGATCGGTTGTCCCGTTTTGCACCATCTCTTGTCCAAGACCCTAAATCTAGGATGAGTAGATTTGAGGAAGGACTGAGGCCTCGCCTGCGTCAGGGTTTAGCTGCTGTTCACTCGACTGATTATGATGACCTAGTTGACAGAGCTAAAAATATGGAGATCATCTGGAAGGAGACACAGGATGCTCAGAAAGGGAAGTCGAAGAGGACCAGGGACTTTGATTCTGACAGTGAGCGGCATCTGCGCCGACCTATGCAGTTCCGTCCAGGAGCAGGGCAGCGAGTTCCATATGGGAGGACTGCACTGGATCGCAGGGGGATATCAGGAGTGTGCTTCAGGTGTGGCCAGACTGGACATAGAGCTGTTGAGTGTCGTCAGACACGGCCTGGTATTGGAGCATGTTTCAGGTGTGGTCAGCAGGGCCACCGGATAGCTGAGTGCCCTCAGACTCAGACTGTTTCTGGAGTTTGTTTCGGGTGTGGTCAGCCGGGTCACAGGATTTCTAGTTGTCCTCGTACTAGATCTGCGCAGAGGCCACCGAGTTCTGTAGCTCCTCAACGACAGACTTCCTTCACTCCAGTACAGGCTACCCAGTCAGCTGTCCCCAGGCAGCAAAGGGAAGGAGGATCTCGTACCCAGGGACGAGTGTATGCGTTGACTCAGCAGGATGCTCAGGCATCCAACACTGTAGTGACATGTACACTGTTGGTATCTTCCACTTATGCTTATGTGTTATTTGATTCTGGTGCTACGCATTCTTTTATCTCATCTTCATATGTGCATAAGTGCGATTTACACTACTCTTCCTTAGAGTGGGAATTATGCATTAGTACTCCAGCTGGGGGTACGATGACAGTTAGTCAGATCTGCATTTCCTGTCCAGTACTAGTTGAGGTAGAGATTTGAGAGCAAATTTGATTGTTATGAATCTGCATGATTTTGATGTAATCTTGGGTATGGATTGGTTGGCTGCATACCACGCTACCATAGACTGTTTTCTGAAGAGGGTGACCTTCCGGATCCCGGGTATTGATGAGTTCAGTTTTATGGGTGATGACTGGGGTGTCTCTTCTCGGGTAGTGTCTGCTATGCAGGGCATAAGATCTCTTAGAAAGGAGTTTCCCATCTTTATGGCCACAATTGCAAATTCTGAACAGTCTGAACAGAGAATTGAGGATATACCAGTAGTCAGTGAGTACCCTGATGTTTTTCCTGATGATCTGCCTAGCTTACCTCCTGATAGAGATGTCGAGTTTGCTATTGATATAATCCCTGGTACTGCACCTTTGTCTAAAGCTCCTTATAGAATGGCCCCTGCTGAACTAAAGGAGCTGAAGGACCAATTACAGGAGCTATTGGATCTGGGTTTCATTCGACCTAGCGTCTCTCCTTGGGATGCCCCAGTATTATTTGTAAGGAAGAAAGATGGTAGCATGAGACTGTGTATTGATTACCGGGAAATCAATAAAGTGACTATTAAGAATAGGTACCCTCTACCCCGAATTGATGATTTGTTTGACTAACTTCAGGGTGCTCAAGTATTTTTCAAGATTGATCTTCGATCTGGATATCATCAGCTGAGGATAAAGGAGTCTGACATAGCCAAGACCGCTTTCTGTACCAGGTATGGACACTATGAGTTCCTTGTGATGCCTCTTGGTTTGACTAATGCACCAGCAGCATTTATGGACCTGATGAACAGAGTGTTTAAGCCTTTTCTGGATAAATTTGTGATAGTATTTATTGATGATATTCTGATATATTCAAGGAGTCAGGCAGAGCATGAGCATCACTTGAAGATTGTTTTGGAGACTCTGAGGCAGAATCAGTTGTATGGTAAATTAAAGAAATGTGAATTTTGGTTGGACAGGGTGATGTTTTTGGGGCATGTTATCTCTAAGGAAGGAATTATGGTTGACCCAAAGTGTTGACCCCCTAATGGATTTTGATAAATACAAAATACTAGAGTATAATTCCCTGTGTATTAACAATTTATTTGAGGATTTTAGGTGTTTATCTAAAAATATTGGTAAGAAATGTCTAGGCATGTTCCCATATTTTTCAAGGATTTATTGAAGAATTTTTGAGATGAAGAAAACAGATCAGGGACAGCCGAGACGTCTCCGGTTTGTCCTAGAGACGTCTCTGGCACGAATAGGAAGAATTGGCACGTCTGGAGACGTCCCCGGCACCTGGCGAGGCGTCTCACAGGGTCGGAGTCGACTCCTGACTCTGCGGAGTCGACTCTCTCAGAGGCGGCAGAAAGGCCGATTTCAAGGGATGCGCGCGAGTCGTCTCCGAATGACGCGGAGTCGTCCCCACGAGTAAAAAGCGGACTTCCTGAGACGTCCCCAGAGAGCACGGAGTCGACTCTCTCAGGGGATTCCAGAGGACGTGTTTTTCGGTGATACAACTACGGAGTCGTCCCCGACGTCGCGGAGTCGTCCCCATGCAAAAAGCGCAAACATCCCGAGACGCCCCGTAAAGTGCCGAGCCGACTCTCTCAGAAAAACAGAAGAACAAGCATTCAAGTCGTTCTTCTTCAGAGTCGTCCCCGTAAAAGTGCCGAGTCGACTCCAAACAACGTCAAGAGAAATTTTATACAGCCGAGACGTCTCGCGTCGAAGCGGAGACGTCTCCGGAGCGCCTGGAACGCGACTGACACACTTTTGCAGGTAAATTTGAATTTCAAACGGTCATATTTTTGTGTCTAACGGATCTATTACTTTTTGGGCTATAAAAGGGAGCTTTTAAGTGCCTTCCAACAACTTCTCACCAACCCAACACAAGATCATTCAAGAGAGAAGAAAGAAAAAGAGGTTCAAGGGAGTTAGAGCTTTCAAGAGGAGAAATCAAGTGCATTCAAGCTTTCCCATCTGATTTCGTGCTCAACTACTCACTCCCACTCGGCATTCAAAGCTCACATTCAAGCCAACGCGATCCACATCGGAAGAACCACCATTACCCACGCTTCCAACGGCTAAAAGGGTTCTTCCGGATTTTATTATTTCTCATTGTTATATTCGCTTCATTAAGAGCTTTTAAATCTTTGTAAAACCTTTGTTTATTGTGCTTGTTCCAGTCAAGGGACTTGGAACAAGGGATAGGCGTCCCAAGCCTAGGTTAAATTGGGGGATTGTAGGGTTCGTTGTTAGCCCGGGGTAAAACAACGAGTTGGGTAGTGAACTCACAAAACTACCGTACTGTAATCGCTGATTATAGTGGAAATTCCCAAAGATGTTTGGGGAGTGGATGTAGGAGCAGTGGAAGCTCCGAACTACTATAAATCTTTGTGTGTTTGCGTTTGACTGTGATTGCTACTTTAGTTTTACCTTTGCACATACACTTGTGTGTTTTGTTTTAATTAGTCAAAAAGTTTTAAAACACCCAATTCACCCCCCTCTTGGGCGACCATCTCTGGGCAACAAGTGGTATCAGAGCGGGTGCTCTGTGTATTTCTTGAAGACCTAACCGTCTTAGCCAAAGATCTAGATGGCAACACCCTTCAACAATGTTCCTGCTGAGGGGCAGGCAACCAATAGACCTCCACTCTTCAATGGGACAAATTATTCCTATTGAAAGACTAGAATGAGGATTTTTATTCAAGCACAAGATTATGCCTTGTGGAGGGTTATAATCAAGGGACCACACGAACCATCTCACATGGTTAATGGCATTCAAGTTTCCAAACCTGAGAAGGATTGGGATGAGAATGATAATAGGATGGTTCAACTCAACGCTAGAGCCATGAACTCATTATTTTGTGCTTTAGATGTGAATGAGTTTAATAGAGTTTCCACATGTAGTTCCGCCAAGGAAATATGGGATAGGCTTGAAGTTACCCATGAGGGTACCAATCAAGTCAAAGAATCTAAAGTGAACATTCTGGTTCACAAATATGAATTATTTAAGATGGAACCCAACGAAACCATTTCATGCATGTTCACACATTTCACTGATATAATAAATGGTCTAAAGAATTTGGGTAAATCTTACACTAACCCAGAACTTGTGAGTAAAATTCTCAGGTCCTTGCCAAAAGCATGGGAAGCGAAGGTCACGGCGATCGTAGAAGCTAAAGACCTCAACACATTGGGACTTGAACAACTATTGGGCTCATTGATGACGCATGAGCTCACAATGAAGCAACATGAAGAAGATTTGCCAAAGAAGAAGACAATCGCACTCAAGGCTACTTCGAGTGTTTGTGAAGAAGAAAGTAGTGAGAGTGAAGAAGAAAGCGAAGATGAGGACTTGGGCTTAATAGTAAGGAAGTTCAAGAAATTCATGAGAAGAAAGAAACCCTTCCCAAGAAAGAAGTTTAGAGGGAAAAATGATTGGGAAAAGGAAAAAGAAAAAGAAAGAGACCCAATCATATGTTATGATTGCAAGAGACCGGGGCACATCCGTTCCGAATGCCCTCAACAGAAGAAGCACTTTGGAAAGAAGAAGAAGAAGGCGTTGAAAGCAACTTGGGATGATAGTGACACATCATCCTCCGAGGAAGAGAAGGAAGAGACCGCCAACTTGTGCTTCATGGCATTCGAAGACGATGAGGTATGTCAAAGCTCAACCACAAATTTTACTTTAGAAGAATTATATGAAGCTTTCCAAGAGCTCATGAGTGATTGTAGTATGTTAGGAGCAAAGAATAAAGAATTAAAGGCCTCCAATCAAAAACTAAAGGATGACATTAAAAATCTATTGATTGAGAAGGAGAGCGTTGAAAATGTTAACACTATTGACCTAGAAAATAAAAATTCAAAGCTTAGCATTGAAAACGAAACGGCAAAAACACTAATTAAGAAATTAAATCTAAAAGTTAAATCCCTACTCAATAGTAATACCTCACTTACGCAAAATGTCGAATCCCTTAAAAATGATAAGGAAGAATTGGCTAAAGAAAATTTGGTTCTTAAAAATGAGGTACATAAGTACAAACCAATTGTGGAGAAATTTACACTTAGTTCTGAAAAATTAAATCTTATTCTATCCAATCAACGAGCTGTTTTTAATAAAGCCGGATTAGGATACAAAACTAGCAAACAACAAAAATATCTAAAGAACTTTTTTGTGAAAGCAAAAGATACCAAAACTAAAAAACCTACATGCTTTCATTGTGGGAAAAGTGGACATAAAGCCTATTCTTGCATTCAAAGAAAGATTCAATCTAACAAGAATACATTTGTAAAAGGTAAAAACACAACTAAAGTGTGGGTGTCTAAGGGGACCAACTACACTAACCAAGAAGGACCCAAGAAAACTTGGGTACCTAAGAGCTTCACATGATTATTTTGCAGGTATGCCTTGCAGCCGGGAGTAAAAAGAGAATGTGGTATCTTGATAGTGGTTGCTCAAGGCATATGACCGGTGACAAGAGCCTTTTCGTCACCTTGAAATCGAAAGAAGGAGGAGTAGTCACATTTAGAGACAATGCTAAAGGTCAAATCATTGGCGTTGGTAAAATCTCCATATCACCCTCCTCATTTATTGACAATGTATTGTTAGTTAATGGATTAAAACATAATTTATTAAGTATAAGTCAATTTTGTGACAAAGGCTTTAAAGTGTCTTTTGAATCTTCGCTATGCATAATTAGTAGTCCAATTGACAATGAAATCATACTTACGGGACATAGGCGTGGAAATGTTTACATGGTAGATCTTGATGACCACTGCTCGCGCTGCTCGTATTAGTGGATCCGAGACTTCAATCTCACGGGGGGCAGCAGTGGGGAATCTTGGACAATGGGCGAAAGCCCGATCCAGCAATATCGCATGAGTGAAGAAGGGCAATGCCACTTGTAAAGCTCTTTCGTCGAGTGCGCGATCATGACAGGACTCGAGGAAGAAGCCCCGGCTAACTCCGTGCCAGCAGCCGCGATAAGACTACGGAAGATGAAAAAAGGCGAGCACTGAAATGAGAAAGGAACGAGTGACGCAAGACGACTTCGGTTCACACGTGAAAGTGCTTCGAAAGGTGTCAGCAGGTGCGCGGAGCCGGAGCCCGGCATGTTCGCCCGCTGGGTCTGCATGGCTGTCGTCAGCTCGTGTCGTGAGATGTTTGGTCAAGTCCTATAACGAGCGAAACCAATGTCTTGTAGCCATGGATGCCAAAGTCAATGAGACTAGCTGGTTATGGCATCGTAGGTTAGGGCATGCTAGCATGGATTTAATTTCTAAATTGATTACAAAAGATCTAGTCAAAGGATTACCAAAAATAGACTTTGAAAAGAACAAAATCTGTGCTGCATGTCAACTAGGAAAACAAACAAGAAGTTCCTTTAAGTCTAAGAACATAGTCTCGACATCAAAACCCTTAGAACTAATTCACATGGATTTATTTGGACCTACTAGAACTGCTAGTCTAGGGGGTAAGAAATTTGGTCTTGTGATTGTTGATGATTTTTCACGTTTTACATGGGTTTCATTTCTTGCACATAAAGATGAGTCCTTTCCCGCTTTTATCAAGTTTCATAATAGGATTTCGAATGAACTTAATCTTAAACTAAAAGCAATTAGGAGTGATCATGGTACCGAGTTTGAAAATCAGCACTTTGAAAAATTTTGTGAAGAAAACGGTATAAATCACAATTTCTCGGCCCCTAGGACACCCCAACAAAATGGGGTGGTAGAAAGGAAGAATCGCACACTAGCAGATATGGCTCGTACCATGTTGTGCGAATCGGATCTACCAAAATATTTTTGGGCTGAAGCAATAAATACTGCATGTCATATTTTAAACCGTGCATTAGTCAGATCTATTTTAAAGAAAACACCTTATGAGTTGCTGAAAAATAAGAAGCAAAATATATGTTATTTTCATGTTTTCGGTTGTCGTTGCTTTATTTTAAACAATGGAAAGGACAATCTAAGTAAATTTAGTGCTAAATCAGATGAGGGGATCTTCTTAGGTTATTCCTCATCTAGTAGAGCATACAGGCTCTTCAACAAGAGAACTCTCATTGTTGAAGAATCCATTCATGTTGTTTTTGATGAAGCTAATGGAGATTCTTCTAGAAAAGAAGAAGATAGTGATGCAGGTATACTTGAAGACAGAATGAAGGAGTTCTCCATACGAGACAAACAACTTGAGGATGAAGTCAAGGAAGATACAATTCAGCAAGATGAAGAAGATCAACCCCAAGCAAGAAACCAAGATCTTCCGAGGGAATGAAGGTATGCACATGGTCATCCAAGGGATCTAATCCTTGGTGATCCTTCACAAGGGATAAGGACAAGATCCTCTCTAAGAAATACTAGTAATTATCTTGCATTCGTTTCACAAATAGAGCCCAAATCACTAGAGAAAGCCGAAAAGGATGAAAATTGGATAAATGCTATGCAAGAGGAATTAAATCAATTTGAAAGAAATCAAGTTTGGACTCTAATGAAAAGACCCCCTAATGTTTCAATTATAGGCACCAAGTGGGTATATAGAAATAAACTAGATGAAGATGGAATAGTAATAAGAAACAAAGCTAGACTAGTTGCCAAAGGCTATAATCAGGAGGAAGGAATAGATTTTGATGAAACTTTTGCTCTTGTTGCTAGGTTAGAGGCTATTAGACTACTTTTGGCATACGCATGCTTCATGGATTTCAAACTCTATCAAATGGATGTAAAAAGTGCGTTTTTAAATGGTTATATAATGGAGGAAGTTTATGTAGGACAACCTCCAGGTTTTGAAAACCACTTACATCCAGATTATGTTTATAAATTGCATAAAGCATTGTATGGACTTAAGCAAGCCCCTAGGGCATGGTATGAAAGATTAAGTAATTTCCTAATTGAAAATAAATTTAAAAGAGGAAATGTAGACAAAACCCTCTTCATTAAAAGAAAAGGGAATGACTTATTGCTTGTGCAAATTTATGTGGATGATATAATTTTTGGTGCTACTAATGATAGTCTTTGTCAAGAGTTTGCCAAGCTTATGCAGGGAGAATTTGAAATGAGCATGATGGGTGAGCTCAACTTCTTCCTCGGGCTACAAATAAAACAATCAGAGGAAGGCATCTTCATCAGTCAGTCCAAATATATCAAGGAAATGTTGGAAAAATTCAAGATGAAGGATGCAAAGGAAATCAGCACACCCATGGGCTCAAGTTGCAAGCTTGACAAAGATGAAAAAAGTAAAAGTATAGACTGCAAATTGTATAAAGGTATGATAGGCTCTTTACTTTACCTTACTGCTAGTAGACCAGACATATTATTCAGTGTTTGCATGTGTGCTAGATACCAAGCATGTCCCAAGGAATCACACTTGCAAGCTGTTAAAAGAATTTTCAGATATCTAGTAGGGACATCTAATGTAGGCTTATGGTATTCTAAACAATCTGACATAAATTTAATTGCTTATTCCGATGCTGATTTTGCCGGGTGCAAACTCGACAGAAAAAGCACAAGTGGCACATGTCAATTCTTGGGTGCTAATTTGGTTTCTTGGTTTAGCAAGAAACAGAATTCAGTTGCCTTATCCACAGCTGAGGCTGAGTACATTGCAGCTGGAAGCTGTTGTGCCCAAGTTCTTTGGATTAAGCAACAACTTGAAGATTTCGGTATCAAAATGGACAACATACCAATTAGATGTGATAATACAAGTGCAATTAATTTAACAAAAAATCCTGTCCAATACTCTAAATCAAAACATATAGAGATTAGGCATCACTTTATAAGGGATCATGTGCTGAAAAATGATGTGATGATTGAGTATGTATGTACTGAAAATCAATTGGCCGATATCTTTACAAAGCCCCTTAGTAAAGATAGGTTCAACTTTTTAAGGAATGCTTTGTGCTTGTATGATCCTAGCAAATAAATTGAACTTGTGATGCAATGTCTTGCTACTCAAACTAATAATCCACTTCAAGGTGACAAATAGCAAACCTAGTATCTAATAAGTGAAAACATGAATCTATCAAAGTTAGATGATGAATTGTTTGACTTTCCGGAGGATGGTTACCCTCCCTTGGACTCTTCATGGAGATATTTTCAGAGCCTATTTCATGGCATTCGAAACTTGGTCAAACATTCCTCATTTCAATATTGATGAATTCAAAAATTATTATAAAAACTTTTGTAGGATGTATTATTGAAGGGAAGGATCACAAGCAAACTCACTCTATATTCACCAAAAGAAATCACGTTGATTATTGTGGTTGAATAAAATAAATTGGGGGAAGATAAAAATCAGTCTGAAATTTTTCAGTGCCGGAGACGTCTCTGGCAAATCACAGAGACGTCCCCCCGGCGAGACGTCTCGCATTAGTCGCGGAGACGTCTCGGGGACCGAACGAAAGTTTTTAAATTAGGTCGAAACAGCTCGAGCCGACCCGAGCTATCCTCTTTCGTCCCCAACGAAAACACAAAACCCTAGCCTCCATTTTCTCTCCACCACAAACCGAACCAAAATCTTCCCATTTCCCTAAGATTTCCAATCCATGGCACCTAAGAGAGCTAGGCGAACGGGTGGGAGGCATCCTAGAGTAGCAAATGACGACGAGGAACGGAGGGAAGAGCCCTCCGCGCCGTCTCCTCCGGTTGCTCCGCCAACCGTGACTCTTTCCTGTGCAAATCGCACAGTAACCACGGGTAGGTACATTGATTTCCAATTTTTAGCTAGTGAGGGGTTCTCTATTGGAGAGAGACTCCAAGCCCAAGGTTGGAAATACCTATGTACCCTAAATATTTCAACCTATTCCGGCCTAGTTAGAGAAATGTTTAGCAATATGGCCTTAGGGGACTCGGGGTACACTGGATATGTCCGAGGGACATTGATAGAAATCAATGAGGATATTCTATCTAGCGTATTGCAAATTCCTAAATACGGTGAGGCTCCGACCTCACATCCCCAAAGGGAGATTGCCCTAAACCTACTTCTAGGGAGAGAGGACTGCGGCCCTCTTGACGTAGTTAACTCCCAAGACCTCAATGTCGAGATGAGATTGCTTTTGAGCATTGTTAACCGGGTCTTGTTTTCAAAAACCGGTCGCTTCGATTTCGTTTCGGAGCGAGATTTAGCCATCATGCACCACATCTTGCTAGGGATTCCCCTAAACCTCCCTAGACTTATGTTGAATTACATCTCCACATGTCATAGGTATTCTAGGTTTAGCATACCATATGGGATGATCTTTACCCTACTGTTCAAACATTTCAAGGTTCCAATTCCAGAAAATGAGCCGGCAAAATCTTTGCGAAACACCGATTACTACAATGAGAGCACATTGCATAGAATGGAGTTTCACAAGAAAGATGGGTCTTGGGTTAAGGTCCCTAAAAGAAAATTCCAAACCTTAGAGCCCGAGATCCCACATCAGGAGCCTGACCACCTCTCACCTCCACATAGTCCCATGGCTTTTCCTGATATACCTTCCAGCTCAGTTGGACCATCCACCTCAGTGCCTCCTCCTCCAGTCAGTGGGCCATTCACTTTATCAGATGAGCAGATGCACACCCTAGCATCTGTGATATGCCAGCAGATGAGGGAAGAGATGAGATCGATAGTCTCTGCTGAGTTGGCCCCCATCCGTACCTCACATGAAGCTCTCCTACAAGAATTGAAGGAAATCAAAGCTCAGGTAGAAGCTACAACATCAGAATTGGTTCATATGGGTACCATCCAAACTTTAAGATCAATTGAGCTACAGGAGAAATTGAAGATCATATCAGATGGTCTTCAAGAGTTGACGAGCTCTGGAGGCAATGTGGGCACCGTGGTTGCCCAACTTAGAGGAAAAATTGAAAGGGCAAGTCTTGAGTTTGAAGCACTAGTGGCAGCCTTCCATCAATCTCAGGGAGATCAGTTTAGAACTCTACTGGATTCAATAAATGGATTTATAGAGGCAGCGGCTAGGGCTATTGAGCAACGTCGCCGGTGAAGGACATTTTGTAAACATCTAGGGCTCATCTTTTTGTAAAACCCTAGGCTTATTTGAAACTTCTTTTGTATTAGGAATCAATACTTGTAATGATTTCCTTTTTAACCTTGTAATGACTTCAAATGATTGCAATGATATATGAATGTCATACAATTCCTTTTGAAACTTTGTATGTTTCTAATTCTGTGGGATCAAACTTTGTGTATGTAATTCTGTGATGTGCCATAAAAATCTCATAACATACCTTAAGTGTTCAAATTTGACACAACTTATCAACGCATATGAAACAGGGGGAGCACAACTTGTGATAACTACTTTTAAAAGGTCTGAAATGAATTCCAAAACAAAGGGGGAGTGAAATGAATGCTGAATTCATTAATAAAAATAACTTGGACAGAGGGAGCATAACTTGAATATCCTTGAGTGATTCATGGTAATATGCTGAATTCTACTAGAAATTGTGTTTTAGGTACCTAAGGAAAATTTGTCCCCTTCATTGTTGATGACAAAAAGGGGGAGTAGAATCAATATATGGAGTATATGGAGTAGAACCAATATATAGCGTATATGAAGTAGAACCTAGAACAAATATATGGAATGCAAAATACAAAATTTACACTCATACTTAAAAGTTGAATTAGAAAAGATAAAATTGAAGAATATTGGCTTTAAGACAATTGCCCTTCTGGAAAAGAAAGGGGGAGTCAAAAAGTACTTAGCTTTCAATTGTTTTTAGCATCAATATTTCATCAATTTACATCTTAACTTGATTCAAATTCAGTTGATATGCTAAAATTGCTCAAGAGCTACTAAGATCAATACTTATGCATAAGGATAGAACTGAAAGTTGACTATTTTGAATTATGCACACTGTATCTAGCTCTAACCAAAACACAATACTTGTACATCTGATCAAATACTGTGTATATGTTTAAATTTCGAATTTTGCATATACTCAGTATTTTGTCATCATCAAAAAGGGGGAGATTGTTGACCCCCTAATGGATTTTGATGAATACAAAACACTAGAGTATAATTCCCTGTGTATTAACAATTTATTTGAGGATTTCAGGTGTTTATCTAAAAATATTGGTAAGAAATATCTAGGCATGTTCCCATATTTTTCAAGGATTTATTAAAAAATTTTTGAGATGAAGAAAACAGATCAGGGACAGCCGAGACGTCTCCGGTTTGTCCCAGAGACGTCTCTGGCACGAACAGGAAGAATTGGCACGTCTGGAGACATCCCCGGCACCTGGCGAGGCGTCTCGCAGGGTCGGAGTCGACTCCTGACTCTGCGGAGTCGACTCTCTCAGAGGCGGCAGAAAGGCCGATTTCAAGGGATGCGCGCGAGTCGTCTCCGAAGGAGAGTCAGGAGTCGACTCTCTCAGAGGCGGCAGAAAGGCCGATTTCAAGGGATGCGCGCGAGTCGTCTCCGAAGGACGCGGAGTCGTCCCCACGAGTAAAAAGCGGACTTCCCGAGACGTCCCCAGAGAGCGCGGAGTCGACTCTCTCAGGAAATTCCAGAGGACGTGTTTTTCGGTGATACAACTACGGAGTCGTCCCCATGCAAAAAGCGCAAACATTCCGAGACGTCCCCGTAAAGTGCCGAGCCGACTCTTTCAGAAAAACAGAAGAACAAGCATTCAAGTCGTTCTTCTTCAGAGTCGTCCCCGTAAAAGTGCCGAGTCGACTCCAAACAACGTCAAGAGAAATTTTATACAGCCGAGACGTCTCGCGTCGAAGCGGAGACGTCTCCGGAGCGCCTGGAACGCGACTGACACACTTTTGCAGGTAAATTTGAATTTCAAACGGTCATATTTTTGTGTCTAACGGATCTATTGCTTTTTGGGCTATAAAAGGGAGCTTTTAAGTGCCTTCCAACAACTTCTCACCAACCCAACACAAGATCATTCAAGAGAGAAGAAAGAAAAAGAGGTTCAAGGGAGTTAGAGCTTTCAAGAGGAGAAATCAAGTGCATTCAAGCTTTCCCATCTGATTTCATGCTCAACTACTCACTCCCACTCGGCATTCAAAGCTCACATTCAAGCCAACGCGATCCACATCGGAAGAACCACCATTACCCACGCTTCCAACGGCTAAAAGGGTTCTTCCGGGTTTTATTATTTCTCATTGTTATATTCGCTTCATTAAGAGCTTTTAAATCTTTGTAAAACCTTTGTTTATTGTGCTTGTTCCAATCAAGGGACTTGGAACAAGGGATAGGCGTCCCAAGCCTAGGTTAAATTGGGGGATTGTAGGGTTCGTTGTTAGCCCGGGGCAAAACAACGAGTTGGGTAGTGAACTCGCAAAACTACCGTACTGTAATCGCTGATTATAGTGGAAATTTTCAAAGGTGTTTGGGGAGTGGATGTAGGAGCAGTGGAAGCTCCGAACCACTATAAATCTTTGTGTGTTTGCGTTTGACTGTGATTGCTACTTTAGTTTTACCTTTGCACATACACTTGTGTGTTTTGTTTTAATTAGTCAAAAAGTTTTAAAACACCCAATTCACCCCCCTCTTGGGTGACCATCTCTGGGCAACACAAAGAAGATTGAAGCTGTGGTTGATTGGGGCAGACCGAATAATGTGTCTGAGATTCGCAGCTTCCTTGGACTAGCCGGTTATTACAGAAGGTTTGTGGAGGGCTTCTCTAGTATTGCCGGACCCCTGACTCGACTCACTCGCAAAGGAGTGAAGTTTGAATGGTCGGATCAGTGTGAGAAGAGCTTCAAGAAATTGAAACACCGTCTAGTATCAGCACCTATTCTGACCCTACCAATTACCGGTACTGATTTTACCATTTACAGTGATGCTTCCAAGAAGGGTTTGGGTTGTGTGTTAATGCAAAATGGGAAGGTTATTGCTTATGCCTCCCGATAGCTTAAGCCCTATGAAGAGAATTATCCCACTCATGATCTTGAGCTTGCAGCTGTGGTTTTTGCCTTAAAGATCTGGAGATATTATCTTTATGGAGAGACTTGCCAGGTATTCACTGATCATAAAAGTCTGAAATATCTCTTCACTCAGAAAGAGCTGAACATGAGACAGAGAAGGTGGCTGGAATTGCTGAAGGATTATGATTTATCTATACATTATCACCCTGGGAAGGCAAATGTGGTAGCAGATGCTCTAAGTAGAAAATCTTCAGGAAATGTTGCAGCCTTGATTACTACTCAGAGAAATATCCTGGAGGATCTGAGGAGGGCAGAAATAGAGGTATATCTGCAGGATGCTACCTTGAAGTTGGCAAACTTGCGAGTCCAGCCTACACTCATTGACAGAATTAAGGCAGCGCAAGTGGATGACTCTCGGCTTCAGAAGATCAAGAAAGATGTTGAGTCTGGATCTCAGCCTGATTTTCATATACATGAGGATGGCTCATTGAGGTTCATTGGCAGAGTTTGTGTTCCAGATGATCCTAGTCTGAAGAAGGAAATTATGGAGGAGGCTCACAGTACGGGATATACAGTGCATCATGGTAGTACAAAAATGTATAGGGATCTGAAAGTTGTGTTCTGGTGGAACAATATGAAGAGAGAGATTGCCCAGTTTGTATCTCAATGCTTAACTTGTCAGCAAGTTAAGATTAAGCATCAGAGACCAGCTGGTATGCTTCAGCCCCTGCCAATCCCAGAGTGGAAGTGGGAGCATATTACTATGGATTTTGTGTCAGGGTTACCTCGTACCCTCAGAGGTAATGATTCAGTCTGGGTGATTGTAGACAGATTGACCAAATCAGCACATTTCCTAGCATTTAAGACTGGGATGACACTAGAGAGATTTGCAGAGTTGTACATTGAGCAGACCGTGCGGCTGCATGGAGTTCCAGTATCTATAGTGTCTGACAGAGACTCCCGATTTGTGGCTCATTTCTGGGGCAGTTTGCACAAAGCTTTGGGAACCACTCTTAGCTTCAGTACAGCTTTTCATCCACAGACAGATGGGCAGTCCGAGAGGACCATTCAGATTCTAGAGGATATGCTGAGAGCCTATTCTATTGATATGAAGGGTTCTTGGGATCATCATTTGTCGTTGGTAGAGTTTGCTTATAACAATAGCTACCAGGTAAGTATTCAGATGGCTCCTTATGAGGCGTTGTATGGTAGGAAGTGTAGATCACCTATCTGTTGGGATGATGTGGGGGAGAGGAAAATTCTGGGTCCAGAGATTATTCAGCAGACAGTGGAGAAGGTTCAGCTGATCAGAGAACGACTTCGGGCAGCTCAAAGCAGACAGAAGAGTTATGCTGATATCAGGAGGCGGGATCTGGAATTCCAAATCGGAGATCATGTTTTTCTCAGAGTGTCCCCTTCTAAAGGGGTAATGCGATTTAGAGTTCGGGGTAAGCTCAGCCCGAGATATGTGGGACCATTCGAGATTCTCGAGAGAGTTGGAGCTGTTGTTTATAAGCTGGCACTTCCACCTGCTTTATCGGGGGTTCAATCTGTTTTTCATATCTCTATGTTGAGGAGGTATATTGCTAATCCCAGTCATGTGATTGAAGTGGCACCTTTGCAGCTCCGCGCAGATCTTTCGTATGTTGAGCAGCCTATCCGTATAGTGGATAGGAAGGACCAAGTTTTGAGGAGGCGCACGATTCCTTATGTAAAGGTGCAGTGGAGCAATCACAATGAGAGAGAAGCTACTTGGGAGCTGGAGGAGGAGATGAGAGAGAAGTTTCCTGCCTTGTTCTCGGATTGAGGTATGTTTTAATTTCGAGGACGAAATTTCTTTTTAGTTGGTTAGAGTGTGAAGATCCGAACTGAAGTCGGCAAGGAGTGCCGACTTTAGTTGGGTCATCGTGGTCTTCCCACGATGACCACGCCGGCCGAACGGCCAGCGAAACCCCCGCTTCCCCCCCCCTCTTTTCTCTCTCTCCCTCTTTCTCTCCTCTGAGAGCCTCATCCGAGCCCCATCCCTTCCCCATCCCTCTAAAAATTTGAGTTTTCCCCTCATCTTCTTCCCTTTTCTTGAGAGGTTTGCCGGAGCCACCGCCGCCGCCGGAGCCGCCAACGCCGCCGGAGATCCATTCGTCGACGACCGGAGGTGAGAAAGATCACTGATTTACTACTGTTTATAGATTTAAAAGGGAAAAGAATGAGGGATGTAAACCGGCTTTATTTCCCTGTTTTTGGGAAATTTTTTTTGTGGGATTCGGCCGGCCGACGGTGGCCGGCCGGGGTCAATCCGGCCGAAACGAGTTCGGCCGGAGGTGGCGAACGGGGGTCGGGCTTCCCAGCCCCGATCTCCCTCTCTTTCCTCCCTTTCTTCTTCTCCTTCTTCTCTTCTTCTTCCCTTCCGCCGCCGGTGACAGTAGAGTGGCCGGCGGCGGCTGGCCGAGCGCCGCCGCCGAGGGCCACGGTCGACCGCCGAGGGCCGACCGGAACCACCAACCACCCTCCTCCCTTCTTCTTCTTCTTCTTCTTCTTCTTCTTCTTCCTTCTTTCTTCTTCTCTTCTTCTTCTTCTTCTTCTTTATTCGGCCTGGGTGTTTTTCCTTGCTTTGAAATCCGTGCCTTAATGGTGAACCAGACTTTGAACCGGGTCTAAACTGTGAACCGGTTCCACCTATTCCGTGAATGGGTTCTGATTAGGGTCTGAATCTGAGTCAAGAATTTGGGCTGGGGAATTATTTTTTTGGGCTGAGTTGGGCCTGATTGGATCTGTGGGCTGGTTTGGGTTGGGCCCGAAATCTGATCTGGACCTGTTATCCGGTTTGGTTCAATTGGGCCTAATCTGTTTTGGGCCACAATTGACTTGGGTGTAAAGGATTCTGATTTTAGGGTCTATGTTTGATCTTGGGGGCCCATTCTTGAATCTATGAACTTAGGAGTTTAAGGGGATTGGAATTAGTTTAAATTATGTTTCTTAGTTAATTAAATAATTAATGTTATGTTTTAATCAGGGGTTCGTGATATCTGTGGCAGGAATTTTTAAGCAAACCCAGGTAGATGACCTATTGCTTTTGTTGGGGGGAATAAATTTTCCCCCCAAATGACATAAATGCCCCTAAGAAGCCGTACAACCTCCGACCCCGGATAGCCGAAGTCAGCGTCCGACCTCGGAACGCTCGGCCACAAGACGACCGACCCCGAAACCTCCGACCTAAGAGAAACCCCGATGTCCGAGGACCGTACTCTAACACCCCTCCGGCATTTATTGCGCATGGCCGCTGTAATCTTCCGGCACACTCAACAATAAATGCGGATCTCCGGCTTACTCCACCATTAATGCGGATCTCCGGCTTACTCCATAATAAATGCGGATCTCCGACTTACTCCACAATAAATGCGCATGGCTCCTGACATCTACGGATCCCCAGCTCTCCACGGCAAATCGACCCAGCAGGGTCTAGTCGACTATGATAAGTCTCTGATCTCGGCCATACAGCCGACATCAGTGCAATGATTCGCCTGACCAAGCGCCGACCTGAACAACATGCCAAGCCGTACTACGGCCTCGCCCTGTTACATCACAGGTAAACCGACCCCCGCATATAAAAGGGAGCCTTGGCCTCTCAAGAGGGGATTGGAACATTCATACACCCAAAAATCACTGTTTATCTCCTTCTCCCCACTATTTGCCCCCTCCCTGACTTGAGCGTCGGAGGGCCGGCGCCGGAGAACCCGGCCACCGGTTCGTGTGCAGGCACCCGGACGGAGGACGCCGCCAGCCAACGGATCGCCGCCCCGCTGCGAGGACCTGCTGTTCCTTCTCTCCGACCGCCTCGGACGGAGGATGCCGCCCGCCGACAGACCGCCGCCCCGCCGTGAGGACTAACAGTCGTTCCCTCTCCTCGACCGAAGATTGCCCCCGGGTCCAATTTCCAGCAACAGTTGGCGCTAGAGGAAGGGCCCGAGTAGCAGTCATGAAGTTGAGAAGTAAGGGAACCTCTAACGTCTCCCGGCGTCCCCCGCAAAGTCCTGGACACTCCGTCCAGAATTCTCCAACTCCGGCTGACCCAGCTCCTCAGGTCCAGCCGGAACAGTTCAATGCCCTGGCACAGCAAGTCCAGGCCCTGGCCGCCGCCGTTTAGGGCCTGCGGCGCGTGGAGGCTTTACCGGCACTTCCCCCGCAGGCCCAGGCCCCGCCGGAGTGTCTCCCCAACGGCCCGGTTCTCCCCAGCCAAAATTTGCATGGCTCCTCCAGAGCCAACAATGGAGAACGAGCTTCTCCCCGGAGAGAGTTACCGGGAGAAGGTTTCGAACGGAGACCCCAACTTTCTGAGGCGGAGTCAGCCCCGGATCACCGTGAGCTGGCGCAAACCACAGCGACAATCCCACGGGTGGGGGAGCTCGACCGAAAAGTCGAGCATCTGGAGCGCCAGATTGCGGCACTCCACAGCAAGAAGGCAAGACAGGAAGGGGACTTTGAGTTCACTACCAAGTCTCCCTTCTCCCGCCAGATCGAGGACGAGCCAGTTCCCGCGAGGTTCAAAATGCCTCAGGTGGAGCCCTACAGCGGAATCACCGACCCCCTCGACCACTTGGAGAGTTATCGGGCCCTCATGGCCCTACAAGGGTCCTCGGAGGCCATACTCTGCAAGGCCTTCCCAGCAACCCTCCGAGGGACCGCTCGGCTTTGGTTCTCTGGTCTGAAGCCGAACACGGTGTCCTCTTTTGAGCAGCTCGGCAGGCAGTTCGCCACCAACTTTGCTGCCAGCCGGCGCCAGCGACGGACATCAGACTCCCTCCTAGACATCAAGCAGAAGGAGGGGGAGTCCCTCAAAGAGTACCTGGACCGCTTTACCGCCGCCACATGGGAGGTTCGCGAGCTAGACCAGTCGATAGCCATGTCGGCTCTGAAGACTGGGGTCCGCTCCTACCGATTCCTCTTCTCCATCGAGAAGAGCTTTCCGGCCGACTTCACCGAAATGCTGGCCCGAGCCCGGAAGTACGCCAAGGCCGAGGAGGCAGTCGCCTCCAGGCGGGGGGCAATCGAGCCCACCTCGAAGAAGCGGAAGAAGCGCCGCGAGGGGCGCGGTCAACAAAGGAGCCGGTCTCCCCGCCGAGAGAAGAATCTCCCCAGACTGAGGAGCCCGCCCCGTCAGCAGGGGCGACCTCAGCAGAGGACACCTCCTCGTCCGAGGTCTCCACCACGGCCCCGGACGTACCAGGCGAGGTACGAGAACTATACACCCGTCAATGCTCCTCGGGCCGAGATCCTGATGGAAATTGAGGGTCAGGACTTCTTCCGACCCCCGCCTCCTATGCGAGACACGGGATTTTCCCGAAATTCCAGGAAGTACTGCCGCTTCCACCGAGATCGCGGGCACGACACGGAGGACTGCTTCCAACTCCGGGACGAGATAGAAGCGCTCATCAGGCGGGGAGTACTCAACCGGTTCGTGAGGAACCGACATGAGGAAAGGAGGCCGGCGGAGAATGTCGCACCAACCAAAAATCCTGGCGGCAACAGGCCTATCGCCGGCACCATCAACATGATTGGGCGGACCTCGGCAGGAACAGCCGCCCAGGGAGCACCCCCGAAGCGCCCACGCACTGATGAAGTCATCTCGTTCTCGGACGAGGACTTAGAAGGGGTCGAGACCCCTCACGATGACGCTGTGGTCATCTCAATGATTGTAAATAGGTTTGATGTAAAGCGTGTCCTAGTTGACAATGGAAGCTCAGCCAACATTTTGTACTACCATGCCTACCAAAAAATGGGGTTGACAGAAGGACACCTCCGGAGAATCAATGCCCCGCTGGTCGGGTTTACCGGAGATGCGGTCCCGGTTGAAAGTGAGGCTAGCTTCCTTGTCACAGTTGGCCTCGCCCCCCGGGAGAGCACTGTGAGGACGGACTTCCTGGTGGTCCGTCTGCCCTCGGTCTACAACGCCATCCTTGGGCGCCCAGGGTTAAACGCCCTTCGAGCCGTGGTTTCAACTCGCCATTTGCTCATGCGGTTCCCCACCGGCCAAGGAGTGGGCGAGGTCCGCGGAGACCAACTGGTCGCCAAGCAATGCTACATGGCGGCCCACACAGTAAAGCAACCAGCCGAGGCACCAGACCGCCCGATGGGCCCTTCACTGCCCATAGAAACCCTCGATGCGAGGGACACCCTCTGGAAGAAGCAAGTAGAGCCCGGTGAGCTCCTTATTCAAATCCCACTACAAGAAAATTTTCCCGAGTTAACCGTGCAGGTTGGCTCCGGCCTCGGCGCCCATGAGAGGAATCGCCTCGTCAGCTTCCTGCGGGACAACGCTGACGTCTTCGCCTGGTCGCCCGCGGACGTGCCAGAATTGACCCCGAGGTCATGGTCCACCGACTCCAGGTGAGGCCAACCAGCAGGCCTGTAAAGCAGAAGAAAAGAGGCTCCACCCCTGAGCGACAACGAGCTGCGGCCGAGGAGGTGGACAAACTCCTCGGAGCCGGCTTCATCCGGAAGGTCTCCTACCCGGATTGGCTCGCCAATGTAGTCCTCGTAAAGAAGGCCAACGGAAAATGGCGTATGTGCGTGGACTACACCGACCTGAACAAGGTCTGCCCAAAAGATAGCTTCCCTCTCCCGAGCATCGACCAGCTCGTCGACTCCACTTCAGGACACCAACTGCTAACTTTTATGGACGCCTTTTCAGGATACAACCAAATCCGAATGGCGCCAGAAGACGAGGAGAAGACGGCCTTCATCACCGACAAGGGCACCTACTGCTACAAGGTGATGCCCTTTGGCCTGAAAAACGCTGGGGCCACCTATCAGAGACTGGTCAGCCAAATCTTTAAAGACCAGATCGGCCGGAACATGGAAGTCTATGTGGACGACATGCTGGTAAAGAGCCAAGCGGCAGAACACCACATAGCCGATCTCAGCGAGACATTCGCCAAGCTCAGAAAATACCAAATGAAACTCAATCCGGCGAAGTGCGCGTTCGGAGTCACCTCGGGCAAGTTCCTGGGTTTCATAGTGACCCAACGCGGAATTGAAGCCAACCCGGAGAAAATCCGAGCACTGCAAGAGATGTCGCCTCCAAAGACAGTTAAGGAGGTGCAGCGGCTCGCGGGGCGGGTAGCCGCCCTGGGAAGGTTTGTTTCTCGATCAGCCAAGCGTTGCCTCCCCTTCTTCAAGAGCCTCAAACGGCCGAAAGACTTCTGGTGGACAGAAGAATGCCAGCAAGCCTTTGAAGAGCTTCGGAGCCTTCTGGCCTCTCCCCCGCTGCTCACCAAGCCCCAGAAGGGCGAAATTCTTTACTTATATCTGGCCGTCTCCCCAGCTGCAGTAAGCTCGGTCCTCGTCCGGGAAGAAGACAAGCTCCAAAAGCCGGTCTATTACACCAGCCGGGTTCTCAGGGATGCTGAGACCCGATATTCTAAACTTGAGAAGATCATCTTCGCTCTCATCATCTCGGCTCGGAGACTCAGGCCTTACTTCCAAGCCCACACGATAGCTATATTAACCGACCAGCCTATGAAGCAGATATTGCAGAGGTCGGATCGTGCGGGGAGGATCGCCAAATGGGCGGTCGAGCTCGGGGAATTCGACCTAGAATATCGGCCCAGGCCGGCTATCAAAGCTCAGATACTCGCCGACTTCATCGTGGAGTGCACCCTTCCGGACGACCCCGAGCCGCCATCTGAGTCCGTGGAGGAGACCCCGAAGCAGCCATGGGTCCTGCACTCGGATGGGTCTTCGACCCCGGGGGGCAGCGGGGCCGGACTTATCCTCACCAGTCCAGATGGAGTGGTGGCCGAGCAAGCTCTGCGCCTCGAGTTCCGGGCCTCGAACAATGAGGCCGAGTATGAGGCTCTCATCGCCGGGCTCAAGCTGGCGAAAGAACTAAAAGTGGGAGACCTGACGGCCTTTAGCGACTCCCAGCTGGTGGTGAACCAGGTCCAAGGAGATTTTGAAGCTAAAGAGCCATCCATGCAAAAGTATCTCCAAAAGGTGCGGGAACTCACATCTGCCCTGAATTCTTTCAATATTCAGTATATTCCCAGAGCGGAAAACCTCAGGGCAGACCAGCTATCCAAACTGGCCACCTCCCGCTTGAGCGAGCTTCCCAAGGGAACAGCGCTCGAGTATCTTCGGGTCCCTAGCACGGAGGAACCCGAGCCCACTATGTGCATCGACTCCGAGCCAAGCTGGATCGACGGGCTCGCCTGCTATCTTCAGGACGGAACTCTACCTCATGACGAGACGGAGGCTCACCGAATCAAGCGCCAGGCTCCCCGGTATGTCTTGTACGAGAATAAACTCTATCGACAATCATTTACTTCTCCCCTTCTCAGATGCCTCCGCCCCTCCGAGGCGGACTACGCCCTCCGAGAGGTCCATGAAGGGATCTGCGGAAATCACCTGGGGGGTCGAGCCTTGGCCCATAAGATCCTGCGGCAGGGATACTACTGGCCCACACTCCAGAAGGACGCAACGGATTTCGTCCACAAGTGCGATCGGTGCCAACGAAACGCCAATATCCAGCGCCGACCTTCAGCTCTGCTGACCTCCATCATCGCCCCCTGGCCGTTTGCCCAATGGGGGATCGACATCCTGGGGCCCTTTCCCCTGGCCACCGGACAGAGAAAGTTCCTGGTCGTCTCCATCGACTACTTCACCAAATGGGTCGAGGCCGAACCTGTTGCCCGGATCACCGAGCAAAAGATGCGGGACTTCGTGTGGAAGTCTATAATCTGCCGATTCGGACTACCCCGTATCCTTATATCTGACAATGGTCGACAATTTGACAATGTTCATTTCAGGGAGTTTTGCTCTGAGCTCGGCATTGATCATCGCTTCACCTCGGTTGCCCATCCCCAGACAAACGGGGAAACTGAGGTAACTAACCGAACTATTTTGCAGGGACTCAAAGCTAGGCTTGATCGGTCCAAAGGACAGTAGGTCGAGGACTTGTACAATGTCCTTTGGGCGTACCGGACCACGTTTCGACTGCCCACGGGAGAGACCCCCTTCAACCTAGCATACGGCACTGAGGCCGTCATCCCATTGGAGATCGGCTTGCCTTCTCTGAGGGTGGAGCATTACGACCCCGATACCAATTCCTCCCAGCTCAGGAGCAATTTGGACCTCGTCGAAGAGACAAGAGAGGTCGCCCGGGTGCGCATGGCGAGATATCAACAGCGAACGGCCCAATACTACAACTCCAGAGTTAAGCCCAAGCTCTTCAAAGTAGGGGACCTCGTCCTCAGGAAAGCCGAAGCTTCTCAACCAACCGAGCAAGGAAAGCTCGCCCCAAACTGGGAAGGACCGTATCAAATCGTCCGGGTACAACGGCCAGGGGCGTACAAATTGAAGTCCCTGGAAGGGACTCTGATCCCACGAAGCTGGAACTCCGAGAATTTACGAATGTACTACCAGTGAAACCCCAAGGGATTCAAGATAATTAGGATAATGGACTCAGCTCCTTTTTCTGCAAATATTTCTCTCATTTTGATGACTCTAATCCTCTTCTAATATTGGGTCGTCTGTGATCCTCAGATCCCCCGGCCAAAATCGGGATGCCTCGAGGCTCGACCGTAGAGTCCCAAACTCCCTCGACCTCGGGAAGAATCGCAGGACGGTGAAACGTCGACTGGTGCAAGATTCCTCGACTAAGGTCGAGATGCCCCGAGTGTCGACAGTGCGTGCCTAGACCCCTCGACACTTCGGGAAGACGGGGTAGTACCTTCGCAGTCCCCCGTGGCGCTCGACACCAACAACGGAGTAGTACCTTCGCGGCCCCCCGTAGCGCCTCCTCGACTAAGGTCGGGATGCCCCGAGGGTCGACCGTAGAGAACCAGACTCCCTCGACCTCGGGAAGGCGCCATGAGGGGTGGAAAGGGTGGCTCCACCCGGGGCGCCACAAAGTGGACCCCCGGGAGCGGTCGACGATCCCCGATCCCCGAAGCGAGCGATCCCTCGACTAAGGTCGGGATGCCCCGAGGGTCGACCGTAGAGAACCAGACTCCCTCGACCTCGGGAAGCGTCGCCGGTCGGTAGAGCGTGCCCAGACCAGCCGACCTGACGAACGATCCCTCGACTAAGGTCGGGATGCCCCGAGGGTCGATCGTAGAGAACCAGACTCCCTCGACCTCGGAAAGGCGCCGTGAGGGGTGGAAAGGGTGGCTCCACCCGGGGCGCCACAAAGTGGACCCCCGGGAGCGGTCGACGATCCCCGATCCCCGAAGCGAGCGATCCCTCGACTAAGGTCGGGATGCCCCGAGGGTCGACCGTAGAGAACCAGACTCCCTCGACCTCGGAAAGCGTCGCCGGTCGGTAGAGCGTGCCCAGACCAGCCGACCTGACGAACGATCCCTCGACTAAGGTCGGGATGCCCCGAGGGTCGACCGTAGAGAACCAGACTCCCTCGACCTCGGGAAGGCGCCGTGAGGGGTGGAAAGGGTGGCTCCACCCGGGGCGCCACAAAGTGGACCCCCGGGAGCGGTCGACGATCCCCGATCCCCGAAGCGAGCGATCCCTCGACTAAGGTCGGGATGCCCCGAGGGTCGACCGTAGAGAACCAGACTCCCTCGACCTCGGGAAGCGTCGCCGGTCGGTAGAGCGTGCCCAGACCAGCCGACCTGACGAACGATCCCTCGACTAAGGTCGGGATGCCCCGAGGGTCGACCGTAGACAACCAGACTCCCTCGACCTCGGAAAGGCGCCGTGAGGGGTGGAAAGGGTGGCTCCACCCGGGGCGCCACAAAGTGGACCCCCGGGAGCGGTCGACGATCCCCGATCCCCGAAGCGAGCGATCCCTCGACTAAGGTCGGGATGCCCCGAGGGTCGACCGTAGAGAACCAGACTCCCTCGACCTCGGGAAGCGTCGCCGGTCGGTAGAGCGTGCCCAGACCAGCCGACCTGACGAACGATCCCTCGACTAAGGTCGGGATGCCCCGAGGGTCGACCGTAGAGAACCAGACTCCCTCGACCTCGGGAAGGCGCCGTGAGGGGTGGAAAGGGTGGCTCCACCCGGGGCGCCACAAAGTGGACCCCCGGGAGCGGTCGACGATCCCCGATCCCCGAAGCGAGCGATCCCTCGACTAAGGTCGGGATGCCCCGAGGGTCGACCGTAGAGAACCAGACTCCCTCGACCTCGGGAAGCGTCGCCGGTCGGTAGAGCGTGCCCAGACCAGCCGACCTGACGAACGATCCCTCGACTAAGGTCGGGATGCCCCGAGGGTCGACCGTAGAGAACCAGACTCCCTCGACCTCGGGAAGGCGCCGTGAGGGGTGGAAAGGGTGGCTCCACCCGGGGCGCCACAAAGTGGACCCCCGGGAGCGGTCGACGATCTCCGATCCCCGAAGCGAGCGACCCCTCGACTAAGGTCGGGATGCCCCGAGGGTCGACCGTAGAGAACCAGACTCCCTCGACCTCGGGAAGCGTCGCCGGTCGGTAGAGCGTGCCCAGACCAGCCGACCTGACGAACGATCCCTCGACTAAGGTCGGGATGCCCCGAGGGTCGACCGTAGAGAACCAGACTCCCTCGACCTCGGGAGGTATCACAGGCCAGCAAAGCGTCCACGAACGCGCCGACCTGATGTGAGATCCCTCGACCAAGGTTGAGGCGCTCCGAGGTCCGACCATAGGGTCTTAAGCCCCCTCGACCTCAAAAAGGGCTACAAATCAACAGAGCCTCCCCAGATCCTCTCAACTCCGGCAGGAGTCGCCGGGTCCATGGGAAGCCCGAGCCCCTTTTACAAGTCAAAAATGACTCCGGAGGTCGACGAGGAAGGGAAGCGACCTACTCCACCATGCGAAGCATGACCCCGAGAATGCAAGAGGTACACCCAACTAGACGCCCTCCTTGTCAAATTTTATCTACATATTGCCGAGCGGGATCTCGTCCAATGTTGGAGTCTTATTTTGCCCCAAAGCCGGGCTTCTTCGCTGGGTCGGCTTAAGACCGACCTCCCAACCTCATTATGCCTGCTCTGTTCGTCAAGTCTCCGCAATCCGTACTAAGGCTTCATAAAGTAGGGCCCAACTCGGCTCTTCTAAGTAAACTCCGACGTCCAGCTGAGAAAGTGGTCCCGGCCACGAATGTACCAGCCAAGCACAGGTACCAAGGCGATCTTTGGGAATCCCAGCCTTGTTCACCGAAATCTCGGCAGGGTCCGAGAACGATAACTATGAAAACCTTCGGCAATAACTTGTTTATTAGCCCGCGCTCCCTATGAGAGGTTCAGAGTTGAGTTCGGAAATCCGACTAAACTCCCCGAATAGCGGCACGAATAGACCTATTCCGGTCCCACTTGAAGGGCTAAGGCCCGACCTCGGTACCTTATCCAGTAACATGAAATCGAAAGCGTCCGACCTCGGGTCGCGCCGCGTGTCCGTTTCAAACCCCGTAACGGCACTCTCATTAATGAGCCAGAAACGTCGATTACGGAATCGAGACACCGCCTCGACGAGCTCGAGGTCCCCCATCATTAATCCGCCGTAAAATGATCCTGGCGATTCAAGAAGCATGATGATACGAGCTCCATCATTAGCTCACCGAATAAAGCAGCCTCGAGACGCCAAAGGGCGCATATCTCACCATGAAAGCTCCGGAAAGCACAAGGGGGCGGGCGAGACCTTCCCCCCAACCTTAGTGACAGACTTTACTTCCCACGTCCGAGCCCCACAAGCCGCTCGAACTCGGAAGTCGGGGGGTAGTGTTGGGGGGAATAAAGTTTCCCCCCAAATGACATAAATGCCCCTAAGAAGCCGTACAACCTCCGACCCCGGATAGCCGAAGTCAGCGTCCGACCTCGGAACGCTCGGCCACAAGACGACCGACCCCGAAACCTCCGACCTAAGAGAAACCCCGATGTCCGAGGACCGTACTCTAACACCCCTCCGGCATTTATTGCGCATGGCCGCTGTAATCTTCCGGCACACTCAACAATAAATGCGGATCTCCGGCTTATTCCACCATTAATGCGGATCTCCGGCTTACTCCATAATAAATGCGGATCTCCGACTTACTCCACAATAAATGCGCATGGCTCCTGACATCTACGGATCCCCAGCTCTCCACGGCAAATCGACCCAGCAGGGTCTAGTCGACTATGATAAGTCTCTGATCTCGGCCATACCGCCGACATCAGTGCAATGATTCGCCTGACCAAGCGCCGACCTGAACAACATGCCAAGCCGTACTACGGCCTCGCCCTGTTACATCACAGGTAAACCGACCCCCGCATATAAAAGGGAGCCTTGGCCTCTCAAGAGGGGATTGGAACATTCATACACCCAAAAATCACTGTTTATCTCCTTCTCCCCACTATTTGCCCCCTCCCTGACTTGAGCGTCGGAGGGCCGGCGCCGGAGAACCCGACCACCGGTTCGTGTGCAGGCACCCGGACGGAGGACGCCGCCAGCCAACGGATCGCCGCCCCGCTGCGAGGACCTGCTGTTCCTTCTCTCCGACCGCCTCGGACGGAGGACGCCGCCCGCCGACAGACCGCCGCCCCGCCGTGAGGACTAACAGTCGTTCCCTCTCCTCGACCGAAGATTGCCCCCGGGTCCAATTTCCAGCAACAGCTTTAAAGTAGAATTTTAACATGTACATGCATATGTTGATGTATGATTTATTATTGACATTATATGTTAGAATTAGAATTAAGCATTTAATTTCATGAACTATTAAATTATTATTGTCATTATGTGTTAGAATTAGAAATTAATATTTAATTTCATAAACTGTTATGTACTGTACTATTGGGAGTTTGTTCATGACTTGAGTTGGAAAGTTGATTTATTGATTTTTAAAATCCGCGTGACTATAGTCTAGGCCCCGCCAATGGGATGATACGTTGGCCCTGTCGACTTGTACTGAGGAACTAGTTCCGACACCGCGACCACCGGTGATAGAATAGTGGCGGCACAGGGGTGCATTTTGCTCTTCGGAGCGGCTCAGTGGAGCGTGAGTTTGGCACCAGGGGGTGCGGCACAGTGGTGCGTTGGCTCAGTGGAGTGGCTCTTCGGAGAGTTGTATTGGCACTTCGGTGTAAGCATGCCACTGGGTGATGTGGCCGTAGTAATGCGGTTGAGTTATTTTAAGTCTCGGACCGGGTTCACGGATTGTCGTGTGAATTTTTGGATTCATGAGTTTTAGCTGCTTTTTATATGCATCATGACATGTTATATGATGACTTTATTGCATGATGTTGCCTACTGAGCTGTTAGCTCACTCCTACCATTTACATTTTTGCAGGTGATGATATATGATTATGGGGATTACGGGATAGAGTGATCATGATGTAATTAGCTAGTAGATATGGACTTTCTTTTGAATTATGTATATATGGACATTTGATATGAAAACTGGAATTTATCTTTAATTAGTTATTGATGGTTGATTAGATTTATCTGCTTGCGTGCCTGCGGGGTTCGCCCTGCAGGTGCGCGGCGTCTGCTCGCGCTCCGGGCCCCGGGTTCGGGGCGTGACATCATTCGAGACAACCACAGCACCACTCAAATATATCAAACCGATCCAAACCAAATGATATGAATATCCTATATGAATATCGTATCGACACTCGGTATGCCAAAAAAAAATCATATTCTACCATATCGATGCTATACTAATGCAATAATGATACGGAGTTCGGTACCGAAATGAAGAATCTTGTCTCTAAGACTAGAAGTAATCTTGATCCTAGTCAGAAATAAACCAGTGAGGGTGCAGACGTCCGGTATGGTTGATCCCGTTAGATCACATGGAAAAAGAATGGCATTTATGCACCAACACAACAAAAATAGACTATGAGCTGATTGCTTCTTCATTATGCAGGCAAAATGAATATTTGGACATGTCTTTGAGCTCACAAATGCCCAGAGTTCTCCATAGTATCTCTTTTCCATTCGGGTGATCCAAGTGTCCCAATCAGCAAAAAGAGTTGGCTAGCTGGCACATGAGCTTTTTCTGGTGCATGCATTGCAAACCCTTTTTTTTTTTGAGTAGAATCTCCTCTCCTTTATACAAAGGGTATGTGAGCATAGTCTTAGAAGGAGCACCTTCGTTCAAGTATATATGGACCAATGCGATCTCTTAAAAGGCTATCGATTTATGTTGGTAACCAAACATCTCTGCTCATTTGGTGTCGCTGGAACGGTGAATCTGGGGGTCATGTTATTGGATATAAAATCAGCGAAGAAACAAGGAGAATAAAAGCAGAAAAAGAGAAAAGCAAGGAAGCTAGGAAGCTAGGGTTACTGAAATGCAAAAGAGTAAAAGGGAAATGAAGCAATACCAAAATTTCCATTTTAAGTGTGGTTTGGTAGCGTAATGGCTCGTAACATGGAAACAATTAGTTGAGCAATTAATCATAGCCGATTAAGTGGTTATCATCATGATAAAATCTCATATGTTTGCAAAATAATCATGAAACAATTATTAAAGTTTCTTATAACTTAGTCACTCACGTAGAGTGATTAAGCAGCTATCTTTATCATAAATCTTATTTTTCAAGAATTCAACAACTCTTAAATTCTCAAAAATAGGTCATATGTTTACCCTAATTTTTAAAATATGGCAACATGATAAATGAAAGCCCAAATATAGTTATTAAATAGAATCAGATGACTTAGCCAGCCCGATCATGTCTCTAATCGATCTATTTCCCACCCGGTAGATGATAGAAGAAATTGAGAAACAGATGATTGAATAAGTTTTAACCACAAGCATATGAGTAAATAAGCAATTCAGAGAACCGACCCCAAGCAGTAATTGTCAAAGTAATATACTCTAATAACCGACTGCATTTTGAAATAGAACATGAATGATATCATTGTTTCTGGATCTCAACATGTCGAGTCTTTAATAGAACCATCAATGAACTATTTGCATACCTGTTCTCTAGCATGACATAGCATTCCACCATGAAGGATCCTGAACTATACTCAATTATCATTTTTATGGTAATCAATCTTCTTGGAGGTTTCTCAACTTTTTATTTTTTCATTTTTTTAGTACTTGATGCAATCTCATGCTGCTACAAACGGTAAAAGTTTTCTTATTGAGATATGAATTTGTTGATCTCTCTATTTGGTGTAACCAACGATCTGATAAGAACCAAACACAAGTTGCCAAACCAGCATTTTTTCCATCCTCTCATTTGCCACCAGTCCGTTAGGCTGGCCGGAAGCTCGTTTGGTTGTGTTGGGTGACAATTAATTTCAAAGATGACTAGTCACCTACACTTCCCTCCAGGACAAGTAGTTTCAGAAAGCTTTGAAACCTCTCCATGCTCACCGACATCTTTGCCTAGACCTCATTGGCACAGTCGGCTGCCCAAACAGTAATTGGATTATTATTGGCGATTGTAATAATGAAAATGAAAGGAATTTTTTACCAAGATAATGGAAGTACTTAATTGGCTAATTTAGCCTTCGATTGAGTTTTTGGTGGAGTAAAAATGTCTTTTGTGACATCCATTAGTAATTCTTTTAAGAGATAATAAAGGGTGATCGATAATCAGTTCTGCAAGACTTGTTTAGTTCAGATAGTAGGTAGAAACTTGATTGCTGATTTGATAGTTATAGATATGTATGACTTTGACATAATCTTGAGTATGGACTAGTTAGCGTCACATATTACTGCCATTATCTACCATAAAAAATGAGTAAACTTCCGGAACTAGTTATGTTCATATAACAAACCTATATTTATAAAATATAATTTTATATTTGTGTTAGAGGAACATCTATGTAGTGCGGACACCAATGTCAGATCAGCCGGTCGCTACAGGATCTAGCAAGCTCGGCAGGTCCCATCCGATTCAGCCAGCCAGATTTTATTTTAGATTGATTTATTTTAATTGGATTTATTTTATGTTGATTGGGTTTGTTTGCATATTGTCATTTGGGTTTATTTACATATTGTCATTTTAGGGCCTTTTTGGGATTGTTTTATTTGTAGGGGTCTATTTGTTATTTTGTGACCCTATATATATGGGTCCACCCTCATGTTTAGGGTTTGATGAACAATGAATGAAAATTAGCCCTCTTTCTTTCTGAAGCCCTGGTGTGAAGCCTGGTTCTTCTTCCTCCCCCTCCTCTTCTTCTTCTTCCCCCTCCTCTTCTTCCCTCTTCCCTCTCCTTCCTGCAGTTGTCCTGCATCAGTTTTGGTATCAGAGCAAGCTGGCTTTGCCCCTGCTGCCAAGGCCACAATCCAGTTCTTTTCCCTTCTCTCTCTCGATTTTCAACAGAAAAAAAGGGGAAAACCCCTGCGGCTGCTCCTTCCACCACCCGTCACTCCCACAACAGCCCGAAACAAGAAAAAACCGTGCCCCTTCGTCGGTGTCCCTGCCACCCGTCGCCTCACCCGCGCCACCAGTCGCCTCCACCTCGCAGCGCTGCCGATTCGCCACCACAGATTGCCGCATCCCCACGGAAGCCGCCGCCCTTGAGTTCCCCGTGTCTGACTAGCTTCCAGCCACCACCGCAGGACACGGATCCGCAGCCGTGACCGCCGCCCTTCATTTCGAAGTGCCGTTCACCATCGGAGACCGCCGAGTCCTCCCCACGGCCGAAGCCGCGAAACCTGGAGCGCCCTCCCGAACCCATCGGGAGGTTGAAAAGAAAATTAACGAGTAAGTCACAAAATCCATTAACCCGTATCCGGTAGCCTAGATCCAAAAAAGAAAAAAAAATTGCGGATCGGGCTGTCTTAACGGGTTGGGTCTGTTAACCCATTAACCCGAGTTCATTTGGATTATTAAAAAAAAAAAAGCAAAAAATAAAAGAGAAAAAAAAAAATACCTGGTTCCTCTTTTACCTTCCATGGCCTCCTCTCCACCGTCGCTCGCCGCCCTTGAAGTGTCGCGCCACCCTAGCTGTCGCTGCCGTCGCCCCCTCCAGCCTTGCCGCCCCTGCTGCCGTCGAGATCCGCCGCCACCCACCGCGCTTCCTCTGCCCTTGCTCCCTCCCGAGCCCCCACCATCCTTCATCTCCTCCCTCTCCGCCGCCGCACCAACTCCACCGCCGCCGAGCTCCACCGCAGCGCCGCCCTGCCCGTCCGCGTCTTCCCGCCCCTTGCAGGCCCCTCCTCCCCGCCTTCCATTGCGCCCCACCCTTCCTCCACCCTCTCGGATCACCCCCGCTCCAAAACCGAAACCCACTTCACCATAACTCACCCTCTCCTCTCATAGGCCGATCCTTTCATCAGGCCGTTTTTTTTCAATTTTTCCACTCCATCCCGTCCGCCCAAGTCCATGCGCCCCGCCCCTACACAGGTCCGATCCACCACCTCTCCACCCCTTCTTCACACCAAAGGCCCAACAGACCCCTCTATCAGGCATCAGGTCCAGCGGGCCCTTTTGCAACGGCCCACAACATCTCCTCCTCCTCTTTTATTCACAGACCAATCAGACCACACCAGTTGCTATGTTTCGACCAGAATTGCGCCATCTAATGAGCCGACTTACCGTGCTTTGATCGTCGCCCCAGCCCAGGTCAGGCTTCTTCCCTTACTGCAAATTCTATTTGTTTGTCTAAATTTAGAATTAATTAGCTCTTATGTGCTCTATTGATATTGCTTCCTGAAAATTCAATACATCCACTCCAAACAACACCAAAACCATAGTAGTGGCCTATTTTTTATTATTAATTGTAGGGCTACCTAGTCTTTGAGAGTTCTTTGAGGCTCTGTGCAGCCCTGCAACACACTGAAAACTAGTACTATTTGACTGCAACTACTTTCCTGAATTTATTACATAATTCAAAGCCAATTTCAATTGCTAGAGTTAGCTTCTCATTATATTGAGCATATACTTTGCAATTTCAAATTACTTTCATGCATTAGGTCTACTTAGAAACCTCTATAGTTGGTAGGATCATACATATCTTCATTCATTTTATGCATCTACGTAGTGGTCGTGTCGCATCTCATTCTGAGTTCCAACTAGATATGGATTCCAAAATCGAAGCTCTATTAAAAGCTATCCAAGACACTAGTGCCCAAGTCCAAGCCAATAATGCCCAAATTCATGACCTAACCACAATGTCCACCCAGGTTAATGCTCGACTTGACTCAATTGAGGCTTCACTTCAGAGGGTTATTGAATCCATGAAAGCTAGTGCCTCCTATTTATCGGGTCTTGAAGGGGACGAAACCCTAGAATAAATTCCAAAACAATAAGGCTTTATTCGGCAGGGCAATTTTAGTAATAGGTCTGTTCCAAATCATCATCATGCCTACCCTCATCCTAGAGGACCTGGTCCTTTTCCTAATATTGATAGAGGTTACCGACATAACGTAGAGCCTAGAGAACCTCGTGATCTTGATGAAGATGTAATGAGAGGCATTAGGATTGAAGCCCCCACTTTTGACGGTTGTCTTGACCCGAAAGTCTTTTTAGACTGGTTGCATGAAATAGACCACTTCTTTGAGTGGTATAATTTGTCTAAAGAGAAGAAGGTTTGATTCGCTAGAATGAAACTCATCGGTCGAGCTAAACTTTGTTGGCAAAGCACCGAACATCTGTTCGCTAGAAGACATCAACATGTAATAACTGATTGGATAGAGATGAAAGAGAGACTTAAAGAAAAATACCTACCCCTTAACTACCAAGACGATCTCCTTAATCGATGGAACACTAAGTCCACATTTATAAAGCGCCCTAACACATGGAGCACTTCCACGGGCCTTAGTTCCTCAGAGCCCAAACCTTCTGTAGGGTCCACTACTCCTAGGCCCCCTCCTATGCCCATTTCCCAAGCCGAGACACTAACGACAAGGGAATTCTTGGTGAGTCTCCCAAATTACATTCCAAAATTCGATATTACAAATGCTAAGATTTTGGTCACGTTTTCTCCCAATGTGCTAACAAATCTTTCGTTATAGCTCAGCAAGAGCTGGGAGGTGACACAGATGACTTAGAGAAACAAATCTATGAACCATACTTCGATGATATTCAGGACATTGAGGAAAAGTGTGATGATAAATCTGAAACCCTAGGATGCACCCACACTACACCTAGCTCACTTGCACAGTTAGATAGCAAGTTTGACCAGTCCACCATGAGTGTAGTTGGATATGACCTCGCACAACCCATCGAAACTGATGTTAGGATTTTTGAGCCTGCATATGTATTTGCACAACACATTCATAAGTTGCATCAGGAAATCCATAAGGGCATTCATGCATGTACTGCTCAATATAAGATGCAAGCTGATTTCTATGCTAAAGAATTTCAAACTTGAGGTTACGTAATGATCCGTCTTAAGGAATTGCAGTTTCTTAGTATTGGACCATTCAGAGTGTTGCACAAAGATGGCACTGACGCCTATGCCATTGTCTTTCCATTTGATTTTTGTCATAGCCTTACTTTTAATATTAAAGATTTGGTTGCAATCCCTGATGACTCCTTTGCTGCACACTCTCCTGCTTCGATGTTTATCCTATTATTGATTCCATGCCATCTTCGTTTCCTTTTATCCTCCATCGAGCACAAAAAGAGTATATTGATTCTATTTTAGACGAGCAAATAGTTTTTACCAGTGATTGAGACATCTAGTATTTCCTGGTTCATTGGCGAGGACAACTAAGGTCCGGCTACACTTAGATCCAGTGCGAGGAGATACCGCTGATTGACTTGGACTTGTTGGAGTACTACCGGGGCTTTACCGAGCCGCTTTTGTTGAGGTCGACTTCTTTCCATCCGGAAAGAGTTGGTGCGGATACCAGTGCCAAGTCAGCCGGTCACCATAGGATCCAGCCAGCTCAGCGGGTCCCAGCCGATTCAGCCAGCCAGATTTTATTTTGGATTGATTTATTTTAGTTGGATTTATTTTATGTTGATTGGGTTTGTTTGCATATTGTCATTTGGGTTTATTTGCATATTATCATTTTAGGGCCTTTTTGGGATTGTTTTATTTGTAGGGGTCTATTTGTTATTTTGTGACTCTATATATATATGGGTCCACCCTTATGTTTAGGGTTTGATGAATGATGAATGAAAGTTAGCTCTCTTTCTTTCTGAAGCCCTGGTGTGAAGCCATAGTGAGAGCCAGGTGAGAAGCCTGGTTCTTCTTCCTTCCCCTCCTCTTCTCCTCTTCTTCTTTTCCCCCTCCTCTACTTGCCTCTTTCCTCTCCTTCCTGCAGTTGTCCAAAATGATTATGATTGTAATATATGCAATCGTAATGCCATTATAATGGTCAGAGAATATAATTTAGCATGTCATTATATTATTTAACACTATACATCACTATGATGTTCTCATTTTAAATTTTAAACTCAAACCATGGTGTGGATTGAAGATTTTTTTTTTTTTTGAGTGTAAATGGAGGAAGTGAGTCACTTCCCCCAGAATATTATTGAGGGAACCAATTAAGTATCATATTTCTCACCAATGCATTCAAATGGCTTGATATCCTGGGCCGTCTTGTGAAAATGTGAACTACTTGTAAGGTGCTGAGCTCTTAGCTTGGCTTAATTGATGAACAAGGTTTCAGAATCAACTACTTGGTTCTTCTGGCTTAGACACTAAAGGACCATTTTTTACTAGAGTATGAAAGAAAATTCAAGACAAGGACACGTTCAATACCATCCGTGGCATCTATGTTTGATGCATAATATAGGGCAGATTATTAGCAGAAACAATTAGATAACATAGTAGTACAAATTTTTTGAAAGAATGTGTTATCCATTTCATGGTAACTAGGTTCAATAGACTCCATTTGTGAGGCCTAGCCTCATTGGGCCAGCTTGTTGGCCCGGCCCAGCACCCAATCATGGCCTAAAGGGCCATTTCAGTCAAAAGACAGGGCAGAGCCCCGGTTGATCATGGCGGCGGAGGAGGAAGAGTCCTCCTCCACCACAAACTCTATCAGAGGTTAGGATAAGCCTAGCCTTTACTCCTATTTAGAGCTCCTGACTCTCTCCTTTCTCCCTTCGAAATCATGGCATCCCATCACCGTGCCCGCCAGAAAATCGGGGCCGCAATGCTTATTGAAGTTGATAAGAATCGTGAATCCTTCTTCTCCGGCCTCTCCTTCTCTATTGATTCGTTGCCTGTCGAATTCCGCCAAGGAATCGATCAGAAATCGCTATGAAACCCCTCTCCTATTCCGCCTTTGATTTCCTCTTCTCCCCCTTTTTTTGGCAATGCCTATCATCGGCGTTCATCGCTGAAGCCGTCAAGCATTTCCCTGCATCAGTCCCTGGCCAAAGCCGGACCCCTAGCCTCCGGCGAGCGGGCTGGGATCCGAGTACACCGAGTTAAGAAATTCTCCTTCTTGACCCTAATTTTAGTTTGATTTTTGGATGACCGACCGCCACTGTCGGCCGCCCTCCACCTCATGTCTCCACCTCCGGCTGCCACCTTGCCGGACCACCATGACCACAGCCACCAGTCGCCTCTTTTTTCCTCTGTTTGCCAAAAAAGAAGAAAAAAAGAAGAAGAAAGAAGAAAAGAAGAAAAAGAGGAGGAGAGAGAACCATCCCTCTCTCTCTTATTTTCTCTCTCTTCTCTTTATTTCTCTCTCTACTTTATCTTTCTAGAAGATCTATGGAATTTAGTATCGCGTCCTGTCAACCTGATCTACAAATCTGAGTTGACCTCTACATAGGGCCCTAATCCGCCCTGGTGCCTGAGCTGTCTATTGGATTGATCACTACAACCCTATTGAATGTTCCTGAAATCTTCATTGATGAACCTTGTTGATTAATCTTAGTTTGATTAAGTCCGATTTATTGAGAGAATCATCTAGACCTAACCTCGAAATCACCATATGCCCAATCAAGTCTTATCGTATTATTTTATTAAAGTCGTTAATTAAAAATTAATTTTGATATTAATATTTTAAATAGGTCTAGTGGAGTCGCTTGGCGAAGTCTGATAGTCTAAGACAAAAGAGGTAAGTAAATCTTACACTCCGTATTATTTTTCAAACTATCATGTTTTCCATACATATAATATTACCAACAAAGATGTCATGTTTTCTTAAAATTATGTATAGGCATATGTAATGAAAATTATACTTTATTATGAAAAATAGTTTTATAAATATTTTTATGAAAAAAGCTTTATTATGAAATATAAATCTAATCATGCCATTTAGTGTTTTTTATCTATTTATGTATATGCTTTAAGAAAAAGATATAAGTATTTGAAAGGCTCTCAGATAGCTATGTATGATTACTAGAATCGAGAAAATTGACACTCAGAGCTAGCATCCATAAGGGCACAGGCCCTACCAACAGGTATAAAGTTGGCATAGAAAATATGAGTCTTTGTTAATTACGAACACAGACCCTATCATAGGTATGACTATAACATGAATATCTGTGAGCAATATTTTAAACTATGATATTGCTAGATGGCATAAGCATGATTTATGAATTTATTTGCAAAATGAACTTAGAACCATATTTATGGCATATGAATTATTTATGCATGCATGATTGACTTTATGAGTTGTTTTAATATATTACAGTATAAAATTTTTTATTTTAATATTTATTATTTTTCTTAAATGATGCATTGACATGAAAAACTTTTCTTGATCCAATAAGATAAAGCTGTGTCGCTTATATATCTCTATTTTTATTTTTTCTCTCTCTAGACGAATAGAGTGGATAGAAACGAAGGATAGTTCAGGCTTGGAGTTCGCGCTAGTAAGCTTAGCAATTTTGTGGAACAATTTTAGTATTTTAAATTGACTATGAATTTGTAGTCGATGATTTTCTAAATATTGAGAATTATGGGTTTGATATTTGTATTTGGATTTAGACACTTCAAACTAGTATTGGTTGCATTTAATAGATAACAAAATTGGATTCCTATTTATTTAATTATATTTGAGATAGATTTGAAATTTAAATATAGGATTCGCTTTGTGTTATCGTGAGTTGTACCTTCAATAGCATGGTCATATCATGCTTTGAATATGAGGCATGGCACCATCATCAACTTTGTCAGTTGACAGTGACAACATTTCAGAACCATCGTAGCTATTTGGATCCAAATTAATGCTTGCCTTCACCATGGTATAGTGCTTGCAATGATGGCAAATAGGCAATTAGCTAGGGTGTATGGATATAGCAACTGGTGTGGGAGCACAAGCACAGCTAGGTAGCGAGAGGGACAGTATCCGAAAGATCGACTAGGATCAAGGACTACCACAATTTTTCCTTCACGGCAATCCTTCATTCGTGGTTTTTGGACCTTATCACGTTGTCCACACTAAAATGTTGATAGAGACAACCGGACGATATTGCAAAAAGCTATTCGTGGTAGAGCAATGCGATGGGCCCGACAATGGTAGTCAAATGCTCCATTCTGTATGATAGGAGGGGTTGGTGAAATTTATGGGATTGACTTACATGTGGGACGGAACACTGGAAGTGTTAATGAAGCTTTCATTTTTCATACCAAGACTGGGCCTTGAAGCTCTTAATAATTGCTTTTGCAACGAAATGATTAGGCTATGCATAATCTTTCCTCAAACAAATAACTCTAAAGACCTTGTTGCGTTGTCCAACCTCTCAACGGGATCTCCGTGATGTGCTGCTTTTTGATTTTTTTGGCTGTATTCATACACGTTATGTATGATACTTCCATTTTAGCATAGAAAAAGAAACAAATAACTCTAATACATCCAGGTATTAAGGTTTTACTTGATAATTTTATTTAGAATGCATCCACCAATAGGATAAAATGCTCCTGTTGCCGTATTGTTGCTCAATCCAAAATGGACATAAATCATATTAGGCGTTACCTTTAAAAATGTAACGAGGTTTACCGATGGCATCAAGTTGCATAATTTTTATAACGATTGAGCTGTAAGAGAAGAGAAATCGCCCTACCCGAGATTAAACCTTACCCTAAGTGCAGGCTAAGGTGGAAACTGAACCTGAGTCTTTACTCAACAACTGAGAGACTTGGTTAGCAAAGACCATTAGGTGAATTACTGTGAATAGATCGAATACTAAGCTAGTGACAATCCAGGTATTCTATAATCTTTTCTTGAGAGCTTTGCGTATGAATTTTCTTCAGGCTACCATTAGTTAGGTTGGATAAAAGCAGATAGATGTTCATGTGGTCCGAGCTTAAAAACAAAAGGGAATGTAGATGTTTAATATGACTCTTTAAATGGTTAATGTGCCCAAGGCATGCCAATAGGACATGAGAACATGAATTAGTGCCGCTCTCCTTGGCACATACAAACTGAACCACAAATGTCGGTGTAAACCAAAACATGTTTTCTTCTAAAAGAGGATTTTTTTTAAAAAATGACAGTAAATTGTCTTTCTAACCAAACATTGAAAGTAATAATTCAAATATAAATATTTTATGTTGGGTGAAAGCTTCCCTTAGCAAGGTTATATAGGCCCACTCTTGTTCGTTTGGCCTTGGCACTTCTGCCATAATCATGCAACAAAGTTTCATATTGTCTTGCGTTCACTCTGTCTCTCCGTTTCTTAGCTCTTATATTCTAGATTGGTACACCTTTTTCTCTCATCATCAAAATATATATATATATATATATATATATATATATATATATATATATATATATATATATATATATATATATATATATAGTTTCCTTTGACGTAATAACCATTTCCAAAGATGTTATCATGTCTTTCCTCATCCGACTCTTAAATAGATATCGAACTTAGGCTAAAAACTGGTATGTCTCATTTCTGCAGCTAAAGTTGTTTTGATTGTTTCTATCGTAAAAAACACCAAAATCACCACTTTTGTATGATATAAAGAAGTCTTTCTTGGTACTAGTATAATGGATAGCATTAAATATTAGTCACCCAATATCTGAGATTTAGACTTACATTGTTGTAAGTAGAGAGTACCGGCATATTATCATCCACTATAGTTGAAGTAAGCTCCTTTCTTTGCTCCTTTTCAATGTGTGCTCTTATTTTGAAATAATAGCAAGTCATTAACTTATTGAAAGGGACCAAACACATGATGCCAGCCGGACCAAAGTCTCAGAGTCAAGGTTCTTGACTAAATTCCCTTTGCTTATTAATTTCAGAATTTTTTTACGTTCGTGTTACAAAGGGTTAGGCTCGCATGTTGGACCCAGTCGCCTCCCAGGAGGGACGCTCTCTCTAAAATTAAAAAAAAAAAAAGGCCATCACCGATGTTTTTTGGTTCGACCGGGTTAGAGCGTTAACTCAGTGGTTTCTTTCTCCTCAAAATCCACCCACGTCGTCTTTGCTCTTCGTCACCCCTCGGTTTCCGCTCCTTCCTCTTGACTCTTGTTCAGTGAGTAACAACCATTCTAGCTTCACCTCTACACGATCTTCTGCTGCCATCTCCACCCTTTTTTTTTTTTTTCTTTTTTGTGCTAAAACAGATGTTTCAGTTCGAGTACAGATATATCGAATAATACCAGAAAACAAAGTGCTCTAGGTAATTCCTCCTTTTCGACCTCTAAAGTGACTGATCAGAAGCCATCTAATCTGTAGCCCCGTGAGTCTCTTTAAATACATGTTTAGCCTAAAAAGCCATACCGTTATTCACCATTGTCCAAATATCCCAAGTGGAGATGCCCCCTCTACCGCCACTCGAGCTCACCCACCCCCTTCCTTGATCGATCGTTTGCTCGCCGTCAGAAAGTTCTAAAGGTTAAAAAGAGCTTTATGAAACGATTAGTTTGCAAATAGCTTTCCCTGTGGTTTACAACATTGGCACGTGCTGTTTGTTATTCGGAGGGGACCGACACCAGATGCGAGCCCAACAGCTTTTCCTTGTCTTCTTCTCCCCTCCAATCATTATAAGCTGCCTTCTAGAGGTCTCATGTAAGCAAATCCAAAAGCTAGGGTGAGCAAGAAATGAAGCCCACCTCAGCCCTTCCCCTCCTCTTCCTATTCCTTTACGACATCACCCTCTCCCACAGCGCCGCCGAAGCCGCCTCCGGCGGAGGCCGGTGGGACCTCCTCCAGCGGAGCATCGGTGTGTCGGCCATGCACATGCAGCTCTTGCACAACGACCGCGTCATCATCTTCGACCGCACCGACTTTGGCCCCTCCAACCTCTCCCTCCCCGACGGCAAGTGCCGCCATGACCACCATGAACGGGTCCTCAAGATTGACTGCACCGCGCATTCCGCCGAGTACGACGTGGTCACTAACACATTCCGGCCCCTCACCATCCACACCGACACCTGGTGCTCCTCCGGCTCCGTCGACCCCGACGGCCGCCTTATCCAAACTGGCGGCTCCTTCGACGGTGAACGTGCCATCCGCACCTTCTTCCCGTGCACCGACAGTCGTTGCGACTGGAAGGAGGTCGAGGCCCTCGCCGTCCCGCGGTGGTATGCGACTAACCAAATCCTCCCCGATGGTAGGGCAATCATCATCGGAGGGCGTCTGCAGTTCAGCTACGAGTTTTACCCAAAAAGCAATCCGTCTACTGCTGGCATAACCAATCTAGAGTTTCTACTACAAACAAGAGATGTCGAGGAGAACAACCTCTACCCCTTCGTGCACCTCAACGTCGATGGCAACCTCTTCATCTTTGCCAACAACCGTGCCATTCTTCTCGACTACACGAAGAACAACATCGTAGGGACTTACCCTCCAGTGCCGGGCGGCGATCCTCGGAGCTATCCAAGCACGGGCTCGTCGGTCCTTCTCCCCTTAGAATCGTCAGGGGAGGAAGCGGAGGTTCTTATCTGCGGGGGAGCGCCGAGAGGATCATTTATGAAAGCAATAAAAAACGAAGCCTTCGTCGGAGCTCTGAGCACATGTGGAAGGATAAAGATTACTGATCCCTCGCCAACGTGGTTCATAGAGACAATGCCAACGCCACGAGTCATGGGGGACATGATCTTGCTTCCAAGCGGCAAAGAAGTACTTATTATCAATGGTGCAGCAGCAGGGGCTGCTGGCTGGGAGCTCGGGCGAAGCCCCGTCATGATCCCGGTCGTCTACTGTCCCGGGAAACCAGTCGGTGCCCGCTTTGAAGTCCAAAACTCATCTTCCACCGCTCGGCTCTACCACTCCAGCGCGATACTGCTGCGCGACGGACGGATCCTTGTTGGTGGGAGCAATCCTCATGAAAACTATGTCTTCTCGGGGGTCGATTACCCGACAGAGCTCAGCTTGGAGGCATTCTCGCCTGATTACTTGGGCGCAGAACATTCGATATTGCGGCCGAGAATTATCGAGCCGAGGACACCTCTAATGCTGAATTATGGGAAGCAGTTCAGCCTCCGTTTCAAGGCGAGGTTGACGAGCAACGAGGGTGTTTCAGTGACGATGGTGGCGCCGTCCTTCTCGACGCATTCTTTTTCCATGAACCAAAGGTTGCTTATTTTGAAGAGCAGCAAGGCAGCAACGATCCCTTCAGGCTCTTCTACGCATGAAATAGGGGCCGTGGCACCGAAGTCGAGAATCCTTGCACCGCCGGGATACTATATGTTTTTCATTGTCAATGGAAGGATCCCAGGTGAGGGCATTTGGGTCCATATCCAGTGATATATACTTCTATCTGGCCTCTTTGGAAGAACTCGCTGAAGGAGACCAAATCTGAATTCTGAAGTATAGCATGTGCAATAGACCAGTGTAATTGTTTGTCCTGATTTAGTCTTTTCATTTCTTTGAGATGTTCAATATTATGGCGGAGAGAGGGCAGCATTTAATATTCCAGCTGGAAAGACGAAATTGTGTACCTCTTCTCCGTACATTTATTAAAACAAGTTACATATCTCTTCTGCTGAAACATAGATTATTGAATCGCATACTGAACATAAAGGTTCATCCGAAACCATAAGAACCCGTTCTGTTTGATCTTTCACGGATTATGCACTATTAATAATTATATAATGATCCAGGGAGATCATCAGGTATATCAGAAAATCAAATCATATACAAAACTTTCGAAAACCATAATTTAACCGTTCGATTAATATATATATATATATTTTTAAATCAAATAATTTGTCAAATTCTATGGTAGAGCACCACCCCTTAAAAGGTATCATGATCACGCCCAAATTCCACTTTTTAGATTACGAAATAGAGTACTGGTCAACCTTTTTTTTTTTTGAAAAAGATTTTGGCTAGATGTATCTTCTAATCCCAAAAAAAAATATAAAATATAAAAATTAAAGTTGATGTAGGAGTCGAAATCTATCATCTATAAAAATTTTAGCTTTTTTGTGTTTATATTTACTAATCATATCTATTTTAGGAAAGCTAATTCTATTTGAACTAGAAGGAGAATTTTAATCTAAACTATGCAAAAACGGATCTCACTGTTATAATAGATGCTATGTATTTTAATTTAAAAATTATCAATAAAAGAAAAGGGAATGTAAATTCTATTTTCGCCAAATCTATTCCACTTTTTTATAATTTTTGAGAGATGCAAGTTTAGCGGGTTGAGTAAATTTTTCCTTTTGCCTAGCGGAACTTATAGGGCCATCCGAAATAATACTTTCTTAGCTATTCTTTTGGTAAGATGTTGGATTGTTATAGGTAGTATCAAAGAAAACTAAATCTTGACTTCAAGTGAATTAGGAAACACTGCAACGTGCTCCTTTTGGAGCTGACCATGAACTAGACATGGTATTTATAATTGGATTTAGGATGTTTGTCTAGTCAATGAATAGATCTTGAGTAGGGCTAAGGAAATGAAATAAAATCTTTTTGGCTAAACTTTTTGGATGAGATCCTGAGTTGTTATGAAAATCCAACAAAATCATCTTTTGGATAACAGCAAAAGGTATATATGTATATGTCTATGTGTCCATATTGGATTTTTAGTCTAGAGCTAACACATGGACACCCACACATGATAAGAGTTCGAGCATGGACAATCCGAATCATTGGATGTGAATTATTCTCTCTGAATTGCTTATTGTTAAAAAATAATGTGATTTAGAGATTTCTGGCTTATGCATCACCTCTGCATCCAATGATTAAAAATAAATAGTTTTAAAAAAATATAATAATATCTCGAATCTCAAAATTACATTGTTTTTTAATAAGCAAATTATAAATAGTAAATTATATTTAATGGCTCGAATCTTCTATACTAGACTTTTGGTCATCCAGCCAGGATCAGCTTTACAAGAACTCTTTTATAGATGCCATATATTAGCCCTGATCAAATTTTTATTAGTTATTTATTTTCTGCGATGGTTCTTTGCAGCGATTTTGCTAGGATGAGGGTAGTCAAATTGGTATAGTGCTCCTGTGACTGATCAGTTGGTATATTGCCACTACGATAGTTGGCCTTGAGGTGAAGGGACCACTTAGCCGTAGAACCTATATGGTCATGTCCAAATACAAAAAGTACGATCGTAAATGAAATTTGCCCTTGCTTTTCTCCCATCATTCCCGGTGAGTTTGGATTCTCATGACCGCATCATGCGTTATTTAAGGCGTCCACCTCACTTTGCAAGCCCTGCCTATAGGTGACTGATGTCAAGTCAATCAAGATACTAGTGTAATCTTGATCTTCCAATCAAAAAACTAGTGTAATCTTGATCGGGATGGAAAGCTCAAGTTATTCAAGTGAAAATTAAATATATAAGTAACCCTTCTTGAGGTCATTGATTTGGGTAAAATAGCGATGAAAGAGGGCCTGTAATTCATGAATAAGTATGAAAGATAGGTTTTGAAAGCCTTCTTGCAATCTTTGTCGTCTTTAATTAACCACCCAAATACCAGTGTAAATATAAGGGCTGGTCCAAAATGTAGATATTTGGCCAAATATGTAGCTAACTGAATGAGGTTGTATATTTCGTACGAAAGAGGATTCGCCTTTCTTTGTGCGAATCCACCGTTCTGGTCGCTCTCAGATCAGTGCAGACAGGTAAATGTCTAGTTCGAAGTGCTTCGAGATCTATGCAGTGGGTGATCGAACGAAGGATTCATGTGAGGGAAGGTGAACCCCTCTTTCGCTCCAAAGATATAACCCCTATCCGTAAGTAACTACGCAAAAGGGGACTTCAATTAGTTGAATGTACTAGTCCAAAAAGGATGATGTTTGTTGGGACTGGTGGGTTCAAGATAATAAAGAACATTTGTCCATTGATTGCCCCCCAGTTTGATTCTTTAGAAGTTAATGTGAAGCGAGGGAAATCTTGGGGACGTGATTTACACGATTCAAGATCATATTCAAGTTTCAGTATCGCATATGTACGAGTCCCGTGGATGATAAAGCGCTTGCAAGTTTCTTCACCGACTGTTTTTTGGCAACTATAGAAAGGAAAGCCCTGGGGTCTTAAAGGGCGCGTACGGAGAAGAGAAAGATTGGTGGTCGTGGTTGCAGTTCAATTGATAGAAATCATTCCTTTCCTTTTGAAGGGTTTCATCAACAAGAAGAGATATTTCCTTTCCTTTTCAATAGAAATCTTTCAAGAATAAAGATTTTCAGTCTATTGTTTAGATTTCTAGGTGCCAACGAGACGAACAGAACCCTAGCCAGGACTTGCCCTAGCTCGGGTCATTTGACAATCCAGCAGAGCTTAAATGGCCCACTGGTGACTTGTTTAAATGACCTAATAAAAACTAGGATCATTAGAAGCTATCATTTATATTGTTTGGAGTAAAAAATCTTGATTATACTTTTATAGCTATATACGTTCTATTCTAGATAATCTAACTAATTTATGATAAATAATTATAAAAGACAAATAGACAATCATTCACATTGATGATGATAATAATAATTAAAATATTATATAGTTAGATCTTGTTGCGCTACATTTCTTGCCTTGTTGGAGGGTTGCCACTTATGTTATGTTATACTCAAGTCCGTACTCCTTGCTAGAACTATGTGATCATCACCACATGTCACATCCCATACCTACTAGTACAAATGGTACATGATGGATGGCCACGTGCCTACAAGGTGTGCCATAGGACATGCAAGGCCTAAAGAAAAATTACAAACTAAGCTTCCATAGAATAATAATTTTTCATAATTCAAGATCCAACATTATTTTTCAAATAAATTCTATATAGATTTCAAAGACATTTACTACAAAAGAAAAGATGTTGCTTCTGGTCCTAGTCCTCTCACTCACAGCCCAAGATCCCATCCGCACTAAATATTGGCATCTAAAAAAAAGGCAAGAGAAATAAAAATAAGCTAAAAAGCTTAGTAAGTTATCTCTATCTCTAGTTCAATCAAGCATAATATAAAGAGAATATTATTTTTATGGGATAAGAGTTTCGATTATAATTAGAAACATGTTAAGGAATGTAGACTACATATTTTAAAAAATATCTAATGCATCCAATCAAAGATAAGATTCCAAATCAATGAATTTAACCACTCATTTGCTCTCCTAGTCTTTACAACTATGACCACGATTGGCCCGTGGCAAGCCCTGAAAGATATTAGCTCCTAACTATAACATGTCATTAATCAACATGCGCCAGTGATTGCTCCACTAAAGGCTTGGAAGGAGACTAACATTAAAATCACATGAAAATATATGCTTGCAACAACATATGTTAGTGATAGCCCCACTGGCATCAATTGGCATGCGGCAGTGGTTGCCCCACTAGAGGCCTAAAAAGAGAGTAAATCTTGGCCCGTATGGTCATAGTTACTCTATAGAGCAAATCATCGAAATATAAGAAAATCAACAATGTCCCAATGCAAAAATGATGCAAATTTATACCCCAATAAATCATTTCATGCTTAATCATAAATTTTTAGAATTGAATATTTATGCAGAGCATACAGAACATGTAAAATACAACATATAATATACATATGCAGAAAAAATATTCATAATTAGATCTCAGTATATATAAAATATATTATGCAGATAAAATGATATTAGAGTAGCGATACTTACAGCTCAACTGATAAGGTACAAAAAACTTTCCTATTAAATTAGGCACGACCAATTCAAATTTCTATTGGTTAGTTTTTCCTTCTAAAGCAAAACAAAAACTTGGCATATCTACTGAGGATCCCTAGGTTTGTGGGGCACCACCCAAAGTTCAATAATTCAGAAATGATCCACATTAGGGGCCATGACGCTAGGTCTATCAATCAATGGCTATGATCTGGATGCATGCCTCAATTCTAATCTAATTCTCATGATGCCATTTACCCCTCCTAATCTAAAAATAGTGGAAACAAGAAGGGTTGTAGTTACCTCAGTGATGGGATCGATCTATAGAACCTGACACACCTCCAAGATCTAGTGCTCCATGCTCTCCTAGACCTGCATAAAATAAATAAGCCAGTTTAGAGAGAAAAAGAGAAAGAGAGAAAGAAGGAGAAAGATATAGGGATATAGATGGAGGTCAAGAAAGTGAGAAGATGGTGATTGGCATAGATGGAGGTCAAGAAAGTGAGAAGATGGTGGTCGGCCGTATGCCGATCACCCATGTGTGAAAGAATCTGAGAGAGAGTGAAGAGAGAATTTTATAGTGGAAGAGAAAAATAGAGAGAAAGAGTGAGCGTAGGGCAGGGAAGGCATCCATTGAAGGAGAGGAAAGAGGGAAAGAGGAGAAGAAGGGGGTGCTAGCATCCTGGCTGTGGTGGTGGCGGAAGGCTTGGTTGTGGCTGGTGTGATGATGGCTAGCGGAGATGGACAAAACTCGAGAAGCAGAAAAAAGGCTGAAGGGTCTTGGATCAACCATCCAATGGAATAGGCCTAGCAAGAATTAGAGGCTTGCAAAAAAGGGAGGATGATGGAGGTCTCATCGGCGCCATGGCTGCCTCTATGTGCACGGCTACGACACTCTTACTTGTGATCCAAGGAGGAAGAAGAAGAAGTGAAGGGGGCGATCCGGGAAGTTGAAAAAAAAATAGAGAAGAAAGGCTTGATTTTAAGGTTCTCATGGGAGTCAATCTCACCACATATTGAGGAGAAGAAAGGAAGAAGGAGGGTGTGATCTACTCCTCCTTGGTTAGCTCGAAGAAACAAAGAAAGGAGGAAATCTAATTCCCTATTAGGCCTTGCAAGAATGGAAGGGAAAGAGGAAGCTTTCAAACAATTTTGGCTAGATTTCAAATATCTCCAGGCCAAATTGGAATATGTTTGCAGCTCCTGGATTCACCCTCGCTGGCTACTAAAGATGGCAAGCTAGGTGGAGGAGAAAAAGGAATGGAAATAAAGGAGGAAATCATCTCTTCCCTATTTCAAAATGTTAAACCTTAACATCCTAAAAAAAAATTATCCTCAAAATTTAAAGCATACCTAAGCCCTAAAAATGTTGAGGATATCTAGACCTCATCTTGTCTTCAATCTCTCAAGTAACCTCTCTCTCGGTTTGTTTGCTCCACTAGACTTTCACATATGGTATGGTGCGCTGCCTCAAAACTTGATCCTATCTATCTACAATCTTGATGGTTGCTCATAAGAGATATCATCATTAAGCTACAGGGGTTCGAACCTCACTATATGGTTATAATCCGACAATATGGACATATGGAATACATTATACATCCCTACCAAAGCTAGTGAAAGAGCCAAGCAATAGGTCACCTTTCCAACCCTATCTAAGATCTCGAAGGGACCCAAATATTTGGGATTCAATTTAACTTGAACTTTAAATCTTACTACACCCTTAGTAGGAAATACCTTTAGGAATACATGATCTCCCCTTTAGAAATTTAGTTCCCTCTTTTTATTATCAGCACAACTCTTTTGTCTATTCTAAGCACCAAGAAGTCTCTTCGGAATGAGCTGGATTTTGTTCCCTATTTGCTGAACAATCTCTTGGCCTAACAATTTTCTCTCACTTACACATCCTAATAAATTAGAGATCCATATTTTTTTTCCATACAAGCTTCATATGGGGCCATTTGGATGGTAGTTGTTGTTATAAGAAAACTCTGCAAGAGGCAAGTGTTCATCCCAAGAACCCTTCAAATGCAGCATGCAAGCTCTAAGCACGTCCTTTAGCACATGATACAATAGTGAAGGCGGATTCAGGGGACTTTCCTTGAGCACATCATACATCTCTAAAATATTTCTTTGTGAAATAAAGTCAATTCTTTCCATCTTGGGGAAGATGATCCTGTTGATCATATAATGAAGAAGTCGCATCTCTATAGAAAGTTAGCTGGTACTGACCTCTTTCAGTTCATCAACTTTCTCTCTATCCAAAATGAGTTGCAATCCAATCTAACGATGTTCAAGATGATAATCTGAAGGTCCAGCGGTCAGCATGTACAGAATCCTTTCCAAACTCGGTACATCCAAAAAAATGTGAGTCACTTTGACTGTGGACTCCAAGTTTCCTACCCTGAACATTGCATTTTTCATATAATTTTCTTACTGAGTTGGGGTACGTAGGAACATCTAGGGAGTACATGAACTCTGAATCCAACTTTAGTTTTCTCTCAATAAAAAACACTCTCATTCCAAAAACACAAATCAATCTTCCATCTAGTAGTTACTATCCTAATAAAGAGGGGTACCTGACATGCGATAGCTTGGGGAGGAGAAGGAATTACCTCTTCAACTTGCAGATGAATACGGTCCAACCAAGCTTTGGTTCGCCTTTCTAATAGAACTAGGGTTTCCATCCGCTTCATCCGTTGAGCAATCTATTTTTTAGGAGCCACGAGAGACCAATTTAACCCAAAAAGAAGAAAATCTTGGATGAGGAAAGAGTGGTTTTGGAAGAGAAGAGGGTAGGATAGAGTTTCAAGTAGAAGGAGGGAGTAGAAGAAATGAAACAGAATTTGGAATGTTTGAGTATAACACCTGTTTTCCAACACAAGGGTTGACTTTAGCTAACTTACAAGTCGACTTCTAAGTGGGGGGCTGTCCCATCAATTTCTATGAGTCGAATCCTTCACAGCCTACAAAACTTTGAGTTAATTTTAGAGTCGACTCGAAGCTCCTCTTCAATCCAAGGGATTGACTCATCATTATCTAGAGTTGACTACTTAAACCAAGAGTCGGCTCACTATGAAAAGAGATTCATGATTTTTTTAAAGTTATAATGAATGAAATTGAATTATTTCAACAAAATAATCAGAAGTTTAACAGAAAAATTTTAATAGAATGGATTACAAACTCCAAGTTCACCCCTAATAAAAAAAAACTTGTCTTCACTAAGATATTTAGTTAAAATATCAACTAATTATTTTTCAGAGCAAATAAAATTAATCATCACATCATTGCTTTGAACATGGTCTCTTATGAAATGATGTATTATCTCGATATGTTTAATTTATGAGTTCTATATAGGGTATTTAATAAAGTTAATAGTACTTGTATTGTCACATGTTATGAAAATTTTATCAAGTTTTATATCATAATTCTCAAGTTATTGCTTAATCCTCAAAATTTGAGCACAACAACTTCTGGTTGCTATATATTCAGCTTCAGCTGTAGGCAAAGCTACCGAATTTTATTTCTTTCTAAACTAGAAGATTAAGTTAACTCCAAAAAATTAACAAGTTGGTAGTACTTTTTTATTATTTTGCAACCAGCAAAACCTGTATCTGAATACCCAATTAGGTTGATTGATGATTGTTTAAAGTACCATAAGCCTAGGTTTTGTGTTCCATTTAAATATCTTAAGATTCTTTTAATAGTTGTTAAGTATGATTCTTCAGGATTAGACTGATATCTAGCACATAAACAAACACTAAATATGATATCAGGTCTACTAGTAGAAAGATGTAATAGTGAATCTATCATGCCTCAATAAATCTTTAAATTAATACTCTTATCAGGCTCATCTTTATCTAATTACAAGATGGGCTCATAGGGGTACCAATATGCTTGGCTTTCTCCAAGCCAATTCTTTTCAGAATTTTTCTTGTATACTTGCTTTGGCTCATAAAGATCATATCTTTGTTTTGTTTAATTTAGAGTTCGAAGAAAAATGTGAGCTCACCCATAATGCTCATCTTGAATTCTCCCTATATAAGCTTAACAAAATCTTGACATAAAGCTTCATTAGTGGCAGCAAAAATAATATCATTAATATATATTTGAACAATTAACACATCATCATCTTTTCTCTTTATGAAAACAATTTTATCTATATTTTCTCTTTAAAAATTATTTTTTATAAGAAATTTGATTAGCCTTCCATACTAGGCCCTAGGAGATTGCTTTAGACCATATAAAGTCTTATTTAATTTGAAAATTTATATATTTCAAAATCAAAAGGTTGTTCCACATAAACTTTTTCTGCTGTAAATCAATTTAGAGAAGCACTTTTAATATCCATTTGAAATAATTTGAAATTCATGTAGCAAGAAAATACAAGTAATAGTCTAATAGCTTCTAATATTGCAAATAGAGCCAAAGTTTCATCAAAATTAATGCCTTCTTCTCGATTATATCTTTCAGCAACTAATCTAGCTTTATTTCTAATAATACTTCTATCTTCATTTAATTTGTTTATGTGTCCTATTTTGTTCCTATTATAGGATTATCTTTGGGTCTACTTACAAGCTTTCAAACATTATTTCTTTCAAATTGGTTTAATTATTCTAGCATGGCAATTATCTAATTATGATCTTGTTTGACATCTTCTATAGTTATAGGTTTAATCTAAGATACAAAGGCTAGGTGATTACATGCATCTCTAATAGAGGATCTAGTTCTTACTCCTTATGATGGATCACTAATAATAAGTTTCTTTGGCTGATTATGAGCATACCTCCATTCTCTAGGTAAGTCATGTCTACCTTGAGATTATTGTTGTGGCTGATCCTCCTCTTCTTGACCATTTTCATTATCTTTTTCTTCATGGAGGAGGATGTATAGAGAGGTGAGGGACATCAACCACCTCCACCTCTGGCAAACCATCTCTAGTGGGCCTCTCCTCGGCCCTAGCAGTGGAACCCAACACGATAAAGGGCCTGGCCTCGGCAGCAGATGAACTTGATGTCACCCTCTTCCTTCTCCTACTTGAGGAGGATCTAGACTCTTCAAACCTTGAAGAGCTAACAAGCTCGTCTATCTCAAACTTCATCGTTGCAAGCACAAAGAAAAATTAAGTCAATTAGTAGAGTAGTATCAATAAAGATAAAACAAGGCAAAGAAGTATACCGATGGTGGAAGCATGGCTCAAGCCGACGTTTACCAAAGCTGACTCCTGAAGCAGATCGGTTAAAGAAGGGGCCCTCATCTAGCGAAGGGTGTCAACCGATCTAGCTTTTTGTCCAATAAGAAAGGGAAAGTCTCGACGCCCACTTTTTGGGTATCCTCCATCATGTTGGAAAGTCCCAAAAAGTCATTGATAAGTGCTAAATAATGTATAAATTAATATCTTATTCATAGCACTTATCATTATTTTAATTCACATATTTTGTAAATTTAACTAAAAAAAATGTATTACCTTCATCATTGCATTTTAATAAATTATTAAAGGTAATTTGAGTTTTATTTATTTATTTACTGATTAAATATATGCAGGTCGAGTCAAACTTATTTGGATGATCCCTGAACCCGAATGACACGCACCCCAGTCCAGCCCCACTCCCCTATTTCTTTCGCATCCAATCGAGTTCAAACCTTCGTTACGTTGTACTATTTGGTCATTATCACATCTGCGATTAGCTATTCAAAGTCTTCCTAAAATTCCACGTGCAAGCCATCCACGTGTCAAGTCTTACACATCTTCTCCCTATTCTTCCACCACGTCTCAAGCCACGTCATGATCTCCCCTGTTCTATGTCCAAAAAAATAGGGTCATCCCAAGACTTCCCAGCCGACCATCATGGCTCACGATTCTCTTCTTTCTTATCATCTCCAACTAAAATCCTTTCTCCCAAATAAATCCCAGCTCCTCCCAGCCGAGATCCTCTCAACATCCTCAGAGCTCGTTTCCAGCCGTCCGTAGCCTCCCGTGATGCATGCAAAAGCATCTCCCAGCTCACGGTTCATCCACTTCCTCCCAACCGAACTAGCTTTCCATCAACCACATCCAAGATCCCACAGTTCAGCTCTCATCCCGCTTCTGATCCCCTGCATCCCATAGATCCCCTCCAGAAATCAAGCATCTCATTCCAAGTTCATCTCCCCTATTTCCTTCCCATAATCGTATGCGTCTTCTTCGCATCCAGCATCATCTTCTCAGCCGTGAGCTTCATTCACATCACTCCCTGCTTCAAAACAAAATTCCCTGCATCCCAAAACAGAGTCCCATGATCCACGGGATGAACCCAAATCCCATCTTCCGGCTTAATCCCAGGGAGTCATCCTCATCCTGTGAGCATCCCAAGCCCCCAGCCATCACGATTCATCTTGCATCCCTTGTTTCGGGATTAATTCCATCCAAATCCGGCCGTTCCCTCCTCCCACAAAATCCCAGCCAACTCCACAAACTGAGCAAAGCTAGCAGCCAATCCCGTTCGCAAATCAAGCATCCTATTCCGTGTCTTCATCTCCAAAGCTTCAACGAATCACATCCTCATTCATCCCTATCCCATGACCAGTTGGAATAACATCCCAAACAACCGCATTTCTCCCAGCCTATCCATGGATAAACTCGAATCCTCTGCTCCGCGTCCGTGTAGTCCGTGATCCAACTCCATCCGAACTTCTTCACGTCATCCAGCTCTTCGGATCGAGCCAGCAGCCATGCATTCGGATCACTCCTTTCCCCTGCATCCACGAAACAGGAAGCCGTTACTTGCCCTTATCTTCCCACTCGGAAGAACCTATCCAGGTGAGGAAAACAGGAGGGGGAGCTTGCAGCTATAAAAGGGGAGGAGACGGACCCCATGAACCCATCTTCTCTTTGGCGGAATCTTATAGAATAAAAAGAGGGAGAATAGTTTGGGGTATTCTGGGAATGACTTCCCAGAAGAGCTAAGAGAGAGCCGTTTTCAGTAGAGGCTCCACCGGAAAGAGACGTCGAAGAGATGAAGGTAGCCATGATGGAAGTTCACTACAGTGCTGCTGCCGTCCACCACTTCATGGAGGGCTGATTTCTTCACTAGGGCTGGATGCAGCCCTAACAAAGGGCCAAGGGTTTTATATTTTTAATTTTATATTCTTGGAGTTGTATGAACTTATTATTTTTAATGAATATCTTCTTTTATTTCATGTTTAATTTTTGTGATTTTAAATATGAAGTTTATACAACTGCTCTTCATGATCATTGAAGTAAAAATAAGATAGTTCATGCTTAAGGAAGATGCGATGTGCTGCCACCTTAGATTAGGGTAGACATTTCATGCTAACTAGAGATGGATTATGCCTAAATTACTTTTGTGAAATTTTATTCGAATGCTTATTAGGCTTGTAGCCAATTTGCATAATAATCCGAGAATAAATTAAAAATACAATTAACCCTTGTTCCAACGTTAGTGGTAAATTCCTTGCCCTAGGTTTTTCCAAACTGATATCATTTTAATTGCATTTCTTATTAAATTGCTTAGTTTAATAGTCTTCACAAATTCTCTTTTTTAAATATTTTTAAAGAAAAACAACTATACCCCAATCTCTGTGGATCGATACCCGTAATCACTATCCTACTAGATATGTGCTATTGCGTGGTCTTTAAAGTTGACTATCAATTTTTGGCGCCGTTGCCGGAAATTGTTAGTATAGTTGTTTTTCTTTTCATAAAAAAAATTTCAAAAAATATATATATCTAAAATAAAATAAAAATATTTTCTATTTTTTTGTTACTTTCCTTATCTCCTTCTTCTCTCTTACTAATTTTTGATTTTGGTACTATTTAATTAGGAATCAAAGAGGAAATTTGGGACGATCAAAAAGAAAACTGCTGGAAAAGGAATGCTGTAGAGGTTTGCCTAAAAAATAAAAAAATATTGGAAAAATTTTCTTTGGTAACATCTGAACCTTGCTTATTTAAATTGATTTCCAATTAGCTTGAAATTTTGTGGTGATTGTTTGATTTTAATTTCACCAAAAGTGTGAATGCATGCTTGATACACATACACCAATTAATCCACACATAGTAAGGGCAATCACCCCAAGAAGATAAGAACTGGATTTTATCACCAGATTCTTGCCCAAATTAGGTGAATCATTTCTCACATAGCCATCACTTTAATTAAAATCAATTAGATGTTGGCCCCTAGGGACATTCGAGCTCAATAGAACGAAGATTACCGAAAGTTGCACCAATTTCGCTCTGTGGCTCAGTTGATGTTTAGGTAAGCTTTGTCCCTAAAAGGGAGACAGTTCATCTGTTCGAGGCAAGTGATTTTTAAGTGGAACCTTTGCGAACGCATCGTGACCCCCCCACTTACCTGGGAGCTTACCTGGTCAACTCAGTTCATTAGACCGGATTAGAGGCTTAGGTGCCCTCTTCAAACCAGTTAGGAGCTGTCTAGTGATTTTAGGGCAAACACAAGGATTTGACGTATTTTTCTTTTAGTGTATGCTTGACTGTACTTGATTGATTAGAAGAGTATTAGTGTATGCTAGGATGTCGTTCCAGATCTCCTGAATTAGTACCTTTTGATTCTGAAATAAAGCATTCTATTAGGGCCCTTCGAGCCGAAATTCGCACCTATAGAATCATAGGATCTGCTCCACCTGTCGAGATGGCTGAAGAACAACCCAAGCTGTTAAAGGAGTACTTCACTCCTTCCATTTATACCTCTCCATCTTGTATTCGACTACCTGATACTACTGCTGCTGTACAGTTTAAAATTAAGTATAGTATCATCCAAATGCTTCCCTCTTTTTATGGACTCAACAACGAAGACTCATACAAACATTTAGATGAGTTCCTTGAGATCTGCACCACTGTCAAAATTCAGAACTTCACTGATGATGCTCTGAAACTTAGGCTCTTCCCTTTTTCTCTTAAAGATAGAGCTACGCAGTGGCTCCATTCATTAGAAGCCAATTCTATTCTTTCATAGGCCCAAATGCAACATGAATTTCTAAAGAAATATTTTTCCATAGGAAGAACAAACCAATTTAGGCGTGCGATCACAAGCTTCTCCCAATTCGATGGAGAAGCATTTCATGAAATCTGGAAAAAATTTAGAGATTTACTCCGAAAATGCCCACATCATCAAATACCTAAATGCCAGCTAGTGCAATGTTTCTATGATGGATTGACTGAACGAAACCGTCAGATGATCGATGCCGCGTGTGGGGGAACTTTCATGCTTAAAAGTGACCATGAGGCATGGCAATTATTTGAAAACCTTAATAAAAATTTCCTCCACCATGCCTCCTCTGCTCGTCAAGCACCCTCGAGTTCTCAAAGAAAAGGAACCATATATGAAGTTAGCCAGTCCATAGGTCTATCTGACAAAGTAGATGCACTATCCCGCAAGTTGGACCAGCTAATGTCTAGAGAATAGCTTCCAAACTTTCCCCAAGCACAAGTGTGCGCTCTCTATTTAGCCCATCTCACCCTGTTTTTGAGTGCCCTTCAGCAGCTCAATTCCCTGAATTTATGCAAGAACAAGTTAATGCTGCCCAAACACAGTCCCGATCGGGTAATGATCCATTTTTCAATACATATAACCCAAAATGGCGGAATCATCCAAACTTTTCTTGAAAGCAGCAAGCTTCGAATACTGCCCAACCCTACTTCCAAAATTTTCAAACCCCACAAGATATTCATCCCTATCGTCCCTCGACTCAATTTCAACACAATCCTCCTCCACCCCAAAGAAACACAGCCTTTGAGGAGAAAGTGTTGACCGCCCTTCAAGGTTTGAAAACCATTATACAATTGGTGCACTCTCACATGCAATCCATCGCCAAGCTAGAATCCCAAATGGGGCAACTAGCTAATGCACTGAACAAGCGAGAGGAAGGAAAGCTTCCAAGCCAACCAGTGAGTAATCCTAGGGGACAATACATGGCTCAAGAAAATCAACTAAATACAATTCATCATGAACAAGCCAATGCTTTGACTATCCTAAGGAGTGGACGTGTAATAGACAATAATATTGGGGAGGATAACAATAAGGAAGGTGAAGAAGAGGATAGAAATGTGTCAAATGAAAATCTAAAATCTTCTTCTTCTTCTTCAGCTAGTCCACCTTCTGCCAAAACTCATATCCCAAAGGCCCCATTTCCTGAAGCTCTTAATTCACCCTCTTCCTTTGGCAAAAAGGGAACTTCACTAGAGGAGATGATGAAGGTTTTCAAACAAGTCAAAATCAACCTCCCGCTTCTTGATGCTATTAGACAAGTTTCCTCCTATGCCAAATTTCTCAAAGACCTTTGTACCCAAAAATAAAAATCTAGGACATATGTGCCTAAAAAGGTCTTCCTAACTGAGCAAGTGAGTTCTATTCTCCAACACAACACTCTTCCGAAATTCATTGATCGAGCACTCTTAGATCTAGGGGCAAGTGTCAACCTTTTACCTTACTCAGTTTATGAGAAACTTGGGTTAGGTGAGTTAAAACTAACCTCGGTATCCCTTCAATTGGCTGATCGATTTGTAAAAACACCACGTGGGATAATTGAAGATGTTCTTGTCAAGGTAAACAAATTCTATTTTCCAGTAGATTTTATCGTCCTTGATATGGAACATGAGCCTAATCCTAAGAAACAAATCTCCGTGATCCTTGGGCGCCCATTTTTAGCAACAGCCAATGCGTGCATCAATTATAGAATGGGGGTAATGAACATATCATTTGGAAACATGAAGGTAAAATTAAATGTGTTCAATACGGCCGACCAACCCGCGAGGAAAGTTGAGTGCTTCCTAATAGACAAAATGGATGATCTTGTAGAAGAAGCCCTTCCCTATATTTTGGAAGACCCTCTGAAAACATGCTTGACCCATTTTGACGTTGCTATAGAAAAGGCCATAGAAGCAGTCAACTCTGTGCCCGACAATCAGTTTTCCACAAATTTTCTTCCTTGGAGAACTCGGCACGAACCCGGTATGATTTGATAAGGATGCGCTGCATCTGGCTGAAGACGTTAAACTTTGCGCTTGTTGGGAGGCAACTCAATTTTCGTAGGTCGTTTTTGCTTTTTTTGGTTCTTATTGCATTTTTTAATGTCTAACAGGATCCCTCATATTACTGATGCAACTACGGTAAAATGCTTCTATCCTCCATATGCATCATATTTTCGTCCAAAATAAAAATAATAAAAATATAATATAATATAATATAATATTAAAAAAAATATTGAGGACAATGTCTGATCTAGGTTGGGAGGTATAGGATTCGATTTTTTGAAGAAAACTTTCGTATTTTTAAATAAGTTTATCAAAAAAAACCTAATTTCTATGCTTTAGTGCTAAAATGATAAACACACAAAGTATATAAAATCTAAAAAGTCCAATGACTAGTCAAAAGTAAGTCAATTTGAGTTCTTTTTATTAAAAGTTCTTTTAGCGAGTTATAAGATAATTTTTACTTTGGAATTTCACAACACACATGACCTGCACTTCTAAGGGTTAGGTTCAACATTATATTGTTAAGTCAGGTAGCAACCTTGACCCTGAAAGTAGTTCCTAGGTTCTTCGGTGTTAAGCATGCTGATTTTTTTTTTTAAAAAAAAACCATGGCTGAACCTGATCGGGTTGCCTACGTACCCCTTCATAAGGGGGATCAAGCCATACGTAGTTCTTTTTAAGTTTCAAAAACGCAGCGGAAAAACCGAATTAAATAATTTAATTCATGCATGCTTACAAGATCAAATCTAGAAATCAGCACCTTAAGAACACATAGGATTATGCCGGAATCGTTTAAACAATTATGCTAAAACTTTCATGCATGATTAACTATCAAATCTGAAACTTAAAACCCTATTTCAATTAATCTCCGAATATCCATTGAATGGATTCTGGAGATATCTCCGTGAGGAGCCCCAAAAGAGGGTTTACACCATAATAAAAGATTAATGTAGGATTAATACGTTTTATGATGGATGAAACTTGTGGATCTGATCCTCGACTTCACAGCCACGCACACGAATGGCCTCTACGAGAAGTCCACGCGAAGTTCCTGAAGAGATCCAATCCTGCGGAAGAGCTAGCTTGCGCAGAATTTCTTGAGGCTGAAATTTGATCTTCCCAACGCTATCAACTTTTGATCTGCCTTCTTAGAAGAACTTAGAGGAAAGGTTTAAAGAGATTGAAGAGGACTTAGATCTGATCTAAAGACTCTTATCAGGGACCCCTAAAACTAATGGCGCGATGGACTTAGAGGAGGAAGAAGTCAGCTAGATTGAATGCAAAATTTTTTCATGCATGAACTAGGGTTCCTCTCTTTTCTTTTCCCTTTTTTCTTCTTCTTTTTCTCTTTTTTTTTCTTGAATTCGACCACCAGCTGATGGAGGTCCTTTTATTGTTGCTATCCCCTCTAACTTCATGCCAACCATCCCATATTTGTGGAGGATTTTGTGGGGTTTTGAATTTTAAATTCAAAATTCAAGTTCATGTGCCATTACATGATGAAGCTTGATCTAATCTAAACCATTCATCATGTTGCCACTTTTCTCTTTCAATTTCGAAATTTCTATGCCCCCAATCAGATTAGAGGGTCACGTGGTGATTTTGTGGTGATTAAATTCGAAATTCAACCTTAATTAGAAGTGAGATAAAGATAAGGATGACATATGCCATGAAGAGAGAGAATTTGATCTTATCCAATTCTTTTCATAAATTTATCTCTCCATTTCGACCCATCTAATGATGAAAGAGGTCTCTGATGTTGCCAAGTGTCCCATGGCACCATTAAATAAATTAAATTAATTTTTAATCATATTAAAAATCAATTTATGGCGCCATGCATGGATATGTGACAAGTGGATTTCAAGATCCGAATAGTTTCAGATCAAACCCATTTAATTTAATTAAATCCTAACAATTAGAATGATCAAATTATCATGGGTTGATCCTAATCCAATTAGGTCAATCCCTAATTAAGCATAAATTTAATCTAATTTAATTTGGTCAACCTAAGTCCTCTTGATTTAGACCTAATCCAATCAGGTCAAAAATTCTGATTGAGCCCAGAATTGAATATAATTCAATTTGGCTCATCCTTAGTCTAATTACTCAATCCAATTGAGTTCATTAGCAATCTAATTACTAATTAATCCTCCGATAATTACTTTAATTATTTTATAAGATAATTTGCCAATCGAATTGACCAAATTACCCCTGAATGATTCTTAATCATTCATCAGCCTTCTTGATCAATCAGGAATCTTCTATGCGTGTGACCTCATAGGTTCGAACCTAAGCCGGTAGTATAGGAACGACTTTCTACACTAATTGATGTGACCATCTAGCAATGGTATCCGACGTCCGGATAGGCCGAATATATGCGAAGCAAATATTCTGGAACCCTGAACTATGGTTACTATATAATTCAATCCCTTTGACTCCTAATGCCAGGATGACTTAGAGCTCACTGTCAATCCTATAATTAGTACATCCATTATGTGATTAACTTTAGATATCCCGTGACTCCTCACTTGGATTATCCTGACCAAGGTTTTGCTAAATTAATCACAAGACATTATCTTCTGTTTCTAGAAGGGGTCAATTCCATCTCGACTCACAACTGACTACGCAAGTACTTGACTGCACCCATTGACCTTCCATCACTGAATTAGAAATCCAGGTAGTCCGATACCAAAGTACAATGAGTTGCTTGCTAGTCACAAGTTGCGGTCTCAAGTCAGAGGGCCAAACTTATACCCATATCCACTCGGAACATCTCTTGACAGTAGAGCGTTCCGGAATTGGTCACGTTCAGTGAAATGTACTCCTACACTTCACCTGTGTGGCATACCAGTGTCTCCACACTCCTTGGTTAAGTGGACAACCAACGTATATGTCACACAATGACCTAATCTTGATAATGCTGTTGTCCTTGTAACAACATATCATTTGGTCGCGAACTAGTTTAAGGACTCGAAGATAAATCCTCCTTTATCATTAATAAGTCCTAAGGACTTCATCATATAAGAGTTCATTTGAAGATGTAAAATGATGAATAATGCCAAAAAATACTTTATTGATTTGTCAATTCATTTAATCATCAATATGCTGACGATTGACATTTAGGATACAATTTCCAACAGACCCCTGATGAATTATACCTATCTAATTCTCTATTATTCCATATTTATCAAAAAAAAAGTGAATTTAGTCAGGTACATCGAAAAGGGCTACCTATTGTCAAAGGTCAGCGGGCTTGTATGAGGAACCCGAGCATAGGTCCGTAGAGGAGTCTTGATGCCTAACACCTTATGCCATCTGGTGTGGGAGTGTTGACTGAATGCTCGTTACACGGCGGAATCATTACAAGAGTAACAATGCATAATTTATTTATAAATATATTAATAATAATAATAAACAGAGAAAGAGAAAATAATATTGACCTTGAAAAAGACGATAGTGTGAAAGCCGTCGTTGTAAAAATTCGAGTAAACTGGAATATTACAGATAAAGCCCATGAGGTATTAAAGTAAACATCCACAACTCTCGAAATTCTGCAAGATAGGATGATTTTGAACCAGTGATTAGGTATTATCTGACCAATTCTTGGAAACTACTAGCTTTAGCAGTATTTTGGAGAATCTAAAGTCTTAGCTTGTGCATGGTCCAGATATCACCGAGCACCCAAGTATAAATAAGTCTTACAACTCTCTAACAAAAACTTAATAACTTCAATTTAAGTTGCGTACTGACCTTGGATTTGGGCTGACTTAGTAATTAAAACTTTGTGTGCTTTTGAAATTCTTGGCACTTATGCATTTGAAATTAGATTTTATAAAACGATAAAATAAATTCTTTTGGGTAGAGACAACAGTTTGTGGGTATCTGAGCCGGAAACCCTCACGAGACAAAACTCGTCCACTAGGACCACCTAGGGGTTTAAAACCTTATTGCATATGGTAAATGTAATCGCGATTCCTGCGAAAGTGAGTTAGTTTTATTTTGCTCGAGGACTAGCAAAATGTAGGTTGGGGGGTATGATAAGTGCTAAATAATGTATAAATTAATATCTTATTCATAACACTTGTCATTATTTTAATTCACATATTTTGTAAATTTAACTAAAAAAAAGTATTACCTTCATCATTGCATTTTAATAAATTATTAAAGGTAATTCGAGTTTTATTTATTTATTTACTGATTGAATATATGCAGGTCGAGTCAAACTTATTTCGGATGATCCCTGAACCTGAATGACACGCACCCCGGTCCAGCCCCACTCTCCTGTTTCTTTCACATCCAATCGAGTTCAAACCTTCGTTACGTTGTACTATCTGGTCATTATCACATCTGCGATTAGCTATTCAAAGTCTTCCTAAAATTTCACGTGCAAGCCATCCACGTGTCAAGTCTTACACATCGTCTCCCTATTCTTCCACCACGTCTCAGCCACGTCATGATCTCCCCTGTTCCATGTCCAAAAAAACAGGGTCATCCCAAGACTTTCCAGCCGACCATCATGGCTCACGATTCTCTTCTTCCTTATCATCTCCAACTAAAATCCTTTCTCCCAAATAAATCCCAGCTCCTCCCAGCCGAGATCCTCTCAACATCCTCAGAGCTCGTTTCCAGCCGTCCGTAGCCTCCCGTGATGCATGCAAAAGCATCTCCCAGCTCACGGTTCAACCACTTCCTCCCAACCGAACTAGCTTTCCATCAACCACATCCAAGATCCCACAGTTCAGCTCTCATCCCGCTTGTGATCCCCTGCATCCCATAGATCCCCTCCGCAAATCAAGCATCTCATTCCAAGTTCATCTCCCCTGTTTCCTTCCCGCAATCGTACGCATCTTCTTCGCATCCAACATCATCTTCTCAGCTGTGAGCTTCATCCACATCACTCCCTGCTTCAAAACAAAATTCCCTGCATCCCAAAACAGAGTCCCATGATCCATGGGATGAACCCAAATCCCATCTTTCGGCTTAATCCCAGGGAGTCATCCTCATCCTGTGAGCATCCCAAGCCCCCAGCCATCACGATTCATCTTCCATCCCCTGTTTCGGGATTAATTCCATCCAAATCCGGCCGTTCTGTCCTCCCACAAAATCCCAGCCAACTCCACAAACTGAACAAAGCTAGCAGCCAATCCCGTTCGCAAATCAAGCATCCTATTCCGTGTCTTCATCTCCAAAGCTTCAACGAATCACATCCTCATTCATCCCTATCCCATGACCAGTTGGAATAACATCCCAAACAACTGCATTTCTCCTAGCCTATCCACGGGTAAACTCGAATCCTCTGCTTCGCGTCCATGTAGTCCGTGATCCAACTCCATCCGAACTTCTTCGCATCATCCAGCTCTTCGGATCAGAGCCAGCAGCCATGCGTTCGGATCACTCCTTTCCCCTGCATCCACGGAACAGGAAGCCATTACTTGCCCTTATCTTCCCACTCGGAAGAACCTATCCAGGTGAGGAAAACAGGAGGGGGAGCTTGCAGCTATAAAAGGGGAGGAGACGGACCCCATGAACCCATCTTCTCTCAGGCGGAATCCTATAGAATAAAAAGAGGGAGAATAGTTTGGGGTATTCTGGGAATGACTTCCCAGAAGAGCTAAGAGGGAGCCATTTTCAGTAGAGGCTCCACCGGAAGGAGACGTCGAAGAGATGGAGGTAGCCGTGATGGAAGTTCACTACAGTGCTGCTGCCGTCCACCACTTCATGGAGGGCTGATCTCTTCACTAGGGCTGGATGCAGCCTTAACAAAGGGCCAAGAATTTTATATTTTTAATTTTATATTCTTGGAGTTGTATGAACTTATCGTTTTTAATGAATATCTTCTTTTATTTCATGTTTAATTTCTGTGATTTTAAATATGAAGCTTATACAACTGCTCTTCATGATCATTGAAGTAAAAAAATAAGATAGTTCATACTTAAGGAAGATGCGATGTGCTGCCATCTTAGATTAGGGTAGACATTTCATGCTAACTAGAGATGGATTATGCCTAAATTACTTTTGTAAAATTTTATTCGAATGCTTTTTAGGCTTGTAGCCAATTTGCATAATAATCCGAGAATAAATTAAAAATATAATTAACCCTTGTTCCGACGTTAGTGGTGAATTCCTTGTCCTAGGTTTCTCCAAACTGATATCATTTTAATTGCATTTCTTATTAAATTGCTTAGTTTAATAGTCTTCACAAATTTTCTTTTTCAAATATTTTTAAAGAAAAACAACTGTACCCCAATCCCTGTGGATCGATATCCGTAATCACTATCCTACCAGATACGTGCTATTGCGTGGTCTTTAAAGTTCACTATCAGTCATAGAGGTCACAAAAAAAATTTGACACTTTCAGTTATGAATGGACAAGGGACTTAGAGGAAGGATATTGTAACCCTTCCTACAAGAAAAGTACTACTATCGTTTATTTCAAGGGCGAGCCTTTGCTTCGAAAAAGGCTTGGAACATCTCCATAGTAGGGTCCTTGGAGCCAAACAAAATAATAGAAGTCGACTATCATCCTTTAAGCATTGAGGACGAGCTGAGACGGGATGAGTTGATATTGAGTCAATAACTCAGCAATGACCAGGAGGATTAGGAGCCTTAGGCCTATCTTTAGAGGTTCCTCATATAAGGCAACCTAATTCTTCTCGAGCGAAGTCACCCGATCCAAAGGACCAGGCAGCTCAAGAGTAAAGTTTTGAGGAATGAAAAATATAGTTCGAATCTAATCAAGGTCGGATTCTTCTAGGATGCTCCTTTCGGTATCCAGACTTGAGACCACCTCAGGGTGGGCTCCTGCCAAGGTCATAGAATCCCAATCAGGGAAACCCTGACCTACCTCTTTAGTATTGGAAGACCAGCCTTCGATGGACGGATCCATGAGTAATAAGTGAAAGAAGGATAAAAGGAGGAAAGGGAGAAGACTCAAAACAAGCCAAAAGTGTAAGCTACACGCCAGGAAAGGAAAGGGAGAAGACTCAAAACAAGCCAAAAGTGTAAGCTACCCGCCAGGAAAGGAAAGGGAGAAGACTCAAAACAAGCCAAAAGTGTAAGCTTCCAGCTAGGAACTTGAAAAAAGTCCTAGTGGAGAGTTGAGAAGATGGATCTTACTATGAAGGCACAAAAGAAATAGCCGCACAACCCTACGCTTGCCCTCTTTCTCTCTAGGCTTCGGAGTAGGAAAAGATAAGGTAAAAGAGTTGTTGCAGACGTCCGCTATTTATAGAGTACTTGGGTGACCTATACTGATATAGAGCTTTACCAACTTTGGCCACATGTCGCCCAAACATTCGCCCTTGAGAGATCCCCTGGATTTTCGTTGGACTTCAGGCTTCAGCCCAGCCTACAGACATCTCTTCCATTATTACGATGTTTCAAAAATGGCAAGAATGTGGCCATGCCTCTTATAAATGTAGAATCTAGGAGATCTCTATGTTGATATTGAAAAGATGGCTATAGAAAAATGATGGTGATGCTTGCCTAGCTTCGCAAGTAATCTTTACTGGTCCGCCATACTGATAAAACTACATCAGTATTAGGTCTACTAGCAATAAGATGTAATAGTGAATCGATCTTGCCTCAATAAAGCTTTAAATTAATACTCTTACCAAGCTCATCTTTGTCTAATTTATCAAATGGGCTCATAGGGGTACCAGTATGCTTGCCTTTCTCCAAGCCAAATTTTTTTATACTTGCTTTGGCCGACAAAGATCCTATCTTTGTTTTGTTTAATTTGGAGTTCAAAAAAAAATATGAGTTTACCCATCATGCTCATCTCGAATTCTTCCTATATGAGCTTAGCAAAATCTTGACGTAAAGCTTCATTAGTGGCAGCAAAAATAATATTATCAACATATATTTGAATAAAAACATCATCATCTTTTCTTTTTATGAAAATAGTTTAGTCTATATTTTCTCCTGAAAAATTACTTTCCGTAAGAAATTTGCTTAGCCTTCCATACTAGGCCCTAGTAGCTTGCTTTAGACTATATAAAGCCTTATTTAATTTAAAAATTTATGTTTTTCAAAACCAAAAGATTGTTCCATATAAACTTCCTCTACTATAAATCGATTTAGAGAAGCATCATTAACATCCATTTGAAACAATTTGAAATTCATGCAGCAAGCAAATACAAGTAATAGTTTAATAGCTTCTAATCTTCTAATTGGAGTCAAAATTTCATCAAGATCAATGCCTTCTTCTCGATTATATCCTTTAGCAACTAATCTAGATTTATTTCTAATAACACTTCTATCTTCATTTAATTTATTTCTGTATCCTATTTTTTTCTATTATAGGATCATGTTTGGGTCTACTTACAAGCTTTCAAACATTATTTCTTTCAAGTTGGTTTAATTATTCTAGCATGGAAATTATCTATTATTTCTTCTATTCTAGCATCGGGTCGGGCCGCCCGCAGGCCGGGCTATGGGCTAGGCCTAAAGCATTTCAAACCAAGCTCGGGCTGAATAATTAAGCCCATTTCTATTTCGGGCTGGGCTCGAGTACCTCATTGGCCCGGCCCAAGCCCGGGCCCACTTCCAACCCGAATGGGTTGAAAATAGCATCTCTTTTTAATTCCTCTTTTCCGGCATGGAGTGGGTGCCTTTGGATGGGGATCGAAGGGACCGTTTTGTATTTCTCCTTGTAACCGTTGGGAGGCGCAGGTAGCTGATCCCATGGGTTGCAATATCTCGTTCTCTCCCCTTCGCAGTCTCCGCAATGCCAAGATCTCTCCCTCTTTGATGGCCCTTTCCCCTCCTTCGCCTCCCACCCATTTTTTGGCTCGTCCGTTCCCCTACTAGCCTGCCGAGCGCGCAGCGATCGATCCCAACCCTCCTCCCCACCGAAGGCCCGCCGGAACCGCAGGCTCAGGAGACTCCCCCCACCAACCTCGCCCCATCGCCCAAATTCCCTTCTAATTCAAACCATGATTGCTGCCACCTCCTCCAATACCAGCGCCACCAGCACCTCCCATCCCTACCCCCACCGCCCCTCCTCCTCCTCCTCCGCCTCCGCCACCCAGGCCTGTGCCGCCTGCAAGTACCAGCGTCGCAAGTGCAATCAAGACTACACCCTCGCCTCCTACTTCCCCGCCGACCAGCAACGCCAATTCCTCAACGCCCACCGCCTTTTTGGCGTCAGCAACATCCTCAAGATCATCTGCCACCTCGACCCCGTCCAGTGTGCCGAAGCCATGCATTCCATTATCTTCCAATCCAACGCTCGCGCCCACGACCCTGTCGGCGGATGCTACAGCATCATCCTCGAGCTCGAGCGCTAGCTCCAGTGCGACTCCGCCGAGCTCGCCCTCGTCCTCCGCCAGCTTCCATCTACCGCTCCCAGGCCCCCACAATCTTCTCAGCAGTGCCCCCACAAGTCACAACTGGGATCATGTTTTTGGTTTGGGAAAACAAGAAGAACAGAGCACCGCTGCAGCAAACAAAAATATGGCGGAGGTGTTTTTTTTTTGACAATTTTATACACAGGTTGTTGTGAAGAGGTTGGAACAGTGGAACCCAAAAAAAAAAAATCGGGCTAGGCTCGTGATCCAATCAGGCTGGCCCAATTGGGCTCGGGCCGAGTTTCTGCAAAATTGTTCAGGCCTAGGCTCGGCCCAAAGCCCGAAATTATCCAATCGGGCTGGCCCAATTGGGCTCGGGCCGAGTTTCTGCAAAATTGTTCAGGCCTAGGCTCGGCCCGAAGCCCGAAAAATAATTTCGGGCCGGGCTTGGGTAGGGGTGTGGCCCGGCCCGGCCCGACCCACTTCCAGCCCTAGCCCTCATTTAGTGAAGGGCATCAACCGATCCTGCTTTTGATCCGATAAGAAAGGGAAAGTCTCAACACCCACTTTTTGGGGGTCCTCCACCATGTTAGAAAGTCCCAAAAAGTCATAGAGGTCACAAAGAAAAATTGGCCCTTCCAGCTATGATGGACAAGGGACCCAGAGGAAGGATATTATAATGCTTCCTATAAGAAAAGTACCACCATCTTTTATTTTGAAGGTGAGCTTTCACTTGGAAAAAGGCTTAGAACATCTCTACAGTAGGGTCCTTGGACCCAAACAGAATAATAGAAATCGACTATCATCCTCTAAGCATTGAAGACAAGCTGAAACGGGACGAGTTGATATTGAGTCAACAACTCGGCTATGACCAAGGGGATCAGGAGCCTCATCCCTATCTTTAGAGATTCCTCATATAAGGCGACCTAATTCTCCTCGAGTGAAGTCACCCAATTCAAAGGAACAAGCAGCTTAAGAGTAAAGTTTTGAGGAATGAAAAATATAGTTCAAATCTGATCAAGGTCGGATTCCCTTAGGACGCTCCTTTCGGTATCCAGACTTGAGACGACCTTAGGGTGGGCTCCTCCCAGAGTCATAGAGGCCCAATTAGGAGAACCTTGAGCAGACTAGTGGTAGTCAAACATCAGAGAGAGTTCGATAAGTAGCCAAAAGAAGATCGTCTTTCCTGCTTTCCTTGATTGGTCAGTCATATAATAAGAAAGCGGGGACAGGTACCAGTGTGACAATGGCAAATGAGGGGAACTAGACAAACGTTGTGCTACCTCTTTAGTATTATTGGAAGACTAGCCTTTGATGGACAGATCCATGAGCAATAAGCGAAAGAAGGATAAAAGGAGGAAAGAGAGAAGACTCAAAACAAGCTAAAAGTGTAAGCTACCCACTGGGAACTAGAAAAAAACCCTAGTGGAGAGTGGAGAAGATGGATCTCACAACCCTACGCTTGCCCTCTTTCTCTCTAGGCTTCAGAGTATGAAAGGATAAGGTAAAAGAGTTGTTGCAGTCGTCCGCTCTATTTATAGAGTACTTGGGTGGCCTATACTGATATAGAGCTTTACCAACTTCAGCCACATGTTGCCCAAACATTCACTCTCGAAAGACCCCCTGAATTGCCATTGGACTTTAGGCTTCAGTCCAGCCTATAGATGTCTCTTCCATAATTACGAAGCTTCCAAAATGGCAAGAATGTGGCCACCCCTCTCATAAATGTAGAATCTGGGAGATCTCCACGCTGGTCTCCCTTCACCTCAAAAGGTCAACAAGGACTGATCGTCTCAATCAAGGGCAAGTGAACCAACTCCTATTTCAGTACTTGGCTGCGCTTCCGCATTTGCTATTTCGGGTATTGAATTAAAAAGATGGCTACAGAAAAATGACGGTGATGCTTGCCTAGCTTTGCAAGTAATCTTTATTGGTCGGCTATACTGATAAAACTACTTCCATAACCTGAGTCAATGGGCTTGGCTCGGCTATGGAAGTGGCTGGCAAGTGATGTGCCTCTAAATCAAGCATAGCTCATATGAAGGGTTGGCCAATCAAAGCCCGCCACATGACAAGTCTAAGAGCGCACAAGTGGCTTTGAATGCCAAAAGATCCCTCATAACTAGCAATACCTCGGCCGTAATCTTGAGCAATTTTTGAAATCACGCCAGCAAAATATGTAGGGCATGATCCGCATGCGAAATGTCTACACCTGATTCTCGGAACGTGCGGAAGCCTGCTAATTATGGCCAACACACGTGCTCGAATTATTGGGCGACGGGCGCTCGCCTCCACCTATATAATTCACTCCCAGGAGGACCTTCTAGATAGGTACTCTGGTGCCCTGATAAACTCTTGAGAACTGCCTTTGTTCCCTGGGTATCGTCCTAAGTTAGGCATTGAAGGGTCTCCCGCTGGGCCCACCTCGGCAAGAGGACTTCTTTGTCTTTGTTGTATCAGGTCGGAGCTCGATCGTGGGCTAGAGCCTTGGACGCAACATTCCACTCTGAATCATAACCTTGCACAACATGAGTAACTCCCCATCGAGTCTTTCAGCATTTCTCCTACTTAGGACCTAGGTCAGGCCAGACTTCACGGCAACAATTTGCATTCTGAGAGTAATGAACAGTTTTTACACTTCAGATATTTTTTTGCAAGAATTCAAACTGGATAGTTGGTGGGGGTATATGCAATTAAGAGAACTTAAATTAGATGTTGTATTGCTTTCTCGGTTGGCTATATCATTGAGAAAAAATTAGATGTTGCATTGCTTTCTTGGTTGGCTATATCATTGAGAAAAAATAGCAAGGAGCCTAATTTCTGTAGAAATTTAAAGTGCAAAGTTTTAGAAAGTCATATTTTTAGTACTTTTGATGGCTACAATGCACCAAGATAATCGAGTTTTATTTTTAAGCCTAGAATTAAAGCAGTCCAAATTTGGAAAGATTGGGTAATGTCCCATGGTTTTCCAAGATTTCAACTGAGGTTAATACAATTTTCAATCATAAAACCTAAGGGGGCATTTGGTAACCCAAACAGGATCACCATGGTGATCTAAGATCCTGGATGATCCGAATGCTGGGATGATTTGATCCCAGTGATTTAAAATCAATGTATTTGGTAAGCCATGGTCTAGTAATTAAAAATCCCCAGGTATCCATGAGTAACTTGTTTGGTATGGTACGGAGATCCAAAATCACTGACCACATAATACCACAAATACCCCTGATATATCTTAGATGGATTTTTTATGTGTTTTTAATTCTCATGAATTAAAAATGTAAGTCAATATACTAATTTCTATAATAGCTCCATAATTTTATCACATATTCTACTTTTAGTAGCCTTTATCATATATTTATTAATCATATAAAATATATTATAATAAAATTTAATATATCTATCAATATATTAATTATTAATATATTCTATAAAAATATATTTATTACTTCTATAAATTATTAATCTTAAAAAATATGTTATTTTTCATTATAGAATTAATATTTTTATTTATACTTATAATAAAAAAATTTAATAGTAATAATTATTTTTCATTATAGAATTAATATTTTTGTCTTTAACTTTCAATCCAGGATCACTGCCCTGGGGTGATGTTGGATTCCCGACCTCAAGGACGGGTATCCCATCACCGAGTTGGAGGGTGATTTGAGGAGTGGAGGTGATTTAAGATCACTGCCACGTGGGATCACCGTGGTACAACCAAACGCGGTGATCTCATCACCTCCACCCACATCATCCTTGATCCTGAGACGATCACCCCATACCAAACGCCTCTTAAGAAATAAGGATAAAACAATTCATAATTAATTATCCTACCAGCATACTGATTTGATTATTTAATAATTAATAAATTAACTTAAAAATGAAAATAATTGATCGGAAAATCTGTTAGCCAATATTTTTATATTTTATTACCCGATTTGTCAGATATTTATCCTGGCTTATATTGTTAAAGCAATAGGGGCTGCTTGGCGGTGATGAACCAAGCCATCATTCACTAAACGGCTTAAGCTGTCGGCTATAGAAGCACGGTCCTGCTTGGTATCTTTTATCAAGCGACCACATTTTGACCGCAAAGACGCCACCCGCACATACTTCAGAGAGAGACGGATCAGGCAGTCGAGCAGCAGCGATGGCGGCCACGATCACCCTCAGCAGCGGATACAAGATCCCTATTCTCGGGCTTGGCGTGTGGAGGATGGAGAGCAAATCCATCCGAGAGCTCCTCCTCTCCGCCATCAAGATCGGTTACCGCCACTTCGATTGCGCAGGTTCCTCCTTTCAATCCCTTCTTCCCTTGGCCTTCCCCGCCTTGCCCTCTTTGACTCGCAACAGTATTTGGCCTCAAATTTGTTTCTCCGAACCAAGCTTGGAGAAATTAGGAGACCAAATATTGCTGTAAATAGTAGACCAAAATAGTAAGTAGTAACAAGATGGTCGATGGTGCGCTTCGGCCTGACTGTTTATTGGTAGCGGACGATGGATCATCCTTGTCCCATCCATTTAGGGTCGACTTTGTGGATCCTATCTCGCTGTTGGCCGACACCGTGCTGTGGTTTTGCCTGTTTAAGAATTCATCGAAGCTGGCCCCACCTTTGTGAGATAAGCCTTAAATTCCTCTTCTTGTTTTTGCTGCTGCTGCTGTATTCTTTTGGTGATGTATATCATGCATTTCACACTGCAACTGGTGCAGTTGATCTTGAATAAGGAGGCATGATGTTGTACTGTTTCTTCATATTTGGTGATGTATATCATACATTTGAATGTGTTGTCCTCCAGACAACAACAATCTTGCAAAGGCATGGATGTATCTGAAAACAGTAATCACTCATTGCAGCTGATTACCAGAACGAAGCCGAAGTTGGTGAAGCACTTGCGGAAGCATTTCAGACTGGACTTGTCAAAAGAGAGGACCTCTTCATCACAAGCAAGGTCTGCTAATGAGTTTAACCATCGAGCCAGATAATTCAGAGTGTTAGCAATTTTTGATAACTGTAATTATTTCTCCAATGCGAAGGCTGATTTTTCTTGTCTCTGGTAAGACAGCTTTGGAATTCAGACCATGGGCATGTGGTTGAGGCCTGCAAGGATAGCTTGAAGAAGCTTCAGTTAGACTACCTCGATCTCTACCTTATCCACTTTCCTATTGCTATAAAGCATTCTGGTATGTTCCTACTAACATTTTGCTTAAATTAGCAAGCACCGATTTCAAACTATCAGCATCTTTGGAGCCAATTGTACCATTATTTTGGTGGATATGCAGGGGTAGGAACAACTTCTAGCGCTCTTGATGAAAATGGTGTGCTAGACATAGATACAACAATATCCCTGGAGACTACTTGGCATGCAATGGAAGATCTTGTGTCTATGGGATTGGTACGCAGTATTGGAATCAGGTAGAGCTGCTTACATGTTTTGATTTCAAATTTCATGTGAATACCTGTACTATAGCCTACCTACAACTTGAAATTGGTAGTTTTTCACGCACCATTCGATTAGTGTGCATTTGAATATTCCAATTGAGCCCCGGCCGTCCACTAGCCTACTAAAACCTTCTACCCCTCCCCCATAAATTCTATTGTCTTCTATTGTTACCATGGGATTCTTCTGCCTTCTTTTTCCAAAATGTTCCTGAGTATTATTCCTAATGGTTTGGATGCTGATTTTGTAGTTACCAATGTTTCCTAACCCAATTATATTTCTTTTACTGACCTGCCTTTGGCTTCGAACATGTTCTTACTATTGTAGTTTTCTATATGACATGGTCTTGTGCCTTTAGATACTTATGGGTGCAAAAGTTATATTTTTTTAAGCTTGTGATTTATTTATCATAATTCTCATCAATTTCTAGATTTAGAGATTTGTTGGTTATATCTCACTGAGAGATAAGAACTTCTTGATCTAACATCAGTCTCTTTATGATTTGTACCTTTATGTAAAGTACTTACATGTTATAAGACAGGTTTTCTTTTAGAGAAAAGTAGTTGCTAAATGTAAGTGCTATAATATGATATTAGATGATGTTCCAACTATATTAGTCACAAGTATTCTGGCAAATGTATGTTTTTTGTGCATCTCCTCTCCCTTCATGAAAAAAACTGCCTCCTGTCCTTCCTGCAGTCCACATCTTTGATGAAATTTGCTTGGAATTCTCTAGCATGTGTATATACACCTATGTGGCCTTTTTGTGGGCTGCAACTCTATTCTTGCATTTCTCTTCTTTCCGATGTAGAGCTTCAAAGTTCATAAGAGCCTCCTAACACCTTATGCAAACAGAACTGTTGTGACAACTGACAGTTAGCTTAGAGCAGTAATTTCATGACCATCTCTGGTAGCATAGAATGTGCTGACAATTTTCTTTTAAGAGTGAGTTCCATGGTAGTCAATACTTATGTGGTGCAGGTTACAGGTAACTGTGGGAGTCTTCCCCCCCCCCCCCCCCCCCCCCCCCCCCCTCTTCTTTTTGTAGGTATTAGCTGGCTAAATGTTGCTACATCCCTTCTTTCCCCCATTTTCTATTCAAAATTCATGCCTAAGCCAACATGCCCACTTTCTTTTTGATGCAAATGGCTGACATGCTCACTTGTTGTAATTAATTATCTATATTAGGGACCTACATATAATGGTTATGAAACAGTTTTTTTTGGAGAATGTTCCACATGCCCCTCTCTTGCACAAGATTGCCTTGCCCAAGAATTTTTCTTCAATTATTAAGAAGCTGATGTCAGATTGTTAGTTAGTCATGTAGGGAAAATTTCCCAAGTTGTCCGATAAAATCGGACGCCAGGCATGAAAATCAGTTTTAAAATTTTATTTATAACAGTTATAAATATTAAACATAACTTTTATGTAAAACATACCTCGATCCCGCAGCGGAAGTTGGTCGAGGTAGGGCGGATCTAGATTTTTGAACGTTGCTTCGCGAGGCCTAGATCTGCAGGCCCTCTACTTCGCGCGCACGCCAAACTTCGTAGGAAGGTAGGATGGTGTCTGTATTTTGCAAAACCAGTTTTTGCAAAAGGATCCTAGAAGAAAACACTTTTCTTTCTTTTCCTTCTTCTTCCTTCTCTCCCGTATCTTCACTGTACGCCCGGGAGCTCGGACGCCGATCACAGAGGAAAGGAAGAAGAGGACACGTCGCCGGATCTGGATGCTTACCACCGGAGAGAGGATTGAGAGAGAAAAACCACTTCTCTTTTCTTCTTCTCCTACAGAACTTTCGTTTAAGCCTCTCTATTTCATGAGTTTTATACACAGACAGAGACTTCAATCTTCACTAATCCTCTCTAGTTTTTCTCTCTGATTTACTCACAATTCATCTGTAAATCGAGAGAAAACGGTGGCCTACTTATAGGCCAATGCTGAGAGGATTTAATCGGAGTAATTGACTGCCTTTACGAATCCATACGTTATGAATTCATAACGTTCGTTTCAAAAACAAACGTGGGGAAAAATAGTAAATCCATCTGATAACAGCCGAATTTCAAAAATCAAATTGAACTGAAATGTAGCTGGTTCAAAAACTGGATATTCCGGTCCAGACGGCAAGTCGAACGGAGTTCGGATGGTGACGTGGTGTGGAGACGAAGCCGGGAGGAAGAAGGCTCTGTTTTCTCCTCCCAAGCTTTTCTCCATCGCGGCTCATAAGAAACCTTAAGGGTTCATGGGAAAAGAGAGTTAGGGGTCCATGTGAGCTTTGGTCCACGAGTCCATGGGTCCACAGGTTATTAAAAATTGGATTGGGTCAGCCGGTTCAATTAAACGGGTTAGCCTAATTAATTCACTTGGTTCTAAACCAAATTGATGGCCCAATTGAATGATTTTTTGACCCGAAAAATTCTACATGAGTCCGACTCATGGGAGGTTCAATTGGGTCCAGTCTCGGCTCGATCCAAGTCCGACTTAGATCAAAATAAATACGAAATTAAATCCCAATTAAATCGTGATCGAGCCTAATTACACTAATTGAGACCCAATCAAACCCAATCTCAAAAATTGAGTCCTGATCATGTTTAATTACATTAGTTGAAACTTGATCGACCCTGAATACAGACTTAATTAGTTGTTCATCCATGAAATTTAGCATGTACCTCATGTTCAGTGCTAGCTGAACATAGACAGGACCAAATTTCAAATGACCCACAATTTTAATTCTTAATTAAATTGGGTCAAGACCTTCCTACTTAGGTTGACTAATGTGCGTGACTCCGATAGGTTTGAACGCTAAGCCGGTAGTACATGGACTAGTCCATGCATTAATCAAGGTGACCATCTAGCAATGATACCTGACGTCCGGATAGGACGAAAATGCAAAGCAACATTCAAGAACCTAGACGTATGGTTACTGCATAATTCATCCCTATGACCATCGATGCTCAAGATGACCTCAGAGTGGACTGTCGACTTCTGGGTCCGGTCATCCATAGTGTATTTCAAATAATCAAATCAAGTTACCTATCACTTGGTTTACCCTGGCCAAGGTTTTACTGAATTGAAACACAGCGAGACATCAACTCCTATAATCTGGAGTGATCAATTCCTTTTTGACTCATACACAGACTTCGCGAGTACTTGACTGCACCCAGCATTCTTCCGATCCCTGAATTAAAAATTCAGGTCGTCTAGTGCCTAAGTACAGTGAGTTGCTTGCAAGTCACTGCGATAGTCTTAGGTCTAAGGGGTACTTATGCCCATACGCTTTGCGAGCTAACTCCCGACAGTGGAGTGCTCCGCAGGTGAGTCATTGTTCAGTAATGATGTACTCTTATATCTCACCCGTATGCCATATAATGTCTCCACACTCCTTGGTTAAGAGAACAACCAACTAAATGGCACACAACGACCTATACTTGACATAGCTATCGTCCAATTGATAGCTCATCATTTGGTCGCGAACTTGTTTAAGGACTAAATGATAAAAACCTCCTTTATCCACTAAATTAGTCCTAAGAACTTTATCACAATACACAGGAGTTCAAATTGAAGATGAAACACTTGTAATAAATGAAAAAATGCCAAAATAAATTTTATTCATTTTAATAAAACATATACAAACTCCAATTTCTTACAATTAACAAAAAATTGGCTTTGGGACACAATTCCCAACAAGTCATTGCTATATGCTCGACCATTCCATACAGCCATCTTGATATATAGGGTTATGCGCTATATCTAACCCATTCTAATGGGAGAAAGATTGGAAAGCATTGATGATAACAGGATGCAGTGAAGTGTTTCTTCCATAGCAGGGAGGTAAACAACTGTTGGAACATGCAATCATGTCCTTCAGAAGAAAAAAGTAGATCCATGTGTTATATCTCTGGAAGGACCTAATCAAAGTAGAAGAGGACAACTGAATTTTTCCAAACTTGATTAATTTTTGTGGAAGAAATTAATGATTTTGGTGATAATTACTTCATTATGATTTGCATTTTGTCCTTGTCTGCATAACCTAGTCAGATGAGTAGATTTTTCATATTCTGTCCAATAATTCAGTAATTTGGATAATTGCCATGTTTTAGCGAAGCCGGTAATGACAAGCTAGAATGAGAGTGGAGGAAGAACATGCTAGAGACTAGGATGGGAGGATGACAATATAAAAAAAAAAATTGATGTCAGAATAATTGGTTTGCCTAATCTTCATGATTTAAGATATGTGCATTTATATTTAGCTCCTATTTGGTTAATATAACTGGCCTTGCACTGTTGCCCTGCATATTAGTTACAACCTCCACATCTTACCCACTTTGGTGAAGATCAAGTACATGCAATGAAGTGCATAAGCTGGAATTTCATATTGTCATGGCTTGTGCTGGGTACTTTGTATTTGTCAACGAGCCTAGTGAGTAAAGACACTGAAGGTGATTAAGATAGAAATCCTAGGGATGGAAGCTAGCAGAAAGTTATGATATACATCTTTAACGGTCTTCCAAATAAATCCTTTTCCGCATCATGAAGTGGGTTGATCCAGTGATAGTGATGTGGCTATGATATCTTTGAGTATTCAACTTGATTCCCTCGAGAGCCTATTTATTGAATGTCCAAAGAGAAACTATATTCTGCACCGTGTGAAGAGGCTAAGATTAAATATGCAATAAACTACATAATTTCTTAATTCCTTTACTTTTTCCTCCAAGTGCTTTCGTTCTCATTATACGCATGTGTGCACATGCTCGCACATTACGACATTGAAACTGAAATTGTTCTTTGGACTTATAGTCATTTAATTATCTTCTTGAGGCAGGACCTAGATGCCTTGAGGAAAAAATTCTCTTGTCCAAGCTCACTTATAACTATTGCAGCATCAAGTGTGCCATTCAGGCCAATAATGTTCTAAATCTGTGATAAAGAGAATGATAAGAAAACAGGTCTATAATGCAATATAAAGGCCACTGGTCAGCATCTATTCTTCTTGCCTCTGCTTACTGGCAACCCACTTACTAGCCGATCCTTTGAGACCGTCATTGTCAAGGTGTACCCGCTCTGGCGTATGTTACGATGATAACAAGAATGTCCTCACCTTTCTCAGTCATGGCCTTGTTTCGTGCTTCCAAAATGGCTGAAATTGGCATGGCCCACAATTTGGCTTAGAGACCCTGCTTATCACATGAACACAGTAACATGTTATGTGAGTCTGGCTCATGGGAGGAAACATCTTCATGTCTAAAAACAGGCAGTCCTTTGCATGCCTACTGCTCAAAAACCCATCTTCTAATAGCATAACTCATAAGCCTTGGAACATGATGCTTTGAGAACCAAACATAGTGCCAAGTTCAAAGACCGCATGTAAATAACAGATTGGTGCTTTACGTCAGGATCCGGCTGTGTATTTTGTTGACCCATGAATCGCACTAATTCCCTCCTTTCACATGGAAATCCAGTGATGAAGGATCATTTCTTAGTGCTAGAGTTGGGCCAAATAGCATTTCTTAGGGAAAAAGTGTTGGAAAATGCTTTGAGGTGCCCATTATGTGCACACAAAATGTTAAATGGGCCAACAACCAGAGGCTAGGCAACTCCATAATTGACTTGCCTTGTTTGGCAACAAATATTGAGTTGCACCAATCCACTCTTTCCACATGGCAAGTGAACTACTCATGTGCGCATAACAGGAGGTATGTAGCATTACTCAAAAACCCTTAGGCAACCAAGTCTCTCTTGAGCATTATGATGTCAACCATGGTTTGCTGTACCAGCTTGAACTGGGCGGTACGTGGCATACCGTACCATACCAGTTTGTTACCGGTGTACGGGAGGCATACCGAGACTCGATATGCCAAAAAGATCCAATACCATACCGTACCGACACTGTGCTAGTGTGGCACCGGTATGGGGTCTGGTACCAAGACGGCGAACCTTGATGTCAACATTTTGTAATGCAATTTTCACCAAATTATATCTCACCTTAACACCACCAAAACCATATATTATATTATAATAAGAATAATACCTATTATTTCTCTTAGAAAGTACTATTATAATGAAAATGACCGATCATGAGTATCATTGTCAAGCCTTTTTCCAACTATTTGTGGACCGTTTATTTGCAAAGTATTCCTATTTAAGGTCACTCTTATGTGATTTGAAGCTTTTCTATATCCTTTATCATCCATGTTATGTGGGTCTTCCCCTCCTTTTCTTAGCACCTACAATGCTAACCAAAATAGCTATTCTTACTAAATCGTCCTTAGATCTTCATTGTAGATATCCATACCATCTTAATTGATCTTTCATCACTTTATCCTTCATTTGTGTAACTCTTATGGCTTCACTAATATATTCATCTTTTATTTTATGCTTTCTAGTTTTACCAAGCTTCCATCTTAACATTCCTAATTCTACTATATTCTACTTGTTTTCTTATACTTTTTTTATTGTCCAATACTATGAGTCATACAATATGGTAGATCTTACTGCTATTCTATAAAATTCTCCCTTAAGTCTTCAAGATATTTAATTATTATATAATATTTCGGATGCACCTTTTCATCTAACCAGCCCTAATTCTATTATATATCTTCATTTCCCTATTATTTTGTATAATAGATCTCAAGTAACAAACTCAGTTAATTTGTGGTATATCTGGGTCATCAATCCTAAATCACATCTTCATTTTCATTCTTACTAAATTTTCATTCCATATAAGCTCTTATCCTCGAAAGTTTTTCTTTGTAAGTCCAATTTTATATTTAATATATTTCTCTTTTTATCAATCGATTCTATATCGTCTGCAATAACATATGATATGGCATATCATCCTGAATATTAGCAGTAAGTTCAACCATAGTTAGGGCAAAAAGTATGGATTTAGTGCTAAGAATGCATTTGTTGTACCATAATAACTCCTAACATTTGTCAATACCCTAGGAAACATATCCTCAACTATTTCAGTATAATGTTTATGTACACTCTTCTTAAAGCCTACCAAATTGCTTTTCTTGGTTCCCTATCATAAGTTTTCTCTAAGTCAATGAATATCATATATAGACTTTTTCCTTGTTCTTTATATTTTTCAATATTTAAGTAAAAAGATAACTTGCATTGTTGATCTTTTAGGCATAAATCCAAACTAGTTATATGGAATAGATTTATCTTTTTTAATCTTTGTGCAGTTATTTTTTAAGTCAATGAAGACCATAGACATATTTTTTTTCTTGTTTTATATATTTTTCAATCAATTGTTTGAGTAAAAAGATAGCCTCCATTGTTGATCTTTCATGTATAAATCCAAATTAGTTATATGAAATAGTTGTTATTTTTTTGATCTTTGTTCAATTATCCTTTCTTATAATTTCATAAAGTGAGTCACAAGGTTAATTCCTCGATAATTAGACCAATTTTGGACATCACCTTTATTATGATAGACAAGTACTTAATACTTCTTGATCATCTGATATTTTCTTATTTTTTTAATTTTCATTAAATAAACTAGTAAAGCTAATGTAATCTAATGTCTACCATATTTTTCAAACCTCAATAGGTTTTTTATTTGTCCATAATGCCATTTTTTTGCATTCTTTTCAAAGCTATCTCCACTTCACCTTTATGAGTTGTACCAATAGAATCTTGACCCCCTAATTATATTTCTTCAATTAAAATTTCCTTTTTAGAATCTTCATTTGATAATTTTTCAAAATAATATTTCATCTTTCTTTAATTTCGTTATCCTTTACTGTATCCTATTATTCTCACTTTATTGCATCTAACTTGATCAAAATATTTAGCTTTTCTCTCTCTAGCTTTAGCTATTCTATAAATTTTGTTCTCACCTTCTTCGAACCCAACCTATCATGTCAAATATCATATGCTACGCATTTAACATATTAACATTTTTGCATATTTCTTAGCATTCCTATATCTTATAAAATCCTCAACATTATTTGTTTTTTTCCTATTGTTTAAAGCAAATCTATTTTATTTTAATTGCCCCTGCTGCACCTTATTATTCTACCATCAACTTTTCTTTATTTATGTATCTTTTCCCCTTTAACTACCATAAAACAACTTGAGCTACCCTCTTAATACAATTAACCATTTGGTCCTGCATTTTGTTTAGTTTAGTCCTTAAGTTTCATTTTTCTTCCTTTACTAATTTATTCGTAAAATATAAATATTTTCATCTTTAAATTTCATCATCTTATCTTTGGATATTTTTTGATTTCTTTTCTTTTCTTCATATATTTAGTGTATAAACCTTAGCAAGGTACGAACGACATCTTGATACTAGGCCCCATACCGGTGCCACCCTGTTACTGTGTCGATACGCCCAATATGGGAGCCGATTCGGTGTACTGAATGTCTGTATGCCCCCTGCCATGTACTGGTACTAAACTGGTATGATACTCCTGTACCGCCCGATTCATTATGGTATGGCATACCTTGAACCTAAGATTAATAACCTATGTTGTGTGATTAAATTCTCCGGTGTCACCTTATAATCCTTACATGTTGATCTTTGTCTTCTCCTAATGAAAAGGTAATTTATTTGTGATAGATTTGATCCATTGTTCGTGTTCCTAGGTGCTCATCTCTCATCTTAAAATATGTGTTAGTAGTTGCTATGTCATAAGCTATTTTAAACTCAAGGGTCAAATCTCCCATCAAATTCCTATGCCCAAAACCAAATGCATTATATACTCTCTCATATCATTGCACCAAGCATATCAACCAAGGTAGGCCGTCCCGGTACCAGGCTTGATACCATGCCACCTTGTCATTATGTTGGTACGCCCGGTACAGAGGCCTGCTGAATACCGGTACACCCTTCTTACCATGTATCGGTATCGAACGCTTGGTTCGATGCGGTTTGGCATATCATGATATCAACAAAAACTTAAATCTAAGAAACATTATTACGTAACAACACTAACATAACATCTTCTGAAAAAATATTTTAATCCCTTGGCAAAAAAAATTCAAAATTTCCTGCAGGCTGCAACTTATAAAAGCAATTTTTGTGGATCATGGTATTCACATTGTTGTTGTTGAGTGCGTTTCTATCTGTGTGCGTGTGTGCATGTATGAATGCATGTCTCTCTCTCTCTCTCTGTGTTGTGTGTGTGAGAGAGGAGAGAGTTTATTTCTTTGGTTTTATTGATAAGTAATCTTAGCCAGGATGATCTGTTGAGTGTGTGAATGGGATTATTCTGTTTTCATCCTTTTCATTCCTTTGGCTTTTGATTCATCGACTACAATTGTTGGAGATCTTTTTGTCTTGCGAGATCTAGCAATGTGGATTATTCACTTGCATAACGTGTGTTTGTCAGATAAAATTAGTGAACCTTAAAGTGCAGAAATCATGTACTTTCCAAATACTACTGACAATTTTATTTGCATGATGTATTTCTTTTTTTTATTTTATGAAGCTGCTACATCATCTATATTTTAATGCATCTAAAGGAGGATTTATGCTTGTTGCAGACATTGCCCTTGATTATGTGTACTTCCCCTATCAACCTTTGGGAATAGGGATTGAATTTTTGATATCATATAGTGGGCATGATCCCTTATGCCATATCAACTTGTTCCATCTTTCTAAATACTTCTTTGTTGGTCTTTTGGGTAATGTATATAAGCCATTAGACTTCATGAATCAACCATGGGTGGTCATATACCAATCAATGTGTTTTTCTTTCGAGGTGAGAGCCATTGAAGTTTTTCTTTTCCAATGTATCCTATGTAGTCATTGATTCTATGGAAATGACTACCAAGACAGGTTAAAATTCTCTGCACATTTCAATGCTATTTGCAAATCGAATATGTATGCTTACTAGTCCTATTGAACCAACCAAGGTGTTTTTTTTTTGAAGCAAGAGTGAATGAAGTTTTTTCTTTTCCAGTTATATCCTACGAAATCATTGAATCTGAAAAGTGTAAGGGTTAAAATTCTCTGAGCATTTCAATACTAGACAATTAAATAGTTATTAATCCTATTGACAATTGAAGCATTTACTTTACTGATTGAACTGCGGTGATGGTCTCTTGTCTTTGATCTCTGATGAGGACATTATTTATGCAGCAACTATGACATTTTTCTTACTAGAGACTGTTTGTCTTACTCAAAGATAAAGCCTGCAGTGAACCAGATAGAAACACATCCTTATTTCCAACGTGATTCTCTCGTCAAATTTTGCCAGAAGCATGGAATCTGTGTCACTGCACATACTCCTCTAGGCGGCGCTACTTCCAACACTGAGTGGTTTGGTACTGTCTCATGTCTAGATGACCCAGTCATCAAGGTAACAATTCCTTCCATCTTTATTTAAATAATCTCGAGTTTCTATTATCATTAATCATTATAATTTTTCTTGGAGTGCTCTAAGATGGCCTTTCTTGGTCCGTTTTTGTATGCCAGGCTTTGGCACAAAAATATAACAAGACAGTAGCTCAGCTTGTTCTGCGATGGGGCATTCAGAGGAACACTGTTGTCATCCCAAAGTCCTCAAAAAATGAGAGAATATATGAGAATTACCAGGTTTTTGATTTCACAATATCTGATCAGGACATGGATAAAATGAAAAGTATTGATCGGAAGTACCGCACCAACCAGCCAGCTAAATTTTGGGGCATAGATCTTTATGCATAGATCAAACAATTGGGCAATATTAGCTGAAGAAGATGATGAAACCTAGCAACTTTGCACCCTGCAAAGAGAACTGAAGAAACAAACTCTTTGTTATTATTTGAGCTTACATGTCCTGCAAGATTTTCATTGTTTAGAATGAAATGATGTGTTTGTCTGCTTTAATTTGGTACAGAAGATGTTAGGCTGCTGTTGTTTGGTGATCGTTGATCAGTCAGTTTATATTCCATGTTACAATGGTTAACTCAGATTCTGATGACATGCTCAAATGATTGATATGGAGACCGGACATCTGTGTATCAGCAGTTGCTTATCTTTCTGTTATTGTAATTTTGCTGCAAAACTGGACATCGATTTGCTGGGGCAAATCCAAGTAGTTCATACCTTTCCTTCCGAGGTGCTTCAAAAATTGCAAGTTCTTACAGATAGCTGGAGGAGCTTTATATCAAGCTTTTCAAGATTAACTACATTTTTTTCCAGAAAAATGTGCATCTGTTTAACCCTCGAGGAGAGTTAAAGATCAGTCTGGATTTACATCTTTCTCATCAAACCTATCTTACGTTTTCAGCTGCTCTGCCTCCAGAGCATTCGAGCGATCAGAATTTTCTCTTTAAAACTTGGATTTCTAATTGACCAAAAGTCATAAATCTATCAGGAGGCATGCCAGATCTATAATGTAGATGAACAGTGAGAGAAATACATGCCTGGTTTACTGAGGCTGGCATCAAAGTGGGAGCTTGTCAAAGACCAGCACACCAGGGCCAATGCAGGTATTCTTCAGTTCATGCGGTCATCCACCCAGTATACACCATGTTGAGCTAGCTTTCCTCTGCATGTAGCTTTTCTATCGACCACAGAGATGGGAACCAGCTCGGTGTATTAGAGAAGCATAGTAGATATTATGCTAGCACAATATGCATAAATCAGCTCCTGATAATTTGATGATACGACTTTGGAACAGGTTTGTCATTTGTATTTTTGAAGCTAAAGTAAAACTTCAGGACCTATAGATGACGAATGTGGTTATAATACATACAGGTGCAAAGAAAGAACTTTACACCCATCATCAAATTCGATATTGGTGGTGGAAATATGAAAATTTAAACCAATGGATGTGATCTAGAAGGCCAACAACACCGACTCATAAAAAAACATATATTTTGCAAACCTTCATCTATACCATGTTATCTAACTACAATTATATATTTGTGATAGTCTAATGCATGGATTAGAGATCTCCAAACCATATATATGTGTGCATGTATGTATGGATGTATGTATATTACATAGATATTTTCAACATTCTAAAATTTTCTTTACACCGGCATGTATTATAACTACATGCATATATGAGATACCCTCTATATTCTAAAAGATGCTCAGTTTATTTAACAAAACAAAGCATATTTTGTGTCCATCCATAGCATGGCATTCATTTTTCGAGGGAGCTACTTTTCAACCTCGATCTAACCCTTTTCTTTAATTTCTTTTCTTGTTTTCTTAATCTACTTATTAGAAAAGCCTAAGTCTTTGCATTAGATATCATGATCATAGAATCTTGATTTCATAAGAAAAAAAATCGGAACATGAGGAATCACATTGGTGATCCTTACTAACTTAATAAAAACATTGTTTATACAAAATATTTCTAATGTGTATTACAATAGAACTAATATGGCTTAATAATTAGGGATCTATAACTAGTGTTACTTGATTAGGGAACTAATATTGTTCCATTCTTAGTACAATCCTATGAGACATTTCCAATGAGAAGATGTAGGCCACTCCTCTCCAATAAATAAAAATATCTATTGAGAGGTTTTAAGTTTTGGAAAACACAAATATGTTTGGGTCAAATGAAGAGTATCAACTAGCAACTACGTAATTTGAAACAAATCCATAGTTCATTTGGTTGGTATCTTTCTCTCTAGGTGAGAAGTCTTAGATCAAACCTAAATGGTGGTGAGTAACTACCATCTTCCAAAGAGAAAAAAATAACTACTTGATTAGAAACCAGCCCATAGGGTTTTCGCTAATCGTAATCAATTTTAGTTAGTTGATTTGTTTCAATCTAATTGGGATGATTTGAATCAATTTCAAATGAAATTGACCAAAACTGATTGCAATTTCTATGTTTATGCATTAATCAACTCTTTAGTTTCAAAAAGGTTTCTTAAATAGTTGGCAAGTTTTTCTGCTGTAGGAGTCCGAGGAGAAGGTGGATTTCACCTCCTCTATGTTGAACAAGGACTCTGCCCTGAATACGCTAGAAGCAGGCCTTTGGGCTTTCCTTTGGCTCCAGGCCCAGCTAAAGGATCAAGTTTGGCTAGGCCGGCTAGTCAACGGACCGAGCCGAGTCTTACAGATAGCCAGCTCCCTCTTATTATTCTTCCAAATGCAACCTTAGCCTCCATCTCTAACACTTATCCATTTTATTCATGATGTAGAACTTGAATCTTACCTTGTCCAGAAATTTTTGTATTGCATTCAACTCATTCAATATATGACTCAAGCATTTATCCCAGCAAGCAACATGATTTTAATTGATTCTATGCTTACACTCCGTTTTCTACTATTCTAGCTTCTTTGTTGGTGTCTCTTATGAGGGGAAATTATGGAGCATGGTTTTTTATGTCCCTTCCGGTGTGTTCACATAATAGTTCACATATTTGGAGAAAGATATGTTCTTTTGCTCCATTGATTCTAACCAATCTCGAATGGATTGTGGGCATGGCACATCTATTGATGTGATTCAACACCCTTCGATTTCTTCTATGCCCGTTGAAAAATAAGTTGCTCCAGTTGATTCTACATCATTGCAAAATCTTAAGGTCAAGGATCTTATGTTGGCTGGTGAGAATAGTTGGAATGCATCAATGATAAATCAACTATTCTCAAAGACATTGGCAAAGAATTCTTACTATTGCTATACCTAGTGGAGATGGTGCATATAAGCTGGGATGGGGCTCTTCGTCCGGGTTGTAGGTCAAAGTTGCAGATTTTTATGAACTTTTTACCCTTAAGCCCCATTGGTTAGAAGTATTGGTTGGATATGGAGGGTTAGTGTTCATCTTAAAGTTGTTCTACTTATATGAAAATTAGCATGTAATTGATTTTTGGGTCACAACATTTTACACCAGCATGGTTTCCATATTCTTAATTATTGTGACCTGTGTCATCGTTTAGAGGAATCCACTTCTCATATTATTTTATATTGTAGATGGCGACCCATATCTGGAGGCAGGTCTCGATTTCTGATGCTTCAACTATTCCCACACTTTCTCTTGATACTTTTCTCCAGATTATTAAAGAGCGATTTGGAAAGGTTAACCAGCGTTCTGAGACAGCATTGATGTTTTATATTGCACATTAAATTTGGGTGACCAAAAATGATTGCATATTCCAACATATTGCTCGGAATCCCATAATGATTAGAGCCCTTCAGTGATCTTTCTTGGGAAAGGTTTCCGATCCGCGAGCACCCTGCACACTGGATCGTAGGCAGCAGTGGCCGACCAGTAGGTCTTTTGGGCATTCGGATTCGGAAGTTAGAGACTCAAGAGGTTGCTTGCCTGTGACTGGCTTATTGCTCTTATGGTAGGGCAGTAGCAAGAAGCCTCCATAGGGGCTTTAATGCGACTCCTATGACTACTCAATCGATTAACAGGGACTGGAGTGACTGCGATATCATCGAACATCTCAATAGTATTAGACCCAGCAGAAGAAGTAGCAGCTGTTGCAGAGGCGGATTGTTGCCTGCGGAGATCAGCTTGCTTCTATAATGGTACCTCGAAATTCAAAAGTCTCTCTACGGCTGAAGAATGAGCATGTTCTTGGGCCATCGTAGAAACATTGATAGGGTCTTAGGAGAGCTTTGAGCTACGCAGAGGAATACATTAATATTACTGCCCTAAGAGAAACCTTGATAGATGAGAAAAATTGTGGCTCTTATTTTGTAGATTTTGCATCTCCTCAAAGGATCTACTTCACTTGGGAGCTACCATTTTCTAGTTTTCTTAAGATATTTTTGATGACAGTGCTTTCAATAGAGGTGACTGGGGGTGGAGCTAGTTTTGTCATTAGAAGTGCAAATGGTGCTTTAGTTCTAGCAGGCAGAGTTAGATTGGTTGATACTACAGTTTCTATAGCAAAATTTCATGCTGCATAGAAAGGTATGTCATAAGAAACAAAAAAATTTAGAAGCAACTTATATTATTCTTGAAAGAGACTCCTTGACAGTTTTTAGGTGGCTATTTGGATCAATATCTTCAGAGATCAGTACCCATCCACTACGATAAGATTGCTGGAAAATGGAGATAACTTTATAGTTTTTTGAAGTGACACATATCTATAAAGAGGCTAATAATGTAGCAGATTGGATGGTGATATATGTTGCTAATCATATTAAATCTACTTTAAGGCTAAATTTTTAGATATTTTATTTTTTGTTTTCTATGAATGCATTTATTCTAGCTTGGCTTAATGAATCTGGTTTAAAAAAAAAAGAAAAAAAGAAAGAGATGGAGAGTTAACTATTTGTCTAATGAGTCTGAGTTATAATAGAAAAATTTATGATTATATGTAATCAAATAAAATGCGGTCACTGAAGCTAGTCATTGTCGGATGTCAAGGGCTGTTTTGTTCCATCTACCAAAGATCAGACGCTCTTTCTTTTTATAGAAAAATGAGACTGTTTTGAAATTGAAATGAAAAAAGAAGACTAATATGTTAAAACCAAGGGTTGGAATCCCTCTTTCTCTCTCTCACCACGCATCACAGACTCATACACAGCCAATAGCAGATGATAGGAGTCCAGAGAGCATCTTGCATAATCCCATATTACATTAACAAACCCCGGAGGTATAACTAATAGTCAAATTTGGGTTTTAATATGCCTGACCCTCATTGCTAAGTATTATACAACAACATGTCATCAGTGACGTTACCGTGTTCGTTTTGACCCGTTAAACAAATCATCATTAAAGCCAAACACCTCCACAGCGGTTGTTCAATGTTCAAAGTTCCTCAGCTGGACCTCAACGGGCCAGGTCGTTGCCGATCCCGGAGGCCATATAAAACGGCTCTCCGTTCCTTGGACTCCAAAGGATGGCCAGAGACGCTCTCTCTCGCGCCGCCCACGCTCGGACTCGAGGAAAAGTTGTGCGCGTGAGTTTTTTTTTTAATATTTTCTAAAGGAAAAGTTGTGCGTGGGAGTTGTACGGGATTGCTTTAGGGGCAGGTCAGCCGCGGATCTGTGTTAGTTGAGGGAAGCGGTGACGTTGGAGTAACAGATTCAACTGGCCTATATGGTATATTATTTATGGTTGGACCGAAATGCTAGAATTTTTGATGATAGACAGAAACTTTCATGGTGTATTGTTGAGAGGGCCCGCATTTAGACGACTGAGATCATCAAAGCTACCTCACTGAGTTTATTTAGGATGGCCAGGGACATCTGGGACCCCCGCTCGGCAGCTTTAGCATCAGCTTCAGCGCCTAGGTTTCTCCTTATCTGAAGGTGAATTTCGATGGTAGCGTTCCAGAAGTTGGTGGTGAAGGTGGTGTAAGTTTTGTGATTAGAGGCCACAACTCACAGCTGATTACTGCTGGTGGGCGATAGATCGATGGGCTCTCAGCTACAGAGATGGAGCTCAAGGCAGCATGAGAGGGGATTTCCTATGCGAGATGGAGGTTAGGGGCCGAGCACATTATCTTGGAGGGTGACTCGGCTACAGTGATCGATTGGATACAGGAGGAGAGATGACAGTACCCTGCTGTGCGACATCAGGTTGATGCTGAGAGATTGTAACGCCTTTCAGATAGTGCACGTGTACCGAAAAATGAATAGGGCTGCAGACTGGGTTGCATCTTACGCTGCGCAGCACTCTTGAGAGATACTTTGGCTGCACCGGGGGGGCCCTCCCTTGCTTTTGAGCCAGGTTCTAGTCTCTGATTCTGTTGGCAGGTCCTGCACTAAAGTAGAGTAAGGTGCCATTGTACCAAAAAAAAAAAAAAAAAAAAAAAAAAAAAAAAAGAAAAGAAAGAAAGAAAGAAAGAAAAAGAGGTCCAGTAAATAGAATTCCTAATTATTAATAGAAAGCATGGATTCGGGCACATGAGACCCCGAGATAGCATAACGCTGTCGAAACGTGGGTGCTCGCGCGGGTCCGGCAGTTCGGCCTCTGTTGCGTATTTATTAGCGAAGATCGAGAGGCTCGCATTCAGCCTGTAACGCGACCGGGAGCGGGGCATGAGCCGAGCGACGGCGGGGAGAATGGCCGAGGAGATCAGAAGGGCGAGCGTGGAGTCGCAGGCGGCGTCTTCGTCGGCGACGAGGTGGGCGTGGCCGTCGGTGCTACGATGGATCCCCACGTCCACCGACCGCATCATCGCCGCCGAGAAGCGCCTCCTCTCCCTCGTCAAGTATGTCCCTAAGCACCAATCCCATCTCCCTTATTCTATCGATTATTTCGCGAAAGAAAGCTTTAATTTGTTCCGGAGTGCAATTATGTTGCTTCTGTGGAGTTCTATGGATTCAAAACCGTGCATTTTTTCTTCCGGTTTGAGGATTAGTTTTGAATCTGTAATCTTCGATTGCAAATTATTGGTTCGTGTGAGAATTTCACTACCTCAAGCTTAATTTTTTTGCATAATGATCAAACTGAGAAGTCTTAATGGTCATGCAAGCTAGGGTTTTTAACTTGGATATATGGTGTAGATTAGTTGGAAGACAAGGATTATGAGTTGTGGCTTAAAATTTTAGATTCCCAAAGGAGATCCTGCCGTATGGTTATGCAGATATTTTGCAGTAATTTTTGAAAGTAATTTTTGAGTATGTGTCTGAATTGATACATTGTCTATGACCTTTGTTCTGTTCCTTTCTCCATTTGGTTCAAGTTTCAAGGGGTGTCTCAGGTTTCTTTATACTCCAAAAGCTCCAGTAATGGCACAGTTTCCTTAGTTGATGTTGATAGCACTTGATATCTCTATCAAGAGCAATAAAGATTAGAAAGGGCAAAAAAAAGGAGAAGAAGAGGGAGAAGAGAACAGTTATTTGATTTGGGTAAACAGCCCTTGGGTTTGTACATATTTATATTCCACATAATTACTAGCCTTTCAAAAGCAAGGCAATGCAATATAGCCATGACTCAATTTATCCAAGAAGTAGTAGCAAATTAAAAAGCTAAAAGAAATCAGCCCAATAGTGAGAAACCCTCTATCATAACCCAATCCTAACAAAATAAGAGCTCCTAACACTCCTCCCTTCAAAACTGACCTTCTCTTTAAAGTTGGATTTTATTTATTTTGCAGTATATGGTGATTTTTGTTGTCTTGTTCAGCTGGCATCTTTTGTGAAGGGCTAGCTTTTGTGCATGCAGACTGTAATATCTTCCATGTGCAACAATATCTCTAGGATCACTTTCCATCTGAATGTGAAAAGATGCCTTTAATTGTTCATTTCCAAAGCTCTTTTTGTGTAGCCTACATAATAGGCACGTTGAGGGCTTGGTGTCAGGTAATTCGTCTTGGAACACTTCATATTACTTATCATGTGTTATGTTCGCTTCTTTGAGCACAAACCATATTCATTAAATCTTTTCCCCTATAACCTAGCAATGAAGATGGTTGGGCACATTGTTTGATGGTTGGGCACATTGTCTCTCATTAGAAGTTCACAAGGGTGGTTGCATTATACTGTCACAAACTCCACTGAAGAGCCGCTTAAACAAATCTGATACCCCAAATAAAAATTCATCTAGGAATTTTTGTAAGTTCACCATTAACATTCTTATATTTTAAACAGTGTAAAAGAGCAAGTATTCCATTTACAAATTCTTTCAAATTCTTTCTATCTAGGCAACCCATGGTATAACTCAAGTTGGATAGTATCATTGGAGGGATTGGGGTAGGCAATCTTGATCTTTGAACCATCATTAATATGATATGGCTTTCCATTCTCTTATTCTTATCTCTATTTGATGGTTTATTGTTTTTTTAACGTTGGTGGATGTTGAGAGATTTGTGGGCTTCCTATAAGACCTGAGGCGGTTGGAGAAAACTCTTTCTCCACTTCGTTGAGGCTCAAAGTTATAATACATTGGTCTATATGAGTCCTGTTAGAAACTTTATTTCTTATGTGTTTTGCTTTCCACCTATATTTCTTTCCTTCCCAATTTGTTTCATAGTTCTCTAGGCAATTGAGAAGGGTCAGTTCCATTGACTCCTTTCATCATGTGAGAGCTTAGGGGGGCGTTTGGTATGGGGTGATCATCCTAGAATCAAGGGTGATGTGGGTAGAGGTGATGAGATCACCGCATTTGGTTGCACCACAGTGATCCTACGTGGCGGTGATCCTAAATCACCTTCACTTTTTAAATCACCGCGCAACCCAGTGGTGGGATACCCGTCCTTGAGGTCGAAAATCCAAGATCACCCTACGACAGTGATCTTGGATTGAAAGTTAAAGACAAAGATACCCCTCAATTTAGCAGAAAAATTGATATATCAATATACCATCAATATATTATGCCAATGTTATATATATATAATATTATGTTGATATTATGTATTATATTAATGATATACATTATATTATAATATATTACTAATCATATTATTATCATATTATTATTGAAGGATAATTTTAAATTATAGTAGAAATATATTATTATATTTTATATTTATATAACGAAAATATTTAATATATTACTCCTATTTACCTTATTTTTTTAATCAAAATAATTATTAGTATTAAAAAATCTATTATAAGTATAAATAAAAATATTAATTCTATAATGAAAAATAACATATTTTTATAAGATTAATAATTTATAGGATTAATAAATATATTTTTATAGAATATATTAATAATTAATATATTGATAAATATATTAATATTTTATTATAATATATTTTATATGATTAATAAATATATGATAAGAGCTACTAAAAGTAGAATATTTGACAAAATTATGGAGCTATTATAGGAATTAGCATATTGACTTACATTTTTTATTCATGAGAATGAAAAACACATAAAAAATCCATCTAAGATATATCAGGGGTATTTGTGGTATTATGTGGTCAGTGATGTTGGATCTCCGTACGATACCAAACAAGTTACTCATGGATACCTGGAGATTTTTAATCACTGGACCATGGCTTACCAAATATATTGATCTTAGATCACTGGAGATCAAATCACCCCAGCATTCAGATTACCGGGGATCTTAGATCACCGTGGTGATCCTGTTGGGGTTACCAAACGCCCCCTAGGGTTATTGAGAGCCTAGGGTTGTACCTTGGAGCCCTTGTGATCACCTAGACCTATGTGTAGTGGGGTCATCATAGGTTTTTGGCAGCAATACTCGTGCCTCTTCTAGGCCAGATTCTCTGTTTTCCTTTAAATTTTATATATGAATGTTTCCAACAGTCTAAAACCTTTAATTCATAAATTTTCTATGATTTTGTAGCTTGCTATCAGGTTCTTTTTGTTCTAGAAAAATATGGTCTAGTGCAGTTAGTACTTAGTAGCCTATTATTTCATGGTTGTGCGAGTTGCTGGAATTTCTGATTATAGTATCTGAACTACACACATATATATGTACATATATATCATGCATAGACACACACACATATACACACATATATACATATATATACATATTTGTACATATATACATACATACATATATATATATATATATATGTAAATGTGTATATGTGTATATATATATATGTGTGTGTGTGTGTGTGTGTGTGTGTGTACGGTACCGTCCGGTATGGTACGGTACAACATACCATGATATAATCACAAACTCAATTAGAGAACCGCTCAAACAAATTTGACACTCTAAATTGTTGTTATTAGCAATTCTTTTAAGTTCATCTTCAAAATTCTGATACTATAAGGGGCCTAAAGGAGCAAGTATTCCTTCAACAAATTCTTTCCATGTAGGGGACATGGTTAAGAGTTGGTTAATGCTAAAGCTTCATTATTGAAGATTGAATATGAAGAAACCTTGCAATGGGAACCCAGTACCTTCCTTTCATATCTTCAAATATCTACCCAGTAAAAGTCTAATTTGCACGAAAGTTGTGTTCTTTGCTAACATAGAGGCAAAAGACTTGTATCTTTGTGTTTGGGGTTCCGCATGTCTGTGTTTATGTACATTGAAATAGAGAGATATTTTGTACAATGACCCCCAAAAACTCTAATATTATTGCGTACCTTAAGAAAATGGGGTACTATAAGCCCTTTTTGGTTCCTATTTCTATCGTTATAAGTTATAATTATCATCATCTGGGCAAATGCCATTATTATTAATTAGTATTTTATGGTTTAATTTGTTACTCAGTCTGGTGCTTAATGATCAATATTGAATTTGTATTTGTATTTAAAAGTTTTTGTTATATGAAAAAGAGACCTTTTCTTCAGTTTCTTACCCAGTGTGTGAGATTTTAAATGGTAGTTTTGGAATATATTAGCAAGATCTATTAGGTTCTCCGGTTTCTATGCTCTTAGATACTTAGTTGGATCATGTAGGCAGATATTTGGAAGCTTTAATATATTCAAATAATATGTGTAAAACCAAATATTTCAGTATGTAATTTATGGATTTCTTTTTCTGTTTATGTATTTCAAAGATCAAATTATTATTTCTAGGAGTTCTTTTTGTATTTCAGAACTGGATATGTCCAAGAGCAAGTAAATATTGGTTCTGGGCCACCTGGGTCAAAGGTTAGATGGTTCAGGTCTTCCAGTGATCAGCCCAGGTTTATCAATACAGTGACATTTGACAGCCAGGATAACTCGCCGACACTTGTCATGGTTCATGGATATGGTGCTTCTCAAGGTTTCTTCTTTCGAAACTTTGATGCCCTTGCTAGTCGTTTTCGAGTTATTGCCATTGATCAACTCGGGTAAGCAATACCATTACTTGAGCACTCTCTTAGCAGCAAATTCTCTGAATATTCATTTTTCTCCTTTCTTTGATCTTTATTTAGTTAAGAGTTTTAACCTGTAAATATTTGTATTTTTCATTATGATCATGGCTATGCCTGAAGGGGAAGGAATATATCTATTCCAACTAATACACAGCTTATCTAATGCTTCCAAAATTACTAGCAACTTCTCTGAATATTCATTTTCTCTTTTCTTTGATCTTCATTTAATTCATTTTTCTCTTTTCTTCAATCTTCATTTAATTAAGAGTTTAACCAATGTAAGGTTTAAATATTTATATTTGTCATTGTGATTATGTTACATCAAGGGTAGGAATAGATTTATTCCAAATAATAAACAGCATGTTGGATGCATCAAAAAATATCTAATAACCTTGGTCTTTCAACTTCCATCTTGCAAATCTTGTTTGGAATAACACTAGAAACCACACCAAGTGAAAAAAAAAATTCTCCAAGTTTGAAAATTAGCCCAACCTTTTCAGAAACCACCATCATTGCTAGAATTCTCGAGCCACCATGTAGCTTTATTTTTCTTAAATAGTTTCGAAAAAACCTAGTTCCTTGGTGGCTACATTATTGTAGTTCTAGTCCAAGGCACCTTCTATACTTAAAAGATGCTACTTTAACCATAATTTCAAGTGCAATTTTTGAACCAGAACAAGGCACAAACACTAGAATGAACAGCTGCATGCCAAGTATGGGCGTGCAGCTGTGCTCAATACATGCTGAGCATGCCGAGTGTTCCATGTGGGCCAGTGACTAGCATGAGTATTGGCACTGGCACCTTAGTCTTCGACTTCAACTAACATTTCACTTGATTGTCTTTCGGATTCAGGCGATCAAAATTAAGTCCTAGACTTTCTCCAAGGGAAACTTCTCTCTCATTTTGACCAACTTTCTCATAACTTTTCTATGGCTTTGAAAGTACTTTTAGGACTTTGACACTTCTTATTGTCGTCATAACATAATCCAATAAAATTGGGATATTCTACTATAACATATTAACACTCTTTGAGTTCATATACTTGGATGCCTTTGTTTAAATTTCTTGAACACAAATTCTATTCATTGCCTTGTTGCAACTTTCATGATAAACAAATTTAACAAAATAAGGTCATCTTTATCTATTTTAGGAACATTAAATTTTGTAATTGCTACAGTGCAGTGCTTTCCATTGACCTTGTTGTAGAGAGAACCTCTAGACTTCAGTACTTTTCCTTAAACTAGTCAAGACACCTTTAAATCTTAATTGTTTATACTTAAAGATGCTAGTTTTACTAACCTTTTACCCAGTCATCTTCTAACTTAGTTGTTGGAAACAAAGTCCTGAATTTTTTCTGCAAGAGAAACTCTTTCTTTCTTTCCTCAAGGTCTGTTTGTTTCCTTGTAGATGAAATTGAAAATCAGGGAAGTCATGAAAGAAGCAACTTTCAAGAGTTCATTAAACCATTAATCTGCCATCCTATGTATCTCACTAATTACCATAACTTCCATATAGTATATTATTTAGAAAAAAAAAAACAAATAATGACCTCCTAATCAAAAGTCACTTTTATGGCATAAAAACCATCCTGCTTTCCTCAGTTTCCTATCTAGTACAGGCAGTCTCTCCAACAAAGAAAATGCAAAACAAATTATTCAAGAGTAATTTGAAACAGAAGATGTCTACTGTTTGAAAATCTTGTAAATGGACCTTCATTCCTAGGGATTCATTTCCAAGGAATTCACTGCCATTGTTTCTTGTAGTTAAACTGAAACAAGCAGATCCGTAGTTTACCAACTTTGTAGTGGAACTTTTTAGGGAGCTGAAAATATTTTAGATCTTTGGCACTTAATACCATTACCATATCACTAAGTCAAATGAGATGTTTTGCTGCAACAAATAAGTTCCCTGTGCTTCCATATACTTGGATATCTTTGTATAAATTTCTCGAATACAAATTCTGATTGTTTCCATCTTGCGACCTTTATAATCAAAGGGACCTACTATAATAGGGATCTTTTTATCTCTTTTATCCATTCATCTTTTTAATAGCGCAGTTCAGTGTTCTCCCCTAACCTTGTTTTGGGAAGCACCTTTGCATATTAATGTTCTGCTCGAACTTGAGATTTCCTGTCTTCATCACCATACAGTGCTTTTACTTGTAAACATAAAAATTGCTGAAGAAAGCATCCAGCAAGAGTATAAGATATGTAACTCATTCTAATTGATTGCATTTAGATTCTACAAGCACCAAAATTTTCCACTGGATGCAAGGATATGCAATAGTAACCCTTAGGAAGAGACTTTATTATTGGAGTATGTTTTCCATCTTGCAATGACATAACCCTATTTAAAATGAAACTGGACAAATTGATGATCACTTCCTTGCACCAACTGGGAGATAGCTGTAAGAGACACGTCACACCCCAAACCTGCCGCTTAGGCCTGGCACGTGACATGGCCACATATTTCCTAGGGCACGACCTTAGAGAATATGCAAGGTCTAAAGATCTAAACCTATTACCTAATAACAACAGATTAGAAATTAAGATAGACAGACACTTTATAAATAAATGTTGAAAATATAGGGTTTAGATACATCCGATATCAGAAACAAAATCTAGCACACACTTTCTCCAAAATCTCGGATCGACCATGTGAAGCTAAGCATCCTGCGGCTATGAAAAGATATCAAATAATAATATGAGCTAACAACTTAGTAAGAATCCTCCATGCACACACACCACCATAAATGAGATAACAATTTTAGAATATATATATATAACTGTTAAGATAACATTAAAATGTGGCAAGTATAAAGTTCATATTGCTAACAATTTGGTAATTAAATATTTATTTGATCACAGATTGTTTAATATATTTCACATATAAAACAAAATCAATGCCAATCAGCGGATCATATACTACTAGTAAAGCAGCATCGAATGCATATGACATATCACCGAAATAGCACTTCAGTTATCCATAGCATATATCACCAGGTCAATAGTTTCATTGAATAGTATTTTTAGTTAGATTCTTTCTCCTTTATCTGATTAGCACATCAGATTTGACAACACTATTATTCCAGCATTGGACTAGCGATGACCATGCTCCAGCTTGTGGCAGGCCAAACCACATATCATGCTTCCGTCCAAGGTCCGCCGTACCGGTACCGGTCGGTGTACCGGTACCGGCCCGGCCCGGTACATACCGGTCCCATATCGGTCTATATTGGTTCCATACCGATTTCGTACCGGTACGACAGTCGTGCTGGCCGGTTTTTCAATGAAAAACTTCCGGTACTAGATTTCACGCTGATCCGGTACCGGTCCCTACCTGGATCGGTTCGTATCGGCCCGTACCGGCCGGTACGGCATACCTTGCTTCCGCCTATGGCCAAAAACCACGATACTGCAACTTAGCCCACAGTTGACACACCATATATACCATGTTTGATGTGTGGCCAACTAGTCTAGATGCTCCACTTTTTCTCGATCTTATAGTTATGACCAAGGAATGCCGTACCGGTCCGTACCGGCCGGTACGGGCCGGTACGTACCGGTCCGTACCGGCCGGTACGGGCCGGTACGTACCGGTCCGGTCCCTGACCGGTATCGGACACAGATGAAAACCGGTATTTCCGGTTTTCTTCTGTGAACCGGCCGGTACGGAGACCGTACCGGCCGGTACCGGCCGGTACCGCTTGGTACCGGCCTCGTACCGGTGCGAACCGGCCGGTTCGCACCGGTACGGTGTTTTTTTGGGGGGGGGGACCACAGCGCCTCGCTGTGGTGTTGTTTTTTTTTTTTGATGGGAAAGAAAGTGGTCCGGACCGGTACGGTACCGGTCCGGACCGGTACCGTACCGGTCCGGCCGGCCACCGGTACGCCGATCCGGACCGGTACGGCGGACCTTGGTTATGACAAAACCTAGTTTACTTAAAAGTCACTTATAGTTAAGCATAATGTATCATGTTGAATTGTTTTTTTGGTATTGGACTAGTCACAACCATGCTCTCGGCTGTGGCAGGCCAAACAAAATCATGCCCTGTCTCCTAAGGCTGAAACCATATACATTGTGTTTCATCCTTTCAGGCATGCCAACCAATCCATACCCCATCTTACAATTATGCCAAAATTATGATTTTCTTTAAATTATTGACACCTAACATGATCACTATAATTAGGCATAAATTAATATAGTTCATACGTAGTTAAATTAGGTCATATCATGATCCAAGCAACATTAAAATCATCAACACATAATACATGTACTAATAAATGTAAAATATGCACAATCATATAGGCGATAGTGAAAAGGGATTCGTACAAATTATTTATCTTTATCATTAATATATTATATATCTATGTACAAAATATCCATAATCATGTGAGTGGTCGTGTTCAGAGATTCTTACCTTTACTGGTAGCACAACCAACCAAACATGTCAACTCGGTTTGCAACTCCACCTAACGCACTTGGTTAACCTAAAATTAATATTCAACATAATGAAATTTAGAAATCAACTTCACCACCAATTTAAATAATTAATTTCTATTTTTTAATTTTTCAAATCCGATTTTTCATCATTAACACTAATCCTATAGTTTCTACAGCCTAATCGCAATAGTTAAATTAAAGAAATAAAGGTCTAGAATTTACCTTAGCTAGTGGGTCGAGGAGAGACCCTTTACTTGTCCTCTCTAGGTTCAGATTACTGTCCATCTACACATGATCAAATCCACCCTAATTAGGAAGATAATCTTGGATGAAAGAGGGGATTTGGGATGTTGGTCATGGGTCCAGGGTGGTGATCCTGGTTTAGGGGTTGGGTTGAAGATGGGATCAAGTTGGTGGGAAATGACCTTCGATTGGTCAACATAGGGTGAGAGAGTGTGTATGCCGGGTTTAGTTCGACTTATAGAGAGAGAGAGGAGAGAGAGAAAGATAAAGGGAAGAGAGAGAGATAGAGTAAGAGAGAGAGGAGAGAATGAGAAAAAGAAAGAGGAAATAAGGGCCTTGAGCCCATCCACTCGGGCAAAGAGGGGCTGAGAGAGAAAGAGAGGAATTGAGGAGGAAGGTGAAGGGGTATGGAGCTCACTAGCAAGGTGGCCACGTTTTTTGATGCTGCATGGAGAGGCAATGTTTCTAGTCGCTGGGTTTGATGCAGGATAGTGGAGAAACAATGGAAGAAGGGGGAGATGTGGTTCTTGACTGTCCACTGATGACGGCACCTAGCAGCCTCCATGGCTACCATTATAAATAGAGCGAGGGGAGTTGGTAGGGCTCATTAGTAAGGCTGTCAGGACTGGTAGCAACGGAGGCCACCAGACGACAAGGAAGCGGGGACAAGAGGGGGGTCTAGCTTGTGGTGACTAATCACATTCCTTGTTTGCGGGAAGGGGGTAATGGCAATGACGAGGTCGCAGTGTTAAATATAGAAGGAAGGGGTTAGGAGGCTTTTCAGTGGTCCGAATCGGGGAGGAGGAGAAAAATAAAAGGGGAAGCGGCGGCCTTGCCCTCCCTCCGGTTACCTTGGTGCGCTAGGTAACAGTCAGCCGACATCCCGAGGAGATGAGGCTATCGGTGGGTGCTCTCAATTGCGTGGTGCCACAATCGAGCATCCTTGTTTACACCACACCATAATAGGGTGATTCCTGTTCACTCGGTGGAGGAGATGAATCCCCTTTCTTCCTGCTGCTATTTGGTCGGGTGCATCTAGCTTGACCGGTCCCTAATCAAGGCCGGCTCACGATGGTCCTCACAAAACATGAGAGAAGCATTTATCTAACAAGGATTTAGATGAGAAGATGTTTTAGTTTAAGATGATTATTAGGTATTATGCAAAAGGTGAGACATGGTTTTTTGAGTCATAATATACAAATTATACGTAAGTTTCTCCCAAGCTTTAGCACCTTTTATGGTTTGCTAAGCTAGGGTAAATTGAGTGAAGGAACATGAATTAACTGTGCATTTTGATGAATTTCATCAAGAGAAGTGCGATTATACTTATCTTCCCCTCTCACCCAACTTCTCTATCTATTATTCTTCTCTCTCTCTCTCTCTCTCTCTCTCTCTCTCTCTCTCGCGTTAATCTGCATATTTTAATATTCAGATCCAGTCCAGATCACAAAGCAGGATCTGATCAATCTCTCCTCCTCTTTCCTTCTATCTATCTATCCTTGTTTGCTTCCTCGGCTTGTTTTACTTCATACCTTCCTTCTTTATGAGTTGCTATACCTTGATTTCAAAATGCATCACATCTATCTATTAAATAAAAAAAGGATTTGGTGACAAATCTATGTGGGTTCTCCAAAATTATCTTGGGACTTTGTGTGCCTTTTCTGTAATTTCAATTCATCATTTAGCTTGCTCCCCTGAAAGTTATTTTGGATTTCTTATTGAATTATCTCTCCGTTCCCTTTTCCTCTCCAATAGATTTACCTCCATTTTTTTGACATTTTGATTATATTGTGTTCTTTTCTTTTGGTTCTTAACTTTTTGGTTATATCTTTGTTTGGTTTGATGTTTTGATACTAATTACCATATTTGGTACATTTTGTGCTTTTATGATACATTCACATGGTAACAATTTATACTTGATTATTTTTCTTTGCAGTTGGGGTGGATCAAGTCGACCAGACTTTACATGTAAAAGCACCGAAGGTTTGTGAAGGCCACTTCTTTTGAACTAATAAATCATGTTATTTCCACCGTTGGGTTATTTGAAATTAATTAGTAGCCTAATATTCTTTAATTTTGTAATTTATTTATTTCTGTTAATCAAATGTTAAACTTGTTTCATGTATCTTCTCTAACCAACATTTTCCCTCAAGTGTAGTTCTATAAGAATGTGATTGGTTTTACTAAGATGTCACTAATAACAAGCTTCTAGTAGATGTTAAACTACTATTATTTAGATGAAAAGTGCTTAGCACTATTCTTTGATCATTTCTGCCCCCAGAGTCGCTTCCCACTGAAAAAGAATGAGAGTTGACATTATAATCTGGTCTAAAGATTCTTCATTCTCTTTTTTGTATTTCTTTCTGATGCTAGTGTTGGAATACTGACTTTTGTTAGAATTGTGATAGCATATATTTTATGTAGATCATTCACAAATTTTTTGTTTTTCATCTTTTATCCATTGAAATATTGCAGAAACTGAGGCATGGTTCATTGATTCTTTCGAAGAATGGCGCAAGGCCAAAAATCTCACTAATTTTATTTTGCTCGGGCATTCTTTTGGAGGATATGTTGCAGCAAAGTATGCTCTGAAGGTAATAAACTATTGAGGTGAATTATATACAAATTTTCTACAGGTGCGTTTTCTTGTGTCTATGATGTCTTTTGTTCTCTTTGCAGCATCCTGAGCACATTCAGCACCTGATTTTGGTTGGTCCTGCTGGCTTTACATCCGAGTCAGAACATAAGTCAGAGTGGTTGACAAAATTTAGAGCAACTTGGAAAGGAACAATAGTAAATCATCTATGGGAATCCAACTTTACTCCTCAAAAAATAATACGGTAATGTTTCTACCTTAGTATAATTTAAGTTTCTTCTAAAAGGGAATATTTTTAATTGCTCATTCCACTGATTACTTCTATATAGATATTTCTTGTTCATATGATGCTTCCTCAGTTCTTAAATAGTTGTAGGTATTGGAAGGAAGTGGCTTTCATTTAAACTTTCTGGTTAGGTTGATAATATAAGAAAAACGACATTTCATAATCATGCATTTAGTGCTGGTGGCATGGGCATGCTGACACACATGCCACCCTGTGTCACAGCAATAAAAAGATTAGTAACCTGTTATAAGAGATTATTTTTTTTAAAGAAAAGTTTAGTAAGTGTTGTGTAGCATAGTCCCAGGTACTGGTACTGACCTGAGATGGTACATGCTGGTTAGCACAGACTCTTAACATTTCACAATCATGCATTTAGTGCTGGTGGCATGGGGTATGCTGACACATATGCCACCTGTGTCAGAACAAAAAACAAAAAGCTTAATAAACCTTTTTAAGGAATATTTTTGAAAAATCTTTAATAAGTGTTTTGCAGAACCGTTCCAAGTACTGGATTGTAACCTGGCATGGTACATACTGGTTAGCACAGACTCTCGGCACTTGAAACATTAATTTTAATATGCGAAATCCTTGGCCAATCCCTGCATAGAACAAAAGCTCACTTTTGATATTATTGTGGTAGGTAAAACTCATTGCTGGAATAGTCCAACAAACCACCAATATAAAAGGAGTTGCAACAAAAAAGTTCTATAAATGTTCAAGGGTCTAGTATGTATCTGATTTGGATATGTATCTGACCTGGATTTTGGAGCTGGACACAACTCTATTTTAACTCAACACTTTAATTAACTTTTAAGTATTAGTTGCTTCTTGATGTATTCTAGTCTGTATCATTCTTCTCATTACAAGTAACACCCACTGGGTAATCAACCATTACATCAAAATATGTTTTCTAGGAGGTTAAGGATAATACGGTATATTTTTCCTTTGCTGCTTTGTCAAGCAGAGGTCTAGGACCTTGGGGCCCTGATCTAGTCCGCAGATATACAAGTGCTAGATTTGGTTCTTATTCATCTGGTGACATGTTGACCGAAGGGGAGTCCAGATTGCTAACAGGTAACTTTAACATACTGCTGTTGTCTAACATCAGAGTAAATATTCTAATTCTTTGACCTGAATTTTATAGTTTTCTCTCTTTCCTCAATGAAGATTATGTATACCATACTTTAGCTGCCAAGGCTAGTGGAGAACTGTGCTTGAAGTATATATTTTCTTTTGGGGCATTTGCGCGGAAGCCTCTTCTACAAAGGTTGGTACCTGTGCATTTTCTTATTAATTCTAAATATGAAGCTGTACCTAACAAAACAAAATGTAAACGTTACCAACCTTCTTGGTCCATTTGTGTCCCATAATTTCTTCTCGGTGAACAACTATTTATATGGTACCTTTTATTCCTGTTATCTGTGACATCAAATGAAGATTGGCTTTAAAAGTAGTTATAAACTTAATACCCTTATTCTGACCCAATTTCAGGGGTGCCACTCGTAGAACCATTCAAAATTCCTATACCAAAACTTAGGACACCAGTTAATGCTTGTCAGCTACGGTAATTGTTGATCTTGTAATTGTTTTCTGGTAGATAAGAATGTAGAAAGCAAAACTAACAAGTGAATGAGAGAAGAAAGCTGAGCAAGGAGTTCTGTTTTCTTACCAAACTAGTTATTTTGTATGTGCACTACACGTGCGCTAAACATGCTTTTATCAATGCAAACTTCAAAATTAATCTTCCATATCATATGCAATGATGCAAATAAACATGAAAAATTGATCAATTATCCAAAATAATATTAAACAATTTAAAGCAAGCCACCAGTTTGAATAAAATATAAAATAGTATTGTAATTAATTTAAATTGCATAGTTCATCCATGAAATGAAAGTAAAAATGACTATAGTAATGAGCTTCTATTAGATATTGCAGCAAAAGAGAAACAAAAAACAGTAGTTAGATAATGAAATTATGCAAATCTGCAACCAACCATCCAAAGTAATGTTTACTTGGTGAATAATTATTTCATAAATTAAAAAATCATCATTTTCCCTTCTGCATTGTAATATGGTGTAAGGTCTAATCATGATATCATAAGTTTAATCCTAGAAAAACCATTCTGAATTGAAATGAGCAGATAAATGTGATGGAAGATAACTAAAGCCATGTTTGGTGGATGTCAAGATTGAACAATTCTATCATCCCATTTTAATGAACACCTTTAGAAACCATTGTTGATAATTGTAATGGTTTCAACAAACATTATTTATTAATTCTTTCATGACTAAGATCATTTCATATTAAACAATCATGTTTATAATTATGGTTACATCTATTATAACCAAGAACTTATCAATAGAAGGAAAATGATGTTATTATTTGTCCAAAGTTAGCCAAATACTTTTCCTTTTATACCTTTTATTTGAACAAAGAAATATTTTATCTGGTTGGTGTCAAATTAAAAACATTATTTTATGTAAACAGTAACAATGCATATATTGAATAACAAATGTTGTTTTTTGGTTATAAAACATCTGGAAATGATAAAATAATGGCCCAATGATAATCTTTATCCAGAAACTGCTCCATTTTTTGAGTAGTTTTGTTGATGCCACAATAAGGGAAATGTTAGAACAACTCTAATCCATTGAGAGAGAGAAAAAGAAAGCAGCCTGTGTGGAGATCTGATGCGCAGACACATGCAAATATTAGGCTACAAATAAATCAAAATAAGGAACGTGAAATTAAGCACCAAAGGGAAGAGTAAATGCAGAAATAGAAAATGTCGAGATACATTCAGTGCTACCCTATTATAACCCTTCTTATTTTTTTAATCCCAATCTACATCGCATTTGCTCATTTGGATAGGTCATCTATCTTTCCCAGTGGTTGGAGCAATTAGTCCAGTACTTAAAAAAAAGGACCAAGTTTAGGTGTGAAAATGGAAATACAAAATTTTACAGAACCTCATTTTGTTATGTTTTATTGATCCAATATGTGAGGTAAGAAAACAAATTTTCTATGCAAACAATTATTTGAGAAAAGTCAAGAAATGAGATTTATGAGATACCTTTCCCGTTTTTTGAGATACCTGGCTACCTAGTTTCATAAAAACTTGTTTCTTGCAAACTCAAATCCAACCTTCTCATCTCTAGAAAAAGGCCAAGTCTCACATCCTCCATTCGCCCTTCCTTTCCTCCTCTTCTTCATGTCGTCATTTACCCCTTCTCTCCTACCCACTTCCCCTCCTCTCCATCAACCCCCTTTCTTCCTCCACCTCTCCTATTTGCCCTTTTTTCCCTCCTCCTATCCCACTTTCCCTCTCATTCACCCCCATCCTCTGGCATTGTTCCTCTCTTAGCCCTTCTCTTCCAATGGCCTAATTTTTTATCCTCTCCTCCCATCCTATTATCATGGTTTGACTTTTTAAACCTCCCAAGAACCATTCCCTTGCCTAACAACAAATTAAATATATACACCATTGTAAATTCTTGTATTTATAAAAAAATGGGTTTTATGAAAATAAATTGTGTATAACTAACAATTAAATAATGCCAGAAAGTCGCATGATGGACCTTATAAATTCCCATGACATCATGTTGAAACTAAGAAAATTGTAAGAAAATGAAAGGTTTACATTACTTTCTTATTTTTCTAAATCTCCTTCAGCAACAGCAGCAACACTCAAAAGACATTAAAGTGGTTTTTTCCTCTATATTAAATTTTTGTTCATGCAATATTCATTAGCTTCTCCAATACATATTGTCAAACCTTAGTACTTTTGGTTGCCAAATATTTTATCTGGTGTCAACATTTGCAATCTATGCTCTCAAAAAGAATAGAAACATCCGCATTCTAGTTTTCCCGGCTTTCTTATATCATTGCATTTTCTCTAATCTCTAGCAATAGACTTGCTAGCTTATTTGTCAAAGGAAAGAATAGAGGAGAGATGTCTTTGTATTCAAGTGACTTCCTCAAGCAACATCGTGTTTAGCCTCTTTTTGATGCACAACAACCTACCCATCAACCACACCTATTCATCAAAAGGGTTGTCAAGTGCATGAGGCACCTGCCACTGGGGCTTGGGGATGGTTAAATGTACGTAGCATTACCCCTTTGTGCGGAGAGGCTGCTTTTGTGTTTCAAACCTATAACGCTCATGTCATAGCGGAGCAACCTAACTCCTACTTTAAGGCTTACCCTCAACCACACCTTTTTATCATCTATGTAATTAAATTTAACTGTGTTGCATGTTTTAAAATGTCTGCAGATATGTATGTATTCGGACATGCATGTATATTCATGCGAATATATTCATACTTCCTCAGGCACCTTCGTGTATTAGCCTCTTCTTGATGCACAACAACTCATTCATCAACCACACCTATTCATAGAAGGGCAGCCCGGTGTACGAGACTGCTGCCACTATGGGGTTTGGGGAGGGTTAGATATACGTAACATCATCCCCTCGTGTGGAGAGGCTGTTTTTGTGTTTAAAACCTGTGATGCCCATGTCAAAGTATTGTTGCATTAAGGCTCATTCCTCAAACACACCTATTTATCACCTATGTAATTTAGCTGTGTTGCATGTCTTAAATGTCTGCAGATGTGTATGTATTCGCACATGCATATATATTCATGCAGATATATTCACACTCAAAGGTTACACGTGCAAAAATTTGTCAATATCTAAAGCTTTCCTAGATTCGACAAGTATATCTATGTCAAATATATGCCAAGTTAAAAAATGCTACATTTGCCATCTTAGATCATCAGTTATTCAATGCGCGAAAACTTTAACTTCCATGTGGTTTGCTATGTATATTAAGTTGCAATTGCTTCATATGAATTCCTTGCTAACTTTATCCTGTGGTCCCAGGCAATATCTTTATTCAATGGGGTGGTTGTTTTCTTATGTTTGCTCCTTTTTCTGTTTCTTTGAAATCACATGCTGCATGAACAGCTATATGTTTGAAGGTTCAGCAATGATCCTGTTTCATGAACATGTCTTTAGACTACTAATTGGCAGACATTGACGAATATGAGGATACAAGAGGTGCCACATGCAAGATGTCACTCTTATAGTCACAATGGTGAATTTAGAAATTTTACTCAACAGTGTAACCCTTTCCCCTTGAAATGCAGCATGATAAAACCATTGAAACTAAGAACTTGATGAGAGGAAAACTATGGAAAAGAGAGACCCAGAAATCTAATCTTGAGAATTGATATTAGGTGCTGCATTGACTCCATGGTTACAGTCACTGTAGGATGTGGCTTTTCTCTGCTGACCTGCCTCTGATGGGGCTTTGGCCTAACAAATAGCGCTCAGTCAAACCTGACCAGTTGAACTGCATCACATCTGAGTAAAAATTTTCCTTGATGGTTTTATGTTATTAACATCTTTTAGATTCACATAACTAGGTACATTAGTCCTTTGTTTACCCTTCTCATTGTTTTGACAGCAGGAATATATATTCAGAGACTTGCATTGGCATCACATAATGTCTTTGTTGCTTGCATGCAGTGCCTCAGAGTGGAAAGTGCCAACTACCTTTATTTATGGTTACGATGATTGGATGAACTTTCAAGGGGCACAACAAGCTCGCAAGGACATGAAAGTTCCTTGTGAAATCATAAGAGTTCCTCAGGTCTCTCTCTCCCTCTATCTATCTCTGTGCAAGCCTTCTTACTTTCAGACGAGCATGATGAAGATGTAACTTCTAAGTGCTTATTAATCAATTGCAGGGAGGGCACTTTGTTTTCATTGATAACCCTTCAGGATTCCACTTAGCGGTCTTCCATGCATGCCGGAGATTTCTATCCGCAGTTCATGTAGATGACCAAACTGTACCTGAAGGTATTACTGCTGTGTAGGTTGTCATCTTGTCCATTTTTCTACTTTAGGTGTCCTATAACACCATACCTGAAGGCATTACTGCTGTGTAGGTTGTCAAATGTATTATTACCATTCTTGTAACTCAATGTGTTAGCCAATACAATCATCTTTGTATGCTGTGTATCTTGTTGCTTTTGGAATAAATAGATGAACGACTTCAGATACTTACAGGATGTTCTGACAGGTTATGTTATCTTTTGGTCAAATGACCATCACAATCTGTGATGAGTTTAGCTCCGTTGGCTTTGGTGACTATATTCTGTTTATGAGTTTAGCTCCGTTACCTGCCTAATAACTGAAATTGAAATTCACGAGAATAAAGAAGCAAGATTAAACAAGCTACGGATAATACTGAAAAATTACCTAATATTTGTTTAATCATAACTCAATGATGATAGGAACAGGAAAACCATCAAGGAAAATCTAAAAAGTAGTTCGAATTTGGTAAGCTTATGTAGAAGTACCAATGCTGTCCCAATTATCCAATCATTCTTACCATGTCAGTGATAGAACTATAAAAGAAATTTAGACAAGTAAAATTTGAATAATCATATGTAAGCATACTTGATTACCATACCTGACAACAACAATTAATTCTTGATCATTTAATCAACCTTGTTCATTTAATGAAACAAAACTTTGAAAAGCAAAGAGAAAAAGTTGTAATCGAATAAGAAAAGGGTGGTTTAGAGCACGAGGCAGGATATAATGGATATACATAGCCTTCTCCTGCATATGAAGAGATTTTCTTTACATTTCGAGCTTGTGATATTCAAGTTATGATAGAGCAATCTTAACAATATGTTAAAATTTATTTTCAAAGTTGAAATCTGATACGCTAGTAAGAAAAGTTGGAACCATTTGCTCATTTTCATATTTGGGCCAAACAATTTGGTAACATTGATTGCATTTTGACTTCAATACCAAACAATGGAGATCTCATGGATAAGGATCGTAAATGGTAGGGGACTAAGAAGTAACTAATAGTTAAAGCAAAAAGAAGAGTATAGCCGGTGGAAGGAGCAAAATTATTTGTTCGGTCCGACAAGGTAACTACGAAGAATCAACTTAGAAATTGTGGTTTATGTTATCCACCACAAGAACATGAATGTTAATACAATAAATTACTAAACTTGTTTGGTTCTTTTAACATGTCCTAGGTTCATAGAACATGTAATTATGCATTTCTCATTTAAAGTTTAGCGGGTACTTCATCATTACTAGCACAAGAACTAAGGAAGCTATACCGTGATGGCGGACAAGGTGTATAATAGCGGAAAGAGTTGTCGAGTAAACAGATTAGGCCATCAGAATATGTGATAAGGCTCATCGTGGACATGATCATACAGTTAGTAAACTACAAGCAATAGACCCATGAAAAGCTCGGGAATACGTCATCACATAACCAAAAAAAAAAAAAAAAAATCTAATCTATCAGATTGCATGTATGACAGGTGGCTAAAGATCGAACTACATTTGATTCTGTGCAGAATCAAAAAATAATTTCTTTTTATTGTTTAATGAAAAATAGTGGAACCCTATTACAATTCATGATCCCTATCAAGCTAAGACTCCTGGACTCAAACATGCTCATTGATTGATTCTGCTAACCTACCTGACTAGTAGGCTTCTGAACTTTATGGACCCACCCTTGTCCCGTCCTGGCCAAAACTTGACCTATCACTGCTTAACCAACTTACACCCAAAATTTTACCATGATGATATTGAAGATATAGAGGCCTTCCTGTTCTCTAAAAAGGATGGAAGGTTGCGCTCAAATCCTCTCCACCTTCGCAACCTTCTAGGAGTCAACACCAACAAATGGGTTTTTCATAGAGCAGTGCAGCACTGGGCTTCAGACCCTAGCTACACAAAGAAAAAGTGAACCACCAATTAAAATATATGCAACAATTTTTATCATAGTTTGATCCAAATGACTTAATTTTACCTAGATCAACTCAAAAACATTGTCAGTGTTTTGGCTCCATGTTAAATTAATTATCAATCCATTAAAAAGTCGATGAAAAATGTATACTTCACCTAAATGGAAAAACCTTAGCAAAATTAACCCAACCTGAGAAAACAAACCCTCCTGACCCTAATTGGGTTGAGTTTGGATTTAGTGCATTTTACTTAGGGTTAAGTATGGGTCAGGATTTCCAGAACATTAAATGGATTGCTTATAGGTCAAAACTTTTATCCAATTTGGGTCGATGATAGAGTTCTATTTGGATCAAAGTATTTTAGGTTTGGTTAAGTTATGATCTTGGATAAGAATTTTTTAAGTACTTAGTCTTTTTCTTAATACTAGTTGTTTAAATCATTTCAGAAACTAACTAGTAAGAATTGTAAATTAGGTTTGATCTAGGTTAGCATAGAATTTATAATCAAATGGGTGACCCAAAATGATTCGTGGGTGGGTATGAGTCAAGAGATCTTGACTTGCTGTCGGGCTGAGTCAGGTTGGGCCTGGATCAAGAGTTTATGTCACCCGATATAAACCCTATCCGACTAGACACATTGTTCCCTGTATTTATTATCTAGTAACTTTAATTCAAGAATAAGCTTAAATCATTTTTTTTCCCTTTCAGAAACATAGTATGAATGTCCCTCTTTATGATTAAACATATAAACGTGCAATGAGAGGGGTGCGAACCAAGCTACATGGCAAGTTAGCCCAAGCAAACAAAAAATAAATTCGTATAACCTTGGATACCTTTATGATGAACTTAGTTTTCCACCTCGTATCTAACAAATATTAATATTTTTAATTTGTTATAATCAAACTAAATACTGTTAAAAGTCTTTAACTTGACATGAAGAATAATCGAGATAAGTATGGTTCTAACTTAAGCTCAAATCTCCTAATGTTTGAATGTAGTGCAAAAGGATACATCCTTTGGATAACCCAAACTTGAGAATACTTTTGACTAATTATTAATGTTATTTCCGTAAAAAAAATACCAAGTCAAAATGTCCAAAGTTTTGAAAGATGTGCATTAATAAATGTAAAATATACAATCACTCATCTATCCTCCCAAATACTCTTAAAAGTATTCTATTTTCCTCTATGATTGCAATCTCCATTCTGTGTATTGGAAGTGGGCAAATATGTCAACTAATGGGAATCAATGAGGAGAGTTCCATGTCAAAGAAATACTTGAACTCATTCATTCACATAATGATTTAATTGTCCTTTCTTTCTTCCATAGCTCACACTGCATGTATGTAAGAAAAGAAATGGAGTGATGTAAAGCCAAATATGAAAGATGATTTAAGTTTGCGGTTTGTTTAGTTCTAATTAGGAAGTTTAATGGAGTGATGTAAATTGAACTTGGAGACTAGATAGAGGATATCCTAATGCATGAACAAGTTAAACTTGTTTGATTATTCAATACAGAGTTCTTTAACATAATTATGTTATCTCTTTCCATTCAATTGAGTTTCACTGTCATAAATGGAAGCAATTTCCTATGACTAACTCAGTCCAAATCTACCTATGAAACACTTCGTTTTTCAGAACATATAGCAGCCTCCTAGTAAACCCTGCATTAATGATCATTTATAGCACTTCTGGCTCTCTAATCCATTTGCCATTCATAGGTTTTCGTACACCTAACTTTCTTGCCACCATTTAATTATAAAAATTCTGAAATTTATGACGTTTGATGTAGCTACAACTTGTTTTGAACTGAAAGCAAATTAACCTTATTAAATTCAACATATGTGGTTTGCTTGATTCTTATATAATTAGTTAAAGATGAACAAGCCTCAATTTGACCGCATCATGGAAATAAGGTTCTACTTTGGCCTCTCACGATGTTGACACTAGATTCTCCATATGGCAAAATTTGCATGCATCCTTGGCTGGATTGTGCAAGTGAACCATATGCTATTGGTGTAGAAAACCAGAAAGAAAGGTAAAAGGCTGGTAGCATGGGTCCTGATGTTTTGAGCTTTAAAAGATTTCACTGCCTAGAAGCTACCTAATCAAAAGAGAAGGAGCAAGGTTATAGCTGTGGCTATGAGTCTATATTAATAGCTATGAGCTAGAGATAAACTATGATAAACTGATAAGCGCTAAATAATGCATAAATTAATATCTTTTTCATAGCACTTATCATTATTTTAATTCACATATTTTATAAATTTAACATAAGAAAATGTGTTTCCTTTCATCATTGCATTATTAAAAATAATTCGATTTTGCTTGATTTTATTGGTTGAATTTAATCTATGCAGGTCGAGTCGAACTCATTTGGGATGATTCCTGAACCCAAATCGCAGGCACCCCATGAATCAAATCCTCACATATCTCGATTCAGTCCAATTCTCTTATTTCTTTCCCAATATTGAGCTCAACAACTCAGCCTCCCTCTGGATCACGACATTCACCCAAAATCATTTCCCCTGTTCCATATCATCCCACCTTTTATGTGGTTCACCCCAGCTTCAAAACAGAACTTATTTCCAGCCGTCCGCATACAAACCTCAGGTTCTCATCCAATTCCTCCCATTCGTTAACCAAATCCTTCCCACGTCTCTCTACCAAACAGAGCCCATCTACATCTCCCAGCCATTTCCTTCTTTCCGTGAACCAATCCATATCTTTCCCAACTCATCCCGCGATGCATACCTTCTTCCGCATTCCATCCGCGTGTCCTCCCTCCCGTCTGTAGCAACATCATTCCTGATTCTTCCTTACGCCCGTCTTCATCTCAGTCAACGGCAGCACCTCCGAATCCCCTGCATCCTCATCCCAATCCTCTCAACGTTCCAGTTCCCTCCGCATATCTTCCCGAATTAATTCCAGCATCCTCATCTTCTTCCCGTTTCTTCCCAAGTTTATCCTCCCGCGATAGAGCCATAATCTTCTCCCGGAATCGTTCTAGAGAGCTCCCAAACATCCGCAGCCAATCCCATTCAAATCAAGCCTCCCCTACATCCCAGAACAGAGCTTATCCTCTCCGGAAATCAAGCATCTTAAGCTTCTCTTCCTACTCATCCACGACCTTGAACAGAGTCCAGCTCCTCCTCGAGTCCGTGTTCATCTTCCCATCGTATCTTCATCACTGATCCATGTCCAAGTCTCTTCCACATCCTTTCCAGCTCCCGTATCCCATCGAACAACCCAAACTTCCCAGCATCAAAGGATCTTGTTTCAACCGATTCCCAGTGAACTTCCTTCATCTCATTCCGTTCCTAGCTCCCCTGTTTCGGAACAACTCCCTCCCAGCCGAATCAAGCTATCCACGGATTCTCTCATCTCTCCTTCATTCCGTTCGCGAGATGCAGCTTCCAGATTAGCTCTAAATCCCACGATTCTCTACTCCGGATTAACTCCATCATCTTGGATGAATCCATGCATTCAGCCAACGGCAAAGGTCCATCGTTATCCATGAAGAAACAGAGAAGGAGCGAGGGGGAGTTTCAGCCTTTAAAAGGCTCAGGCGTGAACCGAGGAGGGGCATTCTTCACCACCGGGGGCCGCTCCAATTCTTCTTCCCCATCGGGGGACCATCGCATCATCGTCTCCTTCATCCTCTCAAGCTTCACCACGCATTCTTCCCCACCGAAGGGAGCCGGGTTGATCGGATGAAGTGTGGGTTCCCAGACCAAGCTCTCACATAGGTAGAAGAAGGGAGAGAATAGTTTGGGTGTTTTGGGAATATTTTCCAAAAGAAGAAATAATGAAGGAAGAAATGGGAGCCCGCTGCTGTGCTGCTGCTGCCGTCCACCACTGCATGGAAGCTTGAGCTCTTCACTAGAGTTGGATGCAGCCCTAACAAAGGGACACAGGTTTTATATTTTATTTTATATTCTTGGAGTTGTATGAACTTATTGTTTTTAATGGATATCTTCTTTTATCTCACGTTTAATTTCTGTGATTTTAAATGTGAAGTTTATACAATTGTTCTTCATGATCACTGATAGTCAATTTTAAAGACCACGCAATAGCACGTATCTGGTAGGATAGTGATTACGGATATCGATCCACAGGGATTGGGGTACAGTTGTTTTCTTAAAAATATATTTAAAAAGACAGTTTGCGAAGACTATTAAACTAAGCAAGTTAATAAGAAATGCAATTAAAATGATATCAGTTTGGGGAAACCTAGGGCAAGAAATTCACCACTAACATCGGAACAAGGGTTATTTGTATTTTAATTTATTCTTGGATTAACATGCAAATTGGCTACAAGCCTAATAAGCATTTAAATAGAAATTCACAAAAGTAATTTGGGAATAATCCATCTTCAGTTGGCATGAAATGTCTACCCTAAACTAATGTGGCAGGACACTAGAGAAACTTGGAAAGGAACAATAGTAAATCATCTATGAAAGACTTAGTAAATTTCTTTTAGAAAATGATTTTACTAGAGAACATGTAGATACAACATTGTTTCTAAAAAAAAAGGATAAAGACTTGTTAATAGTGCAAATCTATGTAGATGACATCATATTTGGTGCTACTAACAATAATCTTTGTCAAGAGTTTGCTGAGCTAATGCAGGAAGAATTTGAAATGAGTATGATGGGTGAACTAAACTTCTTCCTTGGACTTCAAATCAAATAACTAAAGGAAGAGATCTTCATCAACCAAACAAAGTACATCAAGGAGATGTTTAAGAAGTTTGGGTTGGAGATCAACAAATCAATTAGCACACCCATGAGCTTTTCATGCAAATTGGAAAAAGATGAATCAGGTAAGAGTGTTGATCAAAAGCTTTATAGAGGTATGATTAGATCACTTCTTTATCTTACTGCTAGTAGACCTGATATCATGTTTAGTGTCTGCATGTGTGCTAGGTATCAGTCTAATCCTAAGAAATCATATTTACTAGCTGTTAAAAGAATATTTAAATATTTAGTTGGAACAAAAAATATATAGGCTTACGGTACTCAAAAGATTTAAACATAAACTTAATAGAATATACTGATGCTGATTTTGCTGGATGTAAACTAGATAGAAAAAGCACCAGTGATACATGTCAATTTCTAGGAGAAAATTTAATTGTATAGTTTAGTAAGAAGTAAAATTTAGTTGCATTGTCTACGGCTGAATTCGAATACATTGTAGCTGGAAGTTGCTGTGCACAAATTCTATGGATTAAACAGCAATTAGAAGATTATGGCATTAAGCAACCCAAAATTTTTATAAAATGTGATAATAATAGTGCCATAAACCTAACTAAAAATCCTATACAGTACTCAAGAACTAAGCATATTGAGATAATACATCATTTCATAAGAGATCATATATTGAATGATGATGTAATGCTTGAGTATGTCTGTACTAATAAACAACTAGCTGATATCTTTATAAAATCCTTAAGTGAGGATAGGTTTTGTAATCTTAGAAGAGATTTTGGAGTGTTTGATCCCTTCTAACTGAATTCCCTAAATTTTATTAATTTTCTCTTCTTATCTTGAAATTCAACTGATTTGAGCTTATATTTGTCAATTCTTTTCATTTGATATCATCTAAACTATTTTTAAGACTGAATTTGACAAAAAAAAATGAATATTATTCGGCGAGATAGGGCTCGAGCCGACTCGATTAAAACCTAAGTCGACTCGCGCTCGCGTCGTCTCGCGCAAATAGGCGAGACATCTCGAGGACGGGTCGACGGCTTTTTAACCTAGCCGAGTCGTCTTCTATTTCATTATTTTCTTGATTTCATAAACCTTAGCTCCTTCCCTCACTACCATTTCCACTCCATTGGAGTCTTTCCCCTAGTTCTTGACCCGCATTAGGTTTCCATGCCCTCTAGGAGAGTCTCCACCTCTCATGGGAAGCGGCCTCTTGTCGCAAGCGGATCAGAACGAAGGTCTAAGGCAAGGAATGAACCGATTCGTGAAGAGCCGGTTGCTCCTCCTCCTCCTAGGCCTATCGTCGCCATCTCATGTGCGGGGAGAACCGTAACCACCGAAAGAAAGGTGGATTTCCCCTTCCTAGAGAAAGAGGGATTTTCTATAGGAGAAAAATTGAAAATCCTAGGTTGGAAGTACTTTTGCTCCTTAGAGTTGCCTACCTTGTTAGAACCCGCCCATGCCGCAGAAAATTAAAAAAAAAATTCAGATGGCATGCGCGGGATCAACCGTTCATCACATGAACGTTGTTCAAAAATCGTTCATAGTTAGATAAGGATTAAAAACTTTTAAACTATTAGGAAGATCAGATCTTCACCTTTGTGCGGGTAGGTGATCACCGCAACCTGATGATCGTGGTTTTGGAAGAGGGCTCGCTTGAAGCCGCACAAGCGTCCGGCCTCTACGGGTATCCACACGAAGTAGAGGACCGATCAAGGTTTTCTTGTCTCCCAGGGGTGCTAGCTCCCTTGCAGAGACTTCTTTTAATGACTGATGTCCTCCCTTTGGATCAACCCTTGATTGTGCTTGGGAGGAGGAAGAAGAAGGATGAAGATCAAAGAAGGATCAAAGCCCCTGCAGCCTTCTTTCTTTTCCCTGCTTTGGAAGGAGGAAGGAGGAGGAGGAGGCCACCAACACCTTGGACCTTTGCTCTCCTTGCTTGCAGCTGAACCAAGAGGAGGAAGAGGGGAGTCCACGGCTGGAAGAAGAGGGATTTCACTTGTCTAGGGCGCCAGCCCTTGCTCCCTTTTTAAAGCCATCTAGGGCTCCTACAATTTAGGAGCCTTAGACTAATTTTCTAAGAGGGGGCGCCGGCCCCCTCTCTTCATGCCGCACCAAGAAAAGGAGAGGGGCTCATGCCCCTCTTACTTGGTTAACCTAATCCTCCTCCAAGGAGGATTAGGTGTCCCTCATGGTTTAGTCCTAATCTAATTAGGCTTGAATCAATTGGGTTCAATCAATGCTAGTCCTAATCCAATTAGGACTTGAATGAACCATAACTCAATTGAACCCTTCAATCCTAATCCAATTAGGAGTCATGTTGATCCATTAGATTAATGATTAGTTAGGACTTAAGAAACCCTAATCCAATTAGGACTTATTTAATTTTGGTCCTAATCCAATTAGAACTCTAATTTGAATCCGAAGTCCTAATTCAATTAGGACTTCTAGGAATCCTATTCTAAGTAGGAATCCAAATTAAATTCAAAATCCTAATCTAATTAGGATTATAGGAATCCCACTCTAAGTAGGACTCCCAGTCCTAGTCCAAGTAGGATTCCTAGTCCTAATCCAATTAGGACTCTAGGAATCCTTCTTCAAGTAGGATTCGTATTTTCAGTCCAACTAATCAATCCCCAGTGTTCCTTCTTTAACTGATTATCAATCGAATTGATTACTCGTGATTCATAATCACATTTCAACCATCGGATCGGTCAATACTTCTAGTGTGTGTGATCCTATAGGTTCTATTCTGACTGGTAGTGAGATATATTTCGATCTCTATCACAATATCATTGAAAACTCCTTTCAATGGGTTGGAACGATTCCAACTCAACTCATTAGGGTTTATCGATCATCAAGATATTCCCTGTGAGTCTCACCATCCACCAGTGATACCTAGCAGCATGTAGTGGCTACCCAGCAGAATAGAATGATGAACCTCTAGGTGCAGTTATTATGTGATACAGTCCTACTATCGTGGATCCCTACAGAATAGAGGTCATGGACAACTCGTCAAACCCCATCGTCTGTCGTATGTGAAGATTTATTCGACTTAAGTTCGAGAGTAGAAAACCCTTTCTCCACTGTGCATACTGCCCCGGCCGAGGTCTTACGAACTCAGTCTTATAAATCACATAGGATCTCTCCTTATCTATCAAGGTCGATAGATTCCTTATAGGTGCATACCCTACTCCTACAGTGAACCTACTGCAGCCAATCTACACTGCATGGACCTATATGGCTAGAGACCACGCATGTGTGCAGTCAAACTACAATAACTTTACTGTGAGTGGCCGAAGCACCGTAGGTCAAAGGACCAGTCACACTACTGCAACATCAAGCAAGTCACTGACGAGTGGATAGACATCCAAGTGACTTCTTGTCTTGGTCACATTCAGTATCCTTATTCTCTAACTAGCACCTACACTATTACTTCAGTGTCTCCACACCGTGGACTCGAGTCTCGTCCATCCACGGGGAAAGTAATGTGTGCACGGATCTCATCAGATCGATCACCGTCCTCGTGATGATCCATCGATCAGGAGCATTTAGAAATTAATCACTAATGATACATAAATTCTCAACTCTTGAGAATATGCATCATCATCTTATTAATTTCTTGGACGATTCATATACACAATAACAATATGAATGAAAAAGATGCCTTTCATTTATTCAATAATAATAAAGTCAAGTACAAATTATGTTCCAGAATTAATAATGTGTCAGCCAGAATTGGCTTCTAGGGCATACATCTAACAATCTCCCATTTGCACTAAAGCCAATCAGTCATATATCTTAGTCCCATCTTCTCAAGGTGGGCTTCAGTCTTTTGTTGACTTAGCTGCTTAGTGAACGGGTCTGCCATGTTGTCCGCGGAGTCTACTCTCTGCACCTCGACATACTTCTTCTCAACATAGTCGCGTATGAGGTGGAAGCGCCGCTCTATATGCTTGGACTTCTGATGAGATCTTGGCTCCTTAGCAAGAGCTATGGCGCTATTATTATCGCAATAGAGTGTTATGGCATCTGATGACATTACATCCAATTCTGTAATGAATTTCTTGAACCAGAAGCCTTCCTTAGCAGCTTCAGATGCGGCGATGTATTCAGCTTTCATAGTAGAGTCAGCAATGATCGGTTGTTTAGAACTCTTCCAATTCACCGTACCACCATTGCACAAGAACACATATCCAGATGTTGACTTTCTATCATCGACGTTAGTCATGAAGTCTGAATCTGTACCCTTCTATCTTTAACTCTGATGATCCTCCAAAGATCGGGAATAAATCTTTAGTTCTTCTCAAGTACTTAAGAATATTCTTCACAGCTGTCCAGTGTTCTTCACCTGGATTCGACTGTTATCTGCTTGTGACACTCACAGCTAGGGCTATATCAGGTCGTGTACATAGCATGGCATACATGAGGCTCCCTATTGCCGATGCATAAGGGATCTTGCTCATGCGTTGAATCTCTTCAGATGTGTTGGGGCACATCTTCTTGGAGAGATGAATTCCATGTCTTAGGGATAATAGACCCCTTTTAGAGTTTTCCATGCTGAACCTTTTCAGCACTTCCTCTATGTACATCTTCTGTGATAGGCCAAGCATCCTTTTGGATCTATCTCTATAGACCTTTATTCCCAAAATATAGGATGCTTCCCCAAGGTCCTTCATGGAGAACTCTTTTGACAACCAGACCTTGACCGAGGTTAGCATGGGAATATCATTCCCTATCAGGAGGATGTCGTCCACGTACAGTACGAGAAATACGACAGCACTCCCACTAATCTTTTTGTAAACACATGGTTCCTCTTCGTTTTTGATGAAATCAAACATTTTGATTGCGTCATCGAAACGAGTGTTCCAACTTCGAGATACTTGCTTTAGTCCATAGATGGACCTTTGCAGCTTGCAGACCTTGTGATCTCCATCACTGGAAGTGAAACCCAAAGGCTGTTCCATATAGATATCTTCATCAAGATATCCATTCAGGAAAGCAGTTTTCACATCCATCTGCCAGATTTCATAATCATGAAATGCTGCAATGGCAAGCAATGTTCGAATGGATTTCAGCATGGCTACAGGTGAAAAGGTCTCCTGATAGTCAATGCCTTCGCGTTGACTATACTCTTTTGCCACTAGCCTTACTTTATAGGTCTCTACCTTTTCATCCGAACCTATCTTCCTTTTGTAGATCCATTTGCATCCAATAGGTACAATACCTTCTGGTGGATCTACTAGGGTCCAGACTTGGTTGGAATGCATGGAGTCTAACTCTGATTTCATAGCTTCCAACTATTTCTCGGAATTGATATCAGATATCGCCTCGTTGTAGGTTTTGGGATCCTGTATGTGATCCCTATCTCCCACTAGGAACATTTCCTCGGTATCCTCTTCTAGTATACCTAAGTATCTATCGAGAGGATGGGAGACCCTACTAGATCTGCGAGGTGGTTGAGGGACATCGTGTACTGGCTCTGTATGAATGGGTTCGATAGGATCCATGACTCGTTGCTTTTCAGAGACTTTCTCTTCAAGCTCAATTTTCCTCCCACTGCCTCTATCAAGGATAAATTGGTTTTCCAAGAAGATGGCATGACGGCTCACAAACACATTGTGATCCTCTGAGACGTAAAAATTGTATCCTAATGACTCTTTAGGATATCCTATAAAACGAGCACTTATGGTCCTAACCTCTAGTTTGTCCGCCTGTAGTCTTTTGATGTGGGTTGGACATCCCCAAATCTTGAGATGACCAAGACTTGGTTTTTTACCATGCCATATCTCATACGGTGTGGTAGGAACGGATTTAGAGGGAACTCTATTCAGTAGATATACTGCGGTAAGTAAGGCATCTCCCCAAAGAAACATCGGTAGATCAGTGAAGCTCATCATGGACTGGACCATATCCAATAGAGTCTGATTTCTCCTCTCTGACACCCCGTTGAGTTGACGTGTACCCGAAGGAGTCCATTGTGAGACTATAACATTGTCCTTGAGATAGTCCCGAAATTCTCCACTAAGGTATTCTCCTCCTCGATCTGATCGAAGAGCCTTAAGAGGTTTTTCAGTTTGTTTTTCTACTTCATTTCTGAACTCTTTGAACTTTTCAAAAGATTAAGATTTGTGTCTCATAAGATACACATACCCATACCGTGAATAATCATCGGTAAAGGTAATGAAGTACGAATAACGTCCCCTGGCTTGCACATCGAATGGGCCACACACATCTGTGTATATCAGGGTAAGTATTTCAGTGGTCCTCTCTCCATGTCCTACAAAGGGCAATCTAGCCATTTTTTCTTGAAGACAGGACTCGCAAACTGGATATGACTTGGAAGTCAATGAGCCGGGAAGCCCATCTTTATCCATTTTGTTCATTCTGTCCTCTCCAATATGGCCAAGCCTGAGGTGCCATAAATATTTTTGGTTTATCTCATCCCTGGATCTTTTGGATCCTTTGGCATTCACTTCTTGCTCAGACACATTTATAGATACATCCATATGCAAATGATAGAGACTGTCAATCATAAAACCACGTGCGTCTATTTTATTTCTGAAATAAATAGAACAGCAGTCTTTGTCAAATGTAAAAACATGACCTTCCTGTGCTAGACATGAAACAGAAATCAAATTTTCTGCTAGCAGCAGGTACATAATAGCAGTCTCTAAGTAATAAACTAAAACCAGACGGTAGTCGCAGATGGTAGGTGCCCACAGCCACAGCAGCAACTTTTACCCCGTTGCTAATCCGAAGGGTTACCGCACCTTCCGCCAGCCTTTTACTTTCCTTTAGACCCTGCATGGTAGTGCACAAATGAGCACTAGAACCAGAATCAATAATCCAACTAGAAGTAGAAGAAATCGTTAGATTAGTTTCAATTATGAGCAAGTCTATACCTTCTGAAGGTGTGTCACCTTTCTTGTTCTTCAGGCTCTCGAGGTATGAAGGACAGTTCCTCTTCCAGTGGCCGTCGACATTGCAGTGGAAATATTTTTCTTTGTCATTAGCCTTTTTCTTTTGAACTTCCTTCTTTGGCTTCTTGTCTTTTTTCTGCTTCTTAGCAGGCTTCTTTTTCTTCCAAGTAGACTTTCTCTTGGAACCAGAAGTCAACTCAGCAGCAAGGATGTTGCCTAGATAGACAACCCAAGAGAGGGGGTGAATTGGGTTTTAAAATAATTATTGCAATTAAAAGACTTTGTGAGTAACTAATTAAAACTTTTGCGAGTGGATTAATTAGTTGCTATATGCAGTGGATGAAGGGAAAGGAAGAGACAATGAAACAATCACAAACACAAGCAATTTTATAGTGGTTCGGAGCTAACCCTTGCTCCTACGTCCACTCCCCAAGCCTCACTTGGGAGTTCACTATAATCCCTTGGATTACAGCCGGTTGTTTTACAAGTTCACAACCCAACTTGTTGTTTTACGAGATCACAACGAACTCGGTCGGTTTTCACAGGCTCACCGACTAGAACCACCCGATTGTTTTTCCGGGATCACAATCAAACCCTTACACCGTTGGTTTTAATCTTGGCTCACCAACAAACCTTAACACCCTTGATTCAATCCCCTGATTGAATCAAGTAAGAAACAAATAGTTTGAAACAAACAGAAAAAGAAAGCTTCTCAAAAGCGTATTTAAACAATTTAAGCAAGGAAGAGTAAGAAGCCCTCAAACTGATTTTGGAGATGGAGGAAGGGGCTTTTCAAACTCTTTGACTCCTCTTGAATTTGATGTAGACTTGCTGTCAGGAGGAGAGCCTTGAATGTGAGGAAGAGAGTTGGAGAGTCGACTTCAATGCACTTCTTCCTTCTTTTTCGTGTAATCACTCTAGAGAGCTCTTGGTTGGTGGAAATCTCTTTAGCTTTGAATAGAGTCTCTCTTTCTTACTCTATTACTGTTCACTCAGGCTATTTAAGCCATTCCCCAAGAAAAATAGCCGTTAGACACAGATTAAAGGCCGTTCTGCACATTCTGCAACTCTTGACAATGTTTCCGTTGGGATCGGAGTCGACTCGCACGATCTGGAGTCGACTCGCCTGTTGCAGGAGTCGACTCATGCTTTTCTGGAGACGGCTCGGCAACTGTTCTGGATTTGAATTAAAGTGCTGTCTTGACTTGGAGTCTGTTGCCCAGAGATGGTCACCCAAGAGGGGGGTGAATTGGGTGTTTTAAAACTTTTTGACTATTTAAAAAATAAAACACGCAGATGTATGAACTAAAGTAAAGATGGAGGGATGAGAACAGTCAATCGCAAACACGAGGTTTTATAGTGGTTCGGAGCTTCCACTGCTCCTACATCCACTCCCCAAAGCACCTTTCGGAATTTTCACTATAATCCAAGATTACAGTCCGGTAGTTTTGCGAGTGCACTACCCAACTCGTTGTTTTACACCGGGCTAACAACGAACCCTATAACCCCCAATTTAATCTAGGCTTGGGACGCCTTTCCCTTGATCCAAGTCCCTTGACTGGAACAAGCACAATATTGAAAAAGTTTTACAAGGATTTAAAAGCTCTAAATAAGCAGATATAACAATGATAAGCAATAGAACCCGGAAGAACCCTTTTAGCCGTTGGAAGCGTGGGAGATGATGGTTCTTCCGATGTGGATCGCGTTGGCTTGAGTGTGAGCTTTGAATCCCGAGCGGAAGAGAGTAGTCGAGCTTGAAATCAGTTGGGAAGCTTGAAGGCACTTGATTTCTTCACTTGAATGCACTAACTCCCTTGAACCTCTCTCTCTTGCTTCTCTCTTGAATGATCTTGTGTTGGGTTGGTGAGAAGTTGTTGAGAAGCACTTAAGAGGTCCCTTTTATAGCCCAAAAAGCAAATATAGCCGTTAGAGATAAAGTTAAAGAGATTTGAAATTCAAAACATCCTGCAAAAAGGTGTCAGTCGCGTCCCAGGCGCTCCGGAGACGTCTCCGCTTCAACGCGAGACGTCTCGGCTGTAAGATTTTACTTTTGACGTTGTTTGGGGTCGACTCGGCGCTTTATGGGGACGTCTCGGCTTGTTTGCACTTTTTGCATGGGGACGACTCCGCTGCTTCGGGGTCGACTCCGCTGTTATATCTCCGAAAAACATGTCTTCTGGAATTCTCTGAGAGAGTCGACTCCGCTCTTTCCGGGGACGTCTCCGCTGCCTTAACACCGAAAAAGACATCCTCTGAAAAACCCTGAGAGAGCCGACTCCGCTACCTCGGGGACGACTCGGGAGGTTTACTTTTTACTTGCGGGGACGACTCCGCTTACTGTGGAGACGACTCGCGCATATCACTTGAAATCGGCCTTTCTGCCGCCTCTGAGAGAGTCGACTCCGCTACTGAGAGAGTCGACTCCGCTATCGCGGGGACGACTCGGCAGGTGCCGGGGACGTCTCCAGTCGTGCCAGTTCTTCCTGTTTGTGCCAGAGACGTCTCTGAGACAACCCGGAGACGTCTCGGCTGTCCCTGATCTGTTTTCTTCAGCTCAAAAATTCTTCAATAAATTCATAAAATTATGGGAACTTGCCTAGACATTTCTTAACAATATTCTTAATTAAACACATGAAATCCTCAAGTAAATTGTTAAGATAAATGGAATTATACTCTAGTGTTTTGTATTCATCAAAATCCATTAGGGGGTCAACAATCTCCCCCTTTTTGATGATGACAAAACACTGAGTATATGCAAAATTCGAAATTTAAACATATACACAGTATTTGATCAGATGTACAAGTATAATGTTTTGATTAGAGCTAGAAACAGTGTGCATAATTCAAAATAGTCAACTTTCATTTCTATCCTTATGCATAAGATTGATCTTAATAGCTCTTAAGCAATTTTAGCATATCAACTGAATTTGAATCAAGTTAAAATGAAATATTGATATTCAAGATAATTGAAAGCTAAGTTCTTTTTGACTCCCCCTTTCTTTTCCAGAAGGGCAATTATCTTAAAGCCAATATTCTTCAATTTTATCTCTTCTAATTCTTCAATTTTGCATTCCACCATAAATTTTGCATTCCAATATATCCAATATCCATATTGGTTCTACTCCCCCTTTTTGTCATCAACAATGAAGGGGACAAATTATCCTTAGGTACTTAAAACTCAAGTTCTAGTAAAATTCAGCATATTACCATGAACCACTCAAGGATATTCAAGTTATTTCTATTAATGAATTCTGCATTCATTTTACTCCCCCTTTGTTTTGGAATTCATTTCAGACTCCTCTTTTCTCCCCTTGTTTTATATGCATTGATAAATTATGTCAAATTTGAACATTTAAGGTATGTTATGAGATTTTTATGGCACATCACAGAATCACATACACAATCACAGAATCACATACACAGAGTTAGCAACAATGTACACAAGGTTTCAAAAGAAATTGTGTGTCATTCATGTATCATTGTAAACCTTTGAGGTCATTACAAAGTTAAAAGAGGAAATCATTACAAGTATTGATTTCTAATACAAAAAGTGTTTCAAAATGAGCCTAGGGTTTACAAAAGAAGAACCCTAGATGTCTACAAAATGTCCCTCATCGGCGACGTTGCTCATAAGCCCTACAAGCTGCATCTATAAATGCATTGATGGAATCTAGTAATGTTTTGAACTGCTCTCCCTGGGACTGATGAAAGGCTGCCACTAGTGCTTCAAATTCAATGCTTGCCCTTTCAATTCTTCCTCAAAGTTGGGCAACCACAGTGCCCACATTACCTCCAGGGCTTGTCAGTTCTTGAAAGCTATTTGAAATGGTCCTCAAGCTATCTTGTAGCTCAATTGATCTGAAGGCTTGGGTGGCATTCACACTAACTAGTTCTTGCGCTGTAGCTTCTATCTGAGCTCTAATTTCCTTCAGCTCTTGTAGAATCCCTTCATGTGAAGCTCTGATGGGGGCCAACTCAGTAGAGATCATCGATCTCATCTCCTCCCTCATCTGCTGGCAAATAACAGATGCTAAAGTGCGCATCTGGTCTTCTGATAGGGAGTAGGGCCCACTGACTGGAGGAGGTGGTGGCATGGATGTGGAAGGTCCAGCTGAGCTGGAGGGTACATCAGGAAAGTCCATATGACTATGTGGAGGAGAGTGGTGGTCAGGCTCCTGAAGTGGGATCTCAGGCTCTAGGGTTTGAGCTTTTCTCTTTGGTACCTTGACCCATGACCCATCTACCTTGTAAAACTCCATTCTACGCATTGTGCTCTCATTATAATAGTCGGTGTTTCTCAAGGATTTTGCAGGCTCATTTTCTGGAATGGGTACTTTGAAATGTTTGAAGAGTAGGGTAAGGATCATCCCATAAGGTATGCTAAACCTAGAATACCTATGACATGTAGCAATGTAGTTCAACATAAGTCTAGGGAGGTTTAGGGGAATCCCTAGTAGGATGTGGTGCATGATAACTAGGTCTCGCTCCGAAACAAAATCGAAGCGGCCGGTTTTAGGGAATAAGACTCGGTTGACAATACTCAAAAGGAGTCTCATCTCGGCATCTAGGTCTTGGGAGTTGACCACATCGAGAGGGCCGCAGTCCTCTCGTCCTAAAAGCAAGTTTAGGGCTATTTTCCTTTGGGGATGTGAGGTCGGAGCCTCACCGTCCTTAGGGATTTGCAAGACGCTAGATAGGACATCTTCATTAATTTCTACCAACGTCCCCCGAACATATGCAGTGTACCCTAAGTCCCCTAAGGCCATATTGCTAAATAGTTCTCTAACTAGGCCGGGGTAGGTTGAAGTATTGAGTGTACAAAGATATTCCCACCCTTGGGCACGGAGTCTCTCTCCAATAGAGAACCCCTCACTATCTAGAAAATGGAAATCTATGTACCTCCCAGTGGTTACTGTGCGATTCGCACAGGAAATGGTCATGGTTGGCGGAGCAACCGGAGGAGACGGCGCGGAAGGCTCTTCCCTCCGTTCCTCACCGTCGGTCGCTGCCCTAGGACGCCTCCCACCAATCCTCCTAGCTCTTTTAGGTGCCATTGAATGGAAAACCTAGGGAAATGAGGAGAAAGAGGCTAGGGTTTGTGTTGGAGAGAAAATGGAGGCTAGGGTTTTTGTTTTTGTCGGGGATGAAAGGTATAGCTCGGGTCGGCTCGAGCTGTTTCGACTTATTTTAAAAACCCTCGTTCGGTCCCCGAGACGTCTCCGCGACTAAGGCGAGACGTCTCGCCGGGGGGACGTCTCTGCGATTTGCCAGAGACGTCTCCGGCACTGAAAAATTTCAGACTGATTTTTATCTTTTCCTAATTTGTTTTATTTAATCACACTAATCAATATGATTTCTTTTGGTGAATACAGAATGAGTTTGTTTGTGATCCTCCCCCTTAATAATACATCCTATAGAGGTTTGATAATGACTTTTGAATTATTAATGTTGAAATGAGGAATGTTTGACCAAATTTCGAATACCTATGAAATAGGCTCTGAAAATATCTCTATGAAGAGTCCAAGGGAGGGTAACCATCCTCCGGAAAGTCAAACAGTTCGTCATTTAGCTTAGATGGATTTATGCTTTCACTTATGTTGACCTTGAGGTGGATTACTAGCTTGAGTAGCAAAGCATTGCAATACAAGTTGAATTTATTTGCTAGGATCATACAAGCTCAAAGCATTCCTTAAGAAGTTGAACCTATCTTTACAAAGGGGCTTTGTAAAGATATCGGCCAATTAATTTTCAGTACATACATATTCAATCATCACATCATTTTTCAGCACATGATCCCTAATAAAGTGATGCCTAATTTCTATATGCTTTGATTTAGAGTGTTGGACAGGATTTTTTGTTAAATTGATTGCACTTGTATTATCACATTTAATTGGTATGTTGTCCATTTTGATACCGAAGTCTTCAAGTTGTTGCTTAATCCAAAGAACTTGGGCACAACAGCTTCCAGCTGCAATGTACTCAGCCTCAGCTGTGGACAAGGCGACTGAATTCTGTTTCTTGCTAAACCAAGAAACCAAATTAGCACCCAAGAATTGACATGTGCCACTTGTGCTTTTTCTGTCGAGTTTGCACCCGGCAAAATCAGCATCGAAATAAGCAATTAAATTTATGTCAGATTGTTTAGAGTACCATAAGCCTACATTAGATGTCCCTACTAGATATCTAAAAATTCTTTTAACAGCTTGCAAGTGTGATTCCTTAGGACATGCTTGGTATCTAGCACACATGCAAACACTGAATAATATATCTGGCCTACTAGCAGTAAGGTAAAGTAAAGAGCCTATCATACCTCTGTACAATTTGCAGTCTATACTTTTACCTTTTTCATCTTTGTCAAGCTTGCAACTTGAGCCCATGGGTGTGCTAATTTTCTTTGCATCCTTCATCTTGAATTTTTCCAACATTTCCTTGATATATTTGGATTGACTGATGAAGATGCCTTCCTCTGATTGTTTTATTTGTAGCCCAAGGAAGAAGTTGAGCTCACCCATCATGCTCATTTCAAATTCTCCCTGCATAAGCTTGGCAAACTCTTGACAGAGACTATCATTAGTAGCACCAAAAATTATATCATTCACATAAATTTGCACAAGCAATAAGTCATTTTCTTTTCTTTTAATGAAGAGGGTTTTGTCTACATTTCCTCTCTTAAATTTATTTTCAATTAGGAAATTACTTAATCTTTCATCCCATGCCCTAGGAGCTTGCTTAAGCCCATACAATGTTTTATGCAATTTATAAACGTAATCTGGATGTAAGTGGTTTTCAAAGCCTGGAGGTTGTCCTACATAAACTTCCTCCATTATATAACCATTTAGAAATGCACTTTTTACATCCATTTGATAGAGTTTAAAGTCCATGAAGCATGCATATGCCAAAAGTAGTCTAATAGCCTCTAACCTAGCAACAGGAGCAAAAGTTTTATCAAAATCTATTCCTTCCTCCTGATTATAGCCTTTGGCCACTAGCCTAGCTTTGTTTCTTATTACTACTCCATCTTCATCTAGTTTATTTCTATATACCCATTTGGTGCCTATAATTGAAATATTAGGGGGTCTTTTCATTAAAGTCCAAACTTCATTTCTTTCAAATTGGTTTAATTCCTCTTGCATAGCATTCATCCAATTAACATCTTTTTCGGCTTCTTCTAGTGATTTAGGCTCTATTTGTGAAACGAAAGCAAGATAATTACTAGTATTTCTTAGAGAGGATCTTGTCCTTACCCCTTGTGAGGGATCACCAAGAATTAGATCCTTTGGATGACCATGTGCATACCTCCATTCCTTAGGAAGATCTTGATTTCTCAATGGAGGTTGATCTTCTTCATCTTGCTGAATTGTATCTTCTTTGATCTCATCCTCATGTTGTTTGTCTTGTATGGAGAATTTCTTCATTCGGTCTTCAAGTATACCTGCATCACCATCTTCTTCTTTTCTAGAAGAATCTCCATTAGCTTCATCAAAAACAACATGAATGGATTCTTCAACAACGAGAGTTCTCTTGTTGAAGACCCTGTATGCTCTACTAGATGAGGAATAACCTAAGAAGATCCCCTCATCTGATTTAGCACTAAATTTGCTTAGATTGTCCTTTCCATTGTTTAAAATAAAACACCTACAACCGAACACATGAAAGTAACTTATATTGGGCTTCTTATTTTTTATTAGCTCATAAGGTGTTTTCTTTAAAATAGATCTAACTAATGCACGGTTTAAAATGTGACATGCAGTATTTATTGCTTCAGCCCAAAAATATTTTGGTAGATCCAATTCGCACAACATGGTACGAGCCATATCTGCTAGTGTGCGATTCTTCCTTTCTACCACCCCATTTTGTTGGGGTGTCCTAGGGGCCGAGAAATTGTGATTGATACCATTTTCATCACAAAACTTTTCAAAGTGCTGATTTTCAAACTCGGTACCATGATCACTCCTAATTGCTTTTAGTTTAAGATTGAGTTCATTCGAAACTCTATTATGAAACTTGATAAAAGCGGGAAAGGACTCATCTTTATGTGCAAGAAATGAAACCCATGTAAAGCGTGAAAAATCATCAATAATTACAAGACCAAATCTCTTACCCCCTAGACTAGCAGTTCTAGTGGGTCCAAATAAATCCATGTGAATTAGTTCTAAGGGTTTTGTTGTTGAGACTATGTTTTTAGGCTTGAAAGAGCTTCTCGTTTGTTTTCCTAATTGACATGCAGCACAAATTTTGTTCTTTTCAAAATCTATCTTTGGTAGTCCTTTGACTAGATCTTTTGTAATCAATTTAGAAATTAAATCCATGCTAGCATGTCCTAACCTACGATGCCATAACCAACTAGTCTCATTGACTTTGGGATCCATGGCTACAAGACATTGGCCATCCTTCATGGTGAGATCATCAAGATCTACCATGTAAACATTTCCATGCCTATGTCCTGTGAGTATGATCTCATTGTCAATTGGACTACTAATTATGCATAGTGATGATTCAAATGACACTTTAAAGCTCTTGTCACAAAATTGACTTATACTTAATAAATTATGTTTTAGTCCATTAACTAACAATACATTGTCAATAAAAGAGGAGGGTGATATGGAGATTTTACCAACACCAATTATTTGACCTTTAGCATTGTCTCCAAATGTGACTACTCCTCCTTCTTTTGATTTCAAGGTGACGAAGAGACTCTTGTCACCGGTCATATGCCTTGAGCAACCACTATCAAGATACCACATTCTCTTTTTATTCCCGGCTGCAAGGCATACCTGCAAAATGATTATGTGAGGCTATTAGGTACCCAAGTCTTCTTGGGTCCTTCGTGGTTAGTGTAGTTGGTTCCCTTAGGCACCCATACTTTAGTTATGTTTTTAGCTTTTACAAATGTACTCTTGTTAGTTTGGATCTTTCTTTGAATACAAGAGTAGGCTTTATGTCCACCTTTTTTACAATGAAAGCATGTAGGTTTTTCAGTTTTGACATCTTTTGCTTTCACAAAGAAATTCTTTAGATACTTTTGTTGCTTGTTAGTTTTATATCCTAATCCGGCTTTATTAAAAACAGCTCTTTGATTTGAAAGAATAAGATTTAATTTTTCAGAGCTTTGTGTAAATTTTTCAACAATTGGTTTGTACTTATGTACCTCATTCTTAAGATTCAAATTTTCTTTAACTAGTTCTTCCTTGTCCTTTTTAAGGGATTCAACATTTTGTGCAAGTGAGGTATTATTATTGAGTAGAGATTTAACTTTTAGATTCAATTCCTTAATTAGTGTTTTTGCCGTTTCATTTTCAATGCTAAGTTTTGAATTTTTGTTTTCTAGATCAATGGTGTTAACATTTTCAACGCTCTCTTTCTCAATCAATAGATTTTTAATATCTTCCTTTAGTTTTAGATTGGAGGCTTTTAATTTTTTATTCTTTGCTCCTAACATACTACAATCACTCATAAGTTCTTGAAAAGCTTCATACAATTCTTCTAAAGTAAAGTTTATAGTTGAGTTTTGACATACCTCGTCGTCTTCGAACGCCATGAAGCATAAATTGGCGGTCTCTTCCTTCTCTTCCTCGGAGGAGGATGTGTCACTATCGTCCCAAGTTGCCTTTAATGCCTTCTTCTTCTTCTTTCCAAAGTACTTCTTTTGTTGAGGGCATTCGGAACGAATGTGTCCCGGTCTCTTGCAATCATAGCATATGATTGGGTCTCTTTCTTTTTCCTTTTCTTTTTCCCAATCATTTCTCCCTCCAAATTTCTTTCTTGGGAAGGGTTTCTTTCTTCTCATAAATTTCTTAAACTTCCTTACTATTAAACCCAAATCCTCATCTTCGCTTTCCTCTTCACTCTCACTACTTTCTTCTTCACACACACTCGAGGTAGCCTTGAGTGCGATTGTCTTCTTCTTTGGCAACTCTTCTTCATGTTGCTTCATTGTGAGCTCATGCGTCATCAATGAGCCCAATAGTTGTTCTAGTCCCAAGGTGTTGAGGTCTTTGGCTTCTACGATTGCCGTGACCTTTGCTTCCCATGCTTTCGGCAAAGACCTGAGAATTTTATTCACAAGTTCCGGATTAGTATAAGATTTACCCAAACTCTTTAGACCATTAATTATATCGGTGAAGCGTGTAAACATGCATGTGATGGTTTCATTGGGTTCCATCTTAAACAACTCATATTTGTGAACAAGAATGTTCACTTTAGACTCTTTGACTTGATTTGTACCCTCGTGGGTAACTTCAAACCTATCCCATATTTCCTTAGCGGAACTACATGTGGAGACTCTATTAAACTCATTTACATCTAGAGCACAAAATAATGAGTTCATGGCTCTAGAATTGAGTTGAACCATCCTATTATCATTCTCATCCCAATCCTCCTCAGGTTTGGGAACTTGAATGCCATTCACCATGTGTGATGGTTCTTGTGGTCCCTTGACTATAACCCTCCACAAGGCATAATCTTGTGCTTGAATAAAGATCCTCATTCTAGTCTTCCAATAGGTATAATTTGTCCCATTGAAGAGTGGAGGTCTATTGGTTGCCTGCCCCTCAGCAGGAACATTGTTAAAGGGTGTTGCCATCTAGATCTTTGGCTAAGACGGTTAGGTCTTTCAAGAAATACACAGAGCACCTGCTCTGATACCACTTGTTGCCCAGAGATGGTCACCCAAGAGGGGGGTGAATTGGGTGTTTTAAAACTTTTTGACTATTTAAAAAATAAAACACGCAGATGTATGAACTAAAGTAAAGATGGAGGGATGAGAACAGTCAATCGCAAACACGAGGTTTTATAGTGGTTCGGAGCTTCCACTGCTCCTGCATCCACTCCCCAAAGCACCTTTGGGAATTTCCACTATAATCCAAGATTACAGTCCGGTAGTTTTGCGAGTGCACTACCCAACTCGTTGTTTTACACCGGGCTAACAACGAACCCTATAACCCCCAATTTAACCTAGGCTTGGGACGCCTTTTCCTTGATCCAAGTCCCTTGACTGGAACAAGCACAATATTGAAAAAGTTTTACAAGGATTTAAAAGCTCTAAATAAGCAGATATAACAATGATAAGCAATAGAACCCGGAAGAACCCTTTTAGCCGTTGGAAGCGTGGGAGATGATGGTTCTTTCGATGTGGATCGCGTTGGCTTGAGTGTGAGCTTTGAATCCCGAGCGGAAGAGAGTAGTCGAGCTTGAAATCAGTTGGGAAGCTTGAAGGCACTTGATTTCTTCACTTGAATGCACTAACTCCCTTGAACCTCTCTCTCTTGCTTCTCTCTTGAATGATCTTGTGTTGGGTTGGTGAGAAGTTGTTGAGAAGCATTTAAGAGGTCCCTTTTATAGCCCAAAAAGCAAATATAGCCGTTAGAGATAAAGTTAAAGAGATTTGAAATTCAAAACATCCTGCAAAAAGGTGTCAGTCGCGTCCCAGGCGCTCCGGAGACGTCTCCGCTTCAACGCGAGACGTCTCGGCTGTAAGATTTTACTTTTGACGTTGTTTGGGGTCGACTCGGCGCTTTATGGGGACGTCTCGGCTTGTTTGTGCTTTTTGCATGGGGACGACTCCGCTGCTTCGGGGTCGACTCCGCTGTTATATCTCCGAAAAATATGTCTTCTGGAATTCTCTGAGAGAGTCGACTCCGCTCTTTCCGGGGACGTCTCCGCTGCTTTAACACCGAAAAAGACATCCTCTAGAAAACCCTGAGAGAGCCGACTCCGCTACCTCGGGGACGACTCGGGAGGTTTACTTTTTACTTACGGGGACGACTCCGCTTACTGTGGAGACGACTCGCGCATATCACTTGAAATCGGCCTTTCTGCCGCCTCTGAGAGAGTCGACTCTGCTACTGAGAGAGTCGACTCCGCTATCGCGGGGACGACTCGGCAGGTGCCGGGGACGTCTCCAGTCGTGCCAGTTCTTCCTGTTTGTGCCAGAGACGTCTCTGAGACAACCCGGAGACGTCTCGGCTATCCCTGATCTGTTTTCTTCAGCTCAAAAATTCTTCAATAAATTCATAAAATTATGGAAACTTGCCTAGACATTTCTTAACAATATTCTTAATTAAACACATGAAATCCTCAAGTAAATTGTTAAGATAAATGAAATTATACTCTAGTGTTTTGTATTCATCAAAATCCATTAGGGGGTCAACAGAGTCGACTCGTCTGAACCTGGAGTCGACTCCCCAATGTCTGGAGCTGACCTGGCACTTTTGGAGACGACTCGTTCCAAGGAATCCAGAGATGTTTCTTTCAAGTTTGCTCACTCGAGTCGACTCGGATAGACTGGGAGTCGACTCGGCACTCAGAGCCCGAAATCCCGATCTTCTGTCTGTTGACTTGTGCCGTCTCGGAGTCGACTCGAACTGTCTCGGAGTCAACTCAGCTCTCAGAGATGAAAATATAGTCTTCTGTCTTTGGGGTTGCGCTGCCTTGGAGTCGACTCGAACTGTCTTGGAGTCGACTCGCCTCTCAGAGACGAAAATACCGTCTTCTGTCTTTGGGGTTGCGCTGCCTTGGAGTCGACTCGGACTTTGCGGGGGTCGACTCGGCTCTCAGTGTCCGAAATTGGCTCTCTGACTTTTTGCCTTACATTTCTCTGAAAGTCGACTCTCGCTTCCTTAGGAGTCGACCTGCCAACCATTGGAGTCGACTCGAGTTCTTCGGGAGTCGACTCGGCTCTCAGAGTCCAAAATAGCTTCTCTGTCTTTCTGTCTGTTACTCCCTGGAGTCGACTCGTACTACGCTGGAGTCGACTCGACAAGCATCGGAGTCGACTCGAATTCTTCAGGAGTCGACTCGTTGACAGGTTCTGAGATGATTCTTTCTGTCCGGCTGTCTGTTCTCAATCGGAGTCGACTCGTAATGTACAGGAGTTGACTCGAGCTTGTGCCAGTGCTTCTGATACGCTTGGAGTCGACTCGTAATCTTCCGGAGTCGACTCGAGACTCAGACTTTGGTTCAAATTGAATTCCTTACTTATCCAAAGTGTATTGAACCAAAGCTAGAGACACTTGAACCTAGATTTACAAATATTTGACTGAAACACTAGATTGAATTCATTAGTATAACATAAGATATACTCAAATGCTTTGAGCTCATCAAAATCAAATAGGGTTATAATCAATCACTCCACAAAGGGCATTGCCCCTTGAACCTTTCAAGGCTCCCTCAGCAGTTACCAACATATTTATCAGTTCAGTCTTAGTGCATTCAATCTTATTCATGTGGTAGTTTACTATAAACTGACCAAATGAATCAGAAAGGGATTGAAGGATCAGATCTACTTGCAATTCCTTGTGCATGTTCATACCGAGCTTCTCAAGCTCCTCTAGGTCCTTGATCATAGTCAGACCGTGATCATGGATGGACTGCCCCTCGCGCATCTTTGCTTTGAAGAGCCTCTTGGACACTTCAAAACGAGCTGTGCGACTCTGCTCACCATACAACTCTTGCAGGTGTGCCAGTATGTCCCTAGCAGTCTTCATATTTTCATGCTGGCATTGTAGTTCATTGGACATGGATGCCATGATATAGCACTTGACCCTAATGTCATCGTCTATCCACTTCTCATGCGTTGCACGTTGATCAGCGGTCGGACGTGCTGGTAATGCGGGGATGTCATTGTCGAGCACATAGCCTATTTTCTCGCAACTCAGAACAATTTTGAGATTTCTAAGCCAGTCTATGTAATTGGTACCGGTCAATCGGTTGGTCTCAAGAATACGGGTCAAAGGGTTTGAGGCTGACATTATGATCTGCAGAGAGCAAAGATTCTAGTTAGACTTTTGTACTTGATCTTAATCCGTTCTAGGGTCTTTTAGAACAAATGTATCTCCCACTATTTTCTCGAATTCCTCACACTCTCCTGGTAGGAAAACGGAAATCCTACACGACTAGGATTTCTAGTGGGTACTGCGGTCCCACCGATTTATATGCCACCTTACCTAACAGTTATTGGTGACACATAAATTGATGAATGTACAACTCTTGTACAATGCTTCTCAAGCATGTTGCAGTGCTACTTGGTCTCTAAGCCATGAAGACCTCACCTAACAGTTATTGGTCCCATTTCTTAGTTAAGTTAGACCCACCGTATAACCGTAGGAATAAAGTCGTCATTGCATCCTCACCTAACAGTTATTGGTGCCCAACCCCACCTTTACTCTACAACATCTCATGTCTATAGAGAGGTCTAGCCCCCCAATGCAACTTGCCCACTGTGTCCAGCCGAGACAAATTAACATCAGAAAGACCTTAGCAACTCTACTACGGTGGAAGACCTATGGACTTAATATCGGTTAATCAGGTCTTAGTGTTTGCAACTTGAGCTCTTCATAGGAGGTAATCGAACAATTGGCCAGGTAAGCAGGTGGGAGGCTCCCCTTACTCACAGAGTAAGGTCCTAATTAAGTAACCACCTTTCATACTTTCCTAGACACCAATTAGATCAATTAATTTAATATGACTCGCTCATGTTGGTTCACTCTCGACTTGATTGAGGAGGTTTTAATTTAGGTCTCATTGGGTTTGCTACATCACATGTAAACCCATCTACCCCGTTCTCATTCACATCATATGCAAACGGCACATCGCAGGCAGTTATAATCGCAGCAATAATTAAAGCTAAACTTTAAATAGGTGATGATCATGGATTCTAATTAGATCATATTACAAGCACATGCACGTCAATCGATCAGTTGATCTTCAACTCTTGAATTGGTTCCAAGCCTCCTTGATTCGATCCTTAATCAACTCTTGATCCTATCGCCATCAACCGCTCAGATCGCCGTTCATCTCATGTACTTTCTTCGACTTGATCATTGACGTACATCACATCACAGAAATACAACCAGATATAAAATAAAAATAATAATAAATTACATCACCTTTTAGGAGGCACGCAGGCCTCTCAAAACATCAAATAAGATGCATTCAAGCATCTGAAAAATTACATGACATTGCAGATCACATCGCAGGTCTTTACATTTCATACCAAAAGGGTTTGAATCCTATGATCATCACCGCATGCAACAATTATACTTTTAGATCTGAAACTTAATTGATTATGTTATGACATAGGTTGCTGATCATGCTAATCATGATTCTAAACCTTGTAATCTCATTAACAATGTAATTAGAATCATCATTTTATCACATAAAAATCAGCATGCAAAAATCAACACCCTTGAAAAATCTGCATGCAGAAAATTTTCAGCATGCATAACCTTTTTGATGCCTTTAGATAATTAATCCTTATCTTAATCTACGATGCCTAGGCTCTGATACCACTGTTAGAACCCGCCCATGCCACAGAAAATTAAAAAAAAATTCAGATGGCAGCGGAAGAGGCATGCGCAGGATCAACCGTTCATCACATGAACGTTGTTCAAAAACCATTCGTAGTTAGATAAGGATTAAAAACTTTTAAACTATTAGGAAGATCAGATCTTCACCTTTGTGCGGGTAGGTGATCACCGCAGCCTGATGATCGTGGTTTTGGAAGAGGGCTCGCTTGAAGCCGCACAAACGTCCGGCCTCTACGGGTATCCACACGAAGTAGAGGACCGATCAAGGTTTCCTTGTCTCCCCAGGGTGCTAGCTCCCTTGCAGAGACTTCTTTTAATGGCTGATGTCCTCCCTTAACCCTTGATTGTGCTTGGGAGGAGGAAGAAGAAGGATGAAGATCAGAGAAGGATCAAAGCCCCTGCAGCCTTCTTTCTTTTCCCTGCGTTGGAAGGAGGAAAGGAGGAGGAGGAGGCCACCAACACCTTGGACCTTTGCTCTCCTTGCTTGCGGCTGAACCAAGAGGAGGAAGAGGGGAGTCCACGACTGGAAGAAGAGGGATTTCACTTGTCTAGGGCGCCGGCCCTTGCTCCCTTTTTAAAGCCATCTAGGGCTCCTACAATTTAGGAGCCCTAGACTAATTTCCTAAGAGGGGGCGCCGGCCCCCTCTCTTCATGCCGCACCAAGAAAAGGAGAGGGGCTCATGCCCCTCTTACTTGGTTAACCTAATCCTCCTCCAAGGAGGATTAGGTGTCCCTCTCATGGCTTAGTCCTAATCTAATTAGGCTTGAATCAATTGGGTTCAATCAATGCTAGTCCTAATCCAATTAGGACTTGAATGAACCATAACTCAATTGAACCCTTCAATCCTAATCCAATTAGGAGTCATGTTGATCCATTAGATTAATGATTAATTAGGACTTAAGAAACCCTAATCCAATTAGGACTTATTTAATTTTGGTCCTAATCCAATTAGAACTCTAATTTGAATCCGAAGTCCTAATTCAATTAGGACTTCTAAGAATCCTATTCTAAGTAGGAATCCAAATTGAATTCAAAATTCTAATCTAATTAGGATTATAGGAATCCCACTCTAAGTAGGACTTCCAGTCCTAGTCCAAGTAGGATTCTAGTCCTAATCCAATTAGGACTCTAGGAATCCTTCTTCAAGTTGGATTCGTATTTTAAGTCCAACTAATCAATCCCCAGTGTTCCTTCTTCAACTGATTATCAATCGAATTGATTACTCGTGATTCATAATCACATTTCAACCATCGGATCGGTCAATACTTCTAGTGTGTGTGATCCCATAGGTTCTATTCTGACTGGTAGTGAGATATATTTCGATCTCTATCACAATATTATTGAAAACTCCTTTCAATGGGTTGGAACGATTCCAACTCAACTCATTAGGGTTTATCGATCATCAAGATATTCCCTGTGAGTCTCACCATCCACCAGTGACACCTAGCAGCATGTAGTGGCTACCCAGCAGAATAGAATGATGAACCTATAGGTGCAGTTGTGATACAGTCCTACTATCGTGGATCCCTATAGGATGGAGGTCATGGACAACTCATCAAACCCCATCGTCTGTCGTATGTGAAGATTTATTCGACTTAAGTTCGAGAGTGGAAAACCATTTCTCCACTATGCATACTGCCTCGGCCGAGGTCTTACGAACTCAGTTTTATAAATCACATAGGATCTCTCCTTATCTATCAAGGTCGATAGATTCCTTATAGGTGCATACCCTACTCCTACAGTGAACCTACTGCAGCCAATCTACACTGCATGGACCCATATGGCTAGAGACCATGCATGTGTGCAGTCAAACTACAATAACCTTACTGTGAGTGGCCGAAGCACCGTAGGTCAAAGGACCAGTCACACTACTGCAACATCAAGCAAGTCACTGATGAGTGGATAGACATCCAAGTGACTTCTTGTCTTGGTCATGCTCAGTACCCTTATTCTCTAACAAGCACCTGCACTATTACTTCAGTGTCTCCACATTGTGGACTCGAGTCTCGTCCATCTATAGAAAAAGTAATGTGTGCACTGATCTCATCAGATCGATCACCGTCCTCGTGATGATCCATCGATCAGGAGCATTTAGAAATTAATCACTAAGGATACATGGCTCAAATTCTCAACTCTTGAGAATATGCATCATCATCTTATTAATTTCTTGAACGATTCATAGACACAATAATAATATGAATGAAAAAGATGCCTTTCATTTATTCAATAATAATAAAGTCAAGTACAAATTATCCCAGAATTAATAATGTGTCTGCCAGAATTGGCTTCTAGGGCATACATCTAACATACCTACCCAAGCTTGATGAGGAAATTTTTTAGTTCAGTTGGTAGAGGTTCGGGCGGATTAGTTGGCACTGTTAGGAATGTTGGAATAACCCTAACAGAAGAATATTTGGCCAACCTAGTAGGTCTCCCTAGAGAGGGACAAGCCCCTACTACCCATTCTAATAGATAGGGAGCGCTCAGACTTATTTTAGGTAGGGACATAGTAAACCCCTTAAAAGAAGTCTATGCAAACCAATTATCCTAAGCATAATAAGTAGTATCCTCTTCCCAAAAAGTGGTAGATTTGATTTTATTTTGGAGTATTTCCCTTAACTTACCTAGGATGATGATGTCCTACATAGGGGAAGCTGCTACTAAGTCTAAGGCAAGTTTGCCTTATCGGATGGTCTTCACCCTAATTTTTAGAGAGTTCGGTGGACCCATTTCTGAAGAAGAACCATCTAGATATCTTAGGCACACCAACTACTACAGTGACAAAACCTTGCTTAGAATGGGCTTTCACAAAGTAGATGGTCAGTGGGTCAAGAAGTCTGACCATGGAGAGGAGGCCTCACTCACCAGAGCCCTACCTTCTTCTCTTCCTACTGATGCACCCACTGCATTACCTCCAGAGCCATCCTTTCTACCATCTCCTAGACCTACACATTCTGCTCCACATTCTACTATTCAGCCCACTCTACCTATTCTGACTGACGACCAGGTGCAGAGGACAGCCTCTGCACTGGCTGATAAGTTGGCCTCCTAAGGCCAATCGAGAGGAGTGAGTCGTGAGGAGATATCCAGATTGAGCTCCTCAATCGACGACCTCTCTGTCCGATTGCTGACCTTGGAGCGTAGTCTGCCTCGACAGCTTCGACCCCTGGTGGACGAGCTGGCAATGATAGCGGAGCGGCTTTCGGTGGTGGAGGTCTCGAGCCTAGCAGACAAATCATCCTTTGCTCGAGAGGCTGCCTCACTCAAGGGGAGGATAGAGATGACCGCCACATTGCTCTAGACGTCCTTGAATGACTTCTACCAGTCTCAAGGACGACACTATCTGGACATATAGTAGCCTCCCTGGAGCACGTGATCAGGAGGATGGATGAGCGCCATAGTGCATCTACTCAGTCGTCTGCACGACCCTCCACATCTAGATCTGATTGACATTCTGAGCATTCTTGACTTGTTTTTTGTGTTAGGAGTATGCCCTAGGAGCCAATTTGGCAGACACATTGTAATTGTTCTGAAGGCATGAAATTTGTACTTGATCTTTTTATTAATTAAGAAAATCATGCATTTTGTTCATTCATGTTATTATGTGTCCATGAATCATCCTAGGAATTAATAAAATGATAACACATATTCTCAAGAGTTGAGAATTTAAGGTATGTGTAATTAATAGTTAATTCTTGAAAAGCTCCTGATCGATGGATCATCACGAAGGACGGTGATCGATCCGATGAGATTAGTGCACAGATCACTTTTCTTGATGGACGAGTCTTAAGTCCACTGTGTGGGGACATTGGGGTGATTATGCAAGTGCTTGTTAGAGAACAAGGGTACTGAGCGTGACCAAAGCAAGAAGTCACTTGGATATCTATCCACTCGTCAGTGACTTACTTGATGCTGCAGTTGTATGACTAGTACTTAGACCTGCGATGCCTCAGCTAATCATGGTGAGGTTGCTGTAGTTTGACAAGCGCATAAACATGGGCCCTAAGGATCCTTGTGGTGTAGATTGGCTGCAGTAGGTTCACTGTTGGATTAGGATTGCATATAGATATGATCTATCGATCTTAATAGATTAGGAGTGATCCTATGTGATTTATGAGACTAAGTTCGAAAGACCTTAGCCAGGGCAGTTCTGGAAAAAGAGTTTTTCAATCTCGAACTTGAGTCAAATAAATTTGGCATAAGACAGACGATGGAGTTTGACGAGTTATCCATAACCTCCGTCATACCGGAATCCACGATAGAAGTACTGTATCATACGCTAACTGCATCTAGAGACTCATCCATTCCCTTCTGCTGAGTTGTCACTATATGCTGCTAGGTATCACTAGTAGATTATGAGACTTGAAGGCATTCACTTGGTGATCAATGAACCCTAAGAGTAGAGTTAAAATCGTTTCAACCTATTAAAAGGAGTTTCGATGATATTATGATAATGATCATAACATATCTCACTACCAGTCAGAATAGAACCGACGAGGTCACACACATTAGAGGTTTTGATCGTTCCAATGGTTGGATAGCGATTTAGAATCGCAATTGATCTTGATTGTCAATTTGATTGACAATTGGTTTAACCCATTAAGAGTTAGTGAATTAAAGAAGAAGGATTTGCAATTGGATTGCAATTTAATTGATTTAATTGGACCTAATTAAATTAAGTTTAACCTTATTGGATAAGGATGGGAAGGCTTAATTAATTAGAACTCCTTATTAGATAAGGAACTTAATTTGTGAAGTCCAATTTGGATCCTAATTGGATTAGGATTCACATAAATCAATTTGGAGGACACATTGGGTTCTAATTGGATTAGAATTCAATCAAATAGGTGGGACCATGTAAATCTTAATTAGACTAGGTGACCCACGCATGGAAGGAAGGGAGAGAACCCTTCCTTCATGTGTGTGAAGCAAAGAAGGAAAGAGGGAGGGGCGTCCGCCCCTCCTCCTTCCCACACGCACAAAGAAAGGAGGGGCGTCCGCCCCTCCTTTTGTTGCCCAGATAGACAACCCAAGAGGGGGGGTGAATTGGGTTTTAAAATAATTATTGCAATTAAAATGTCTGTGGATAACTAATTAATGCTTTTTGCAAGTTAATTAATTAGATGCTATGTGCAGTGAATGAAATGAAAGTAAGAGATGACAAGGCAATCACAAACACAAAGATTTTATAGTGGTTCGGAGCTAACCCTTGCTCCTACGTCCACTCCCCAAGCCTCACTTGGAAATTCACTATAACCCCTTGGATTACAGCCGGTTGTTTTACAAGCTCACAACCTAACTTGTTGTTTTACGAGGTCACAACGAACTCGGTCGGTTTTCCTAGGCTCACCGACTAGAACCGTTCGATTGTTTTCCCGGGATCACAATCAAACCCTTACACCGTTGGTTTCAACCTAGGCTCACCAACAAACCTTTACACCCTTGATTAAATCCCCTGATTGAATCAAGTAATGAGCAAACAGTTTGAACAAAGACAAACAGAAAAAGTAAAGCTTCTAAATAAGCAGATATACAGCGATATAAATAAAGGAGAAGTTAAGAGCCCTCAAACAAGGTTAAGATGATGTAGAGGAGGGCTTCTTGAACTCTAGGTCTCCTCTTGAATGTCTTGAAGACTTGAAGGCTGGAGGAGACTTCTTTAATGCTGAGAAGAGTTGGTTGAATGGAGTTAATGACCCTCTTTCTTCTTTTTCGTTGAAATCCTTTGGCAGAGGAAGATTTTGAGTTTACTTTGAAAGGAGTGTCACTTCTCTACCTTGCTACAGTCCTCTGTGGCTATTTAAGCCATTCTCCATGGAAACTAGCCGTTAGACACACTTTACTAGCCGTTCTGCTCATTCTGTACATCCTGACAATGTTTCCGTTGGGATCGAAGTCGACTCGCGCGATCTGGAGTCGACTCGGCTGCAGCAGGAGTCGACTCATGCTTTTCTGGAGTCGGCTCGGCAACTGTTCCGGATTTGAATTAAAGTGCTCTTCTCGACTGGGAGTCGACTCGACTTAACTCGGAGTCGACTCCCCAGAGTCTGGAGCTGACCTGGCACTTTTGGAGTCGGCTCATCCCAAGGAATCCATGGATGCATTTTCCAAGTTTGCTCACTCGAGTCGACTCGTGAATTCTGGGAGTCGACTCGGCACTCAGAGTCCGAAAAGCAGTCTTCTGTCTTTTTGGGGTAGTGTTGCCTTGGAGTCGACTCGAACTGTCTTGGAGTCGACTCGCCTCTCAGAGACAAAAATACTGTCTTCTGTCTTTTTGGGGTCGCGCTGTCTCGGAGTCGACTCGCCCTTTGCGAGAGTCGACTCGGCTCTCAGTGTCCGAAAGTTGCTCTCTGACTTTTGCCTTGTGTTACACTGAGAGTCGACTCTCGCTTCCTTTGGAGTCGACCTGCCAACCATCGGAGTCGACTCGCGTTCCTCAGGAGTCGACTCGGCTCTCAGGGTCCAAAATAGCTTCTTTGTCTTTCTGTCTGTAACTCCATGGAGTCGACTCATACTACCCTGGAGTCGACTCGGCTAGCATCGGAGTCGACTCGCGCTCTTCAAGAGTCGACTCGCTGACAGATTTTGAGTTGTATCTTTCTGTTCGTCTGTCTGTTCTCAGTCGGAGTCGACTCGTAATGTACAGGAGTCGACTCGAGCCTGTGCCAGTGCTTCTGATACACTTGGAGTCGACTCGAAATATCCCGGAGTCGACTCGAGTCTCAGACTTTGGTTCATATTGACTTCTTAACTTATCCAAAATGTCTTGAACCAAATCTAGAGACACTTAACCATAAAATTTACAAGAATATCACTGAAACGCTAGATTGAATTCATTAGTAAATATAAGATATACTCAAATGCTTTGAGCTCATCAAAATCAAATAGGGTTATAATCAATCACTCCACAATCTCCTCCTTTTTGATGATGACAAAACATTGAGTATATGTAAAGTGAATTGCTCAACAAACAATGAGATTTATAGTAAAATTTTAAAATAATTTCAAATGTCTGGTTATTTAATTTATCCAAACCTGAAAGGTGTGAAACAATAAATTTTGAAGTTAAGGCTCCTCCTTTCATTTGGAATTATATAAGCCTTCATATCATGCAATCAATTGTTTGGCTTATATATATTTAATGATTTTGCTTTCTTAAAAATTCAGATTCTCTCCCTCAACACATGCATTCAACTTTGTTTTAATTCTCAGAATTTTCTTTTAGTGCATTGAAGCTTTTGAACTTAAATTTTTGGTTTTTTTTTTTGAGGGAAAATCTGTCAATTTGTTCTTGAGTATGATTCAACTAATCTCCGAATATCCCTTGAATAGATTCTGGAGATTACTCCATTAGGAGCCCCAACATAGAGATAATGAGCCTCGAGATATCGAATTCACTAAGAACAAATTATTGTGTGTTGTAAAAATTTTCTTTTTATTGATTTTCATTGATTCTCTTTACATGTCTATTAAATATATTTCTCCCCCTTTTTGTCATCATAGCAAAAAGGAAGAAAGCACATTATACAAGCAATGAGAGTAAGGCTATAAGATATTAATTTGCACATTTTTGAAGAAAATAGTCTACTCCTTGTATTGATGTATAAGTAAGTACACTTGTGAATACAAAGAGGAAAGCAATAAGTACAAGTCTAAAATAAAAGCTAGGGCTTCTTGGAGGAGGATGCTGCTCCCTTGGGCAATCTTGACTGTTCCATGAGTAGGGTGACCCCATCTGTGACGTGCCCTAGCTGGGTGATGATGGCCGAGGTGGCTCTACTGTGCGTCGTGGAAAGCTCAGTCAGAGTCTCCTGGAGTTTGTCCACCTTGGCGATCAACACATTCGCCAAGCGCTCAGCCCCCTGGTTTAGGCTGCCCATATCGTGTCGGATGTCATCTCGCATCTTTCTTGTGTTGCTTGTGACATCGCTCATGTTGGAGAATTGGGCTTGTATCAGGCTTCTGACATTGAAGATCTCCTCCCTCAAATGAGCCGTCATCTCGGTCACGGCTGATAGGGAGGGAACTAATGCAGAAGAGCGGGTAGGGACTGGACCTCTGAGCTCCCTCAGTAGATCGTCCCGAAGATCTCGTACAATCTCCTGCCGTAACTCCCAGAGCTGCTCAGAAGAAATCCGGACCTCCATCGGCTGAGTGGGTGGAGCTGAGGAGGAGGGTCCGGCTGAGGTGGATGGTGCTGATGTGGAGGGAAAGGTGGGATAGTCAGAATCTGGATCAGGACTGGGGGAGCGTCTAGTGGTAGGTGTGGAGGAGGATGGTTTCCTGACCCAGGTTCCCTCTACCTTATGAAAACCCATCCTGTGTAGTGTTCCCTCACCCATGCGATCTGTCCATCGCAGTGCGCGAGAGGGTTCCCCCTCAGGAATAGGGATCTCGGACTCCCTAAAGATCAAAGTGTATAGCATCCTGTATGGAAGGGTGAGCCTAGGTCTGTCTAGTGGCTCACACAGGTATTTGTAGATTAGTTTGGGAAAGTTAATTGGGGTGTCTTGGAGGATGTAGAACATAAGGGCTAGGTCCCTCTCAGAAACAAAATCGAAGCGGCCGGTCTTCGGAAAAAGGGTCCTAGAGATGATACTCAAGAGGAGTCGCATCTCAACTGACAGTGAGCTGGCGGACACCTCATCTAATGGGGACTGGGGTGGACTCCCTAATATGGCCGTAAGGGCCTCAGTCCTATCGGCCGGGTGTGTAGGAGATACCCCCACTTGGGAAAGATGGAGGATTTGAGCAATGACATCCTTCGAAATGAATAACGGGACACCCGCTACGGTTCCCTGTATCCCACCATTCCCCCTGGACACGGTACCATAGAACTCCCTAACTAGCCCTGGGTATATGGGAAGATCTAAGGAACAAAAGAACTCGAGTCCCTGGGCCCTCAACCTATCTCCTATAGTGAAGCCCTCCCGGAAGAGATAGTCGAAGTTGACGTATCTCCCGGTGGAGACCGCCTTCCCGGCGCACGGTCGCGAGGGTACCGGCCTTGGCGGGGAACGAACCGGAGGTTGTGGCCTCACGGGATCGTTCCGAGCTTTGGACCGTCGCTCGGTGCCGCTCGCGGGTTGGGGCCTCTTCCGGCTCGGGACAACCGACTTACGAGGCATGATTGACCTAGGAATGGGGTAAAACCCTAATGGACGGAAGAAGGTCGACGAAAAAACTCTAACCGGGGTCGGAGACGATATAGGAGACGGCTCTAGGATTTTGTGAACAGTGGAGGCGATGAATAGAAGTGTTGATTAAACGCTTGGATTAGGGTTAAAAACTCGGATCCTGACCGTGAGTCGACTCCAGTAAGTCGCGAGTCGACTCGACCTCGAGTCGACTCCAAAATATGCGCGAGTCGACTCCCCCTATGCTGTCATCGATCTCGAGTCGACTCCCGTCTATGTGCGAGTCGACTCCCCCTTATGAGCCGACTCTGAAACTTATTCGAGTCGACTCGAACTCTGGCACGCACTTAAAAATTATGCTATTTTCGTACCAACCAAGGGACAATCACTAAGTTATGATTTGATTCGATGATTATAGATGAGAAACTCCATATTTAACACAAGCTAATCATCAAAATCAATGAACTAGAAGAGAATATCAATAGGATGGATCAATCACTCCTAATCCTCTCCTAAGCACACTAAATCTCTCTTCACTCAAGGGTTTTGTGAAGATATCAGCTAATTGATCATTAGTGCAAACAAATTGAAGTGTCACATCACCATTTAGTACATGATCTCTTATGAAGTGATGTCTTATCTCAATATGTTTAGTTCTTGAATGCTGAATTGGATTTTTAGTGAGATTAATGGCACTTGTATTATCACAATTAATGGAAATTTTGTCTTGTTTAATGCCATAGTCTTCAAGTTGTTGTTTAATCCACATGATTTGAGCACAACAACTTCCGGCAGCTACATATTCAGCTTCAGCAGTAGATAATGCAACCGAGTTTTGTTTCTTGCTAAACCATGAAATTAAATTTTCTCCTAGGAATTGACATGACCCGCTGGTGCTTTTTCTATCAAGTTTACAACCAGCAAAGTCTGAATCTGTGTATCCTATTAAGTTCAGACTAGATTCTTTAGAATACCATAAACCTATACTTTTTGTTCCTATTAGGTATTTAAAGATTCTCTTTACTTCAATAAGATGAGATTTCTTAGGATTAGACTGATATCTAGCACACATGCATACACTAAACATGATATCAGGTCTACTTGCAGTGAGATACAATAAAGATCCTATCATACCTCTATACAGCTTTTGATCTACAGATTTACCTGATTCATCTTGGTCTAGTTTGCATGATGAGCTCATGGGTGTGCTGATTGACTTGTTTTCCTCCATATCAAACTTCTTAAGCATCTCCTTGATGTATTTAGCTTGATTGACGAAGATCCCTTCTTTTGATTGTTTGATTTGAAGCCCGAGGAAATAGTTCAGCTCTCCCATCATGCTCATTTCAAACTCACTCTGCATCAAGTCAGCAAATTCTTCGCAGAGGCGATTGTTAGTAGCACCGAAAATAATATCATCAACATAAATCTGCACTAATAACATATCTTTGTTTTTCTTCTTCAAAAACAGTATTGTATCTACATTTCCCCTAGAGAACTCATGATCTGTAGAAATTTGCTAAGTCTTTCATACCATGCTCTAGGTGCTTGTTTCAAACCATAAAGTGCTTTGTTCAATTTATACACATGATTAGGGTATTGATGATTCTCAAAACCAGGAGGTTATTCCACATACACCTCCTCATTAATATACCCATTTAAAAATGCACTTTTTACATCCATTTGAAATAATTTGAAATCCTTAGAGCATGCAAATGCTAGTAATAGTCTGATTGCCTCAAGTCTAGCTACAGGAGCAAAGGTTTCATCAAAATCTATACCTTCTTCTTGATTATAGCTCTTTGCTACTAGTCTAGCCTTATTCCTAATTACAATTCCATTTTCATCAAGTTTATTTTTATATATCCATTTGGTACCTATAATTGAATATTCAGAGGGTCGTTCAACTAGGTTCCATACCTTGTTTCTAGTAAATTGGTTTAATTCTTCTTGCATTGCATTTATCCAATTTACATCTTTTTCAGCTTCTTCTATGTGTTTGGGTTCGAAATGTGAGACAAAAGCTAGATGATTATTTAAGTTCCTAAGAGATGCTCTAGTCCTAACAGGTTGAGATGGATCATCTAAAATTAAATCCTTAGGATGCCCATGAGCATACCTCCAAGCCTTAGTCAGCCCATGATCCACAACAGCCTCTTGGCTTGATGATGCATTTCCAATTAATTTTTGTTCATCTTCTTGTAATGTCATCTCATCAATCTTTTCTTCAAGTATTTCAGCATCATCATCAAGATCAACTCTCTTGCTAGAAGAATTATCACTAGAGTCATCAAAAACTACATGTATTGATTCTTCAATAACAAGGGTTCTTTTATTAAAGACTCTATAGGCTTTACTAGTTGTAGAATACCCCAAAAGTATACCCTCATCAGATTTAGAGTCAAATTTACCTAGATTATTGTTGCCCAGTAGATACAACCCAAGAGGGGGGGTGAATTGGGTCTTTTTAAAATTTTTGTACTGTTGCCCAGATAGACAACCCAAGAGGGGGGGTGAATTGGGTTTTAAAATAATTTAGATGATTAAAATGATGTGGTTGATTAATTAAAAACTATTGCAAGTTATTTAATTAATGCTAAGTGCTGTGAGTGATGTGAGGGGAAGAAGAAGAGAGACAATCCAATGCAAACACAGAGTTTTATAGTGGTTCGGAGCTACCCCTTGCTCCTACGTCCACTCCCCAAGTCTCTCTTGGGAATTCACTATAACCCCCTTGGATTACAGCCGGTTGTTTTGCAAGCTCACAACCAAACTTGTTGTTTTACGAGCTCACAACGAACTCGGTCGGTTTTCCCAGGCTCACCGACTAGAACCAACCCCGATTGTTTTCCCGGGCTCACAATCAAACCCTTACACACGTTGGTTTTTAACTTGGCTCACCAACCAACCTTAATCCCCTTGATTCAATCCTCCGATTGAACCAAGTAAATACAAGTTATAGAAAGAAAGGAAAATAAGCTTCTCAAAAGCAGATGTAAAACAATATAATCAAAAGAGGAGTTTAGAAGCCCTCAAACGCTTTTAAGCTGAAGTAGAGGAATGGCTTCTTGAACTCCGGTCTCCTCTCGAATGAGTAGTCGACTTGAATGCAGGAGGAGGAGGCTTTAATTGCTGGAAAGATGTAGTTGGTTGCAGTAAATGCTGATCTTCCCCTTTTTCGTTGAAGAGCACGTTGCAGAGCTTGAAAGCTTGAATGCTTGGAGTGGAATGGTTGTTCTCTGCCTTGCTACAGTCTTCTGTGGCTATTTAAGCCAACCTCCACGGAAACTAGCCGTTACACTGCTTTTTCTGTCCGTTCTGCACACTCTGCGCAGCTTGACAATATGACCGTTGGTGGGTTGGAGTCGACTCGCGCGATCAGGAGTCGACTCGGCTGTAGCGGGAGTCGACTCAAGCTTTTCCGGAGTCGACTCGGCAATTGTTCCAAATTTGAATTAAAGTTGCCGTCACGACTGGGAGTCGACTCGTCTTGACCCGGAGTCGACTCGCCAACTTCTGGAGCTGACCTGGCAATTTTGGAGTCGGCTCATCCACTGAAGTCCGTGGATCCAATTTTGAATTTTGTCCACTCGAGTCGACTCGACTGTCCTTGGAGTCGACTCGAATCTCAGAGCCCGAACTCCAGATTCTCTGTCTTTTGGCTCACCCAGTCTTGGAGTCGACTCGAACTTCCTTGGAGTCGACTCGGCTCTCAGTTTCCGAAAGTTGGTCTTCTGCCTTTTGACGTGAAGCTTGTCTTGGAGTCGACTCGAGCTGTCTGGGAGTCGACTCGAATCTCAGAGGCAGTAACATGGTTTTCTGTCTGTCGATGGTCGCACAGTCTCGGAGTCGACTCGCGTATTGCGGGAGTCGACTCGAATCTCAGAGTCCATAAAATGCTCTCTGACCTTTTCTTTGTGTACCGCTGAGAGTCGACTCTTGCTTTCTCTGGAGTCGACTTGCCAACCATCGGAGTCGACTCGCGTTCCACTGGAGTCGACTCGAATCTCAGACTCGAAAACTGCTCTCTGACTTTTCTTTGTGTACCTCTTGGAGTCGACTCTTACTACCCTGGAGTCGACTCGTTGAACATTGGAGTCGACTCGCGCACTTCAAGAGTCGACTCGTTGACAGGTTCTGAGATGAGGCTTTCTGTTCTCAGTCGGAGTCGACTCGTACTAGTCTGGAGTCGACTCGAGCTCGTGCCAGTGAACTAGATACGCTTGGAGTCGACTCGTGATACTCGGGAGTCGACTCGAGTCTCAGACTTTGGTTCAGCAGACTTCTTAACTTATCCAAAATACTATGAACCAAAATCTAGTGACACTTGGACAGGATTTTTACTGAAACACTCAATTGAATTCATTAGTAATCACAAGATATACTCAAATGCTTTGAGCTCATCAAAATCAAATGGGGTTTTAATCAATCACTCCACAATCTCCCCCTTTTTGATGATGACAAAACTTTGAGTATATGTAAAATGACTTGCTCAATAAATAATGAAATAAAATCCATAAATGAATTCAAATGTCTGATAATTTAATTTATCCAAGTTTGAAAGGAGTGAAACAACAAATTTCGGAGTTAAAGCTCCCCCTTTCATTTGGAATTATATAAGCCTTCATATTATGCAATCAATTGTTTGGCTTATATGTCATTAATGATTTAGCTTGATTAAAATTCAGATTCTCCCCCTCAACATGTGCATTCAACTATGTTTTGATTCTCTGAATTTCCTTTTAATGCTTTGAAGTTTTTGAACTGAATTTTTTGTTTTTAGAGGGAAAATCTGTCAATTTGTTCTTGAGTAGGATTCAGCTAATCTCCGAATATCCCTTGAATAGATTTTGGAGATTACTCCATTAGGAGCCCCAAAAGAGAGATAATGAGCCTCGAGGTACCGAATCCACTTAGAACAAATTTGTGTGTGTTTTTAAGAGTTTATCTTTTTATTTATTTCCATTGATTTCTTTTACACTCGCAGTCGGAATCCGACTTTTTAACCCTAGGTTTGTCGTTTCGCAAACACTTTTCTTTCAAGCCGCCACTATTCAAAAAGCCCTAGAGCCGACTCCTAGGTCGTCCCCGATCGTCTCCAACCTCTGTTCGGTCGATTTTTCACCGGTTCTTAGGGTTTTCGTCCGTTCCTAGGTCGTCTCCGGTCCGTCCGGAGTCTCCTCCGTCGACCTTTCTCCGTCCTTTAGGTGTTTCTTCCCGTTTAGGTCAAGATACCTCGTAAGACCGTGGTTAGGAAGAGGTCCCGTCCCGAGGCCGGTCCCGAGCGGCGCTCCAAGGCGCGGCACGATCCCGCGAGGCAACCACCTCCGGCTCGTTCCCCGCCTAGGGCGGTTCCCGCGAGGCCATTGGCCGGGAAGGTCGTCTCCACCGGGAGGTATGTCGATTTCGACTTCCTCTCCCGGGAAGGGTTCACCATAGGTGATAGGCTTAGAGCCCAGGGCTTAGAGTTCTTCCTTACATTGGACCTCCCCACATATCCAGGGCTCGTTAGAGAGTTTTACGGTACCGTCCATCGGGGAGATGGGGGTATCGAGGGCACAGTAGCCGGTGTCCCTGTGTTTGTCACGGAGGATCTTATTGGCCACATCCTCCACCTTCCACTAGTAGGGGTGGCTCCCGCACACCCTGAGGATAGAGTTGAGGCCCTTACGGTCGTCTTAGGGCATCCACCTCAGTCCCCCCTAGACGAGGTATCTGCTAGCTCACTTCCTGTTGAAGTGAGAATCCTTTTGAGTATTCTGTCCAGGTCTGTCTTCCCTAAGACAGGAAGATTTGATTTTGTAAATGAGAGGGACCTAGCTATTATGTCTTACATTCTTCAGGACACCCCGGTCAACTTCCCCAAACTCATATATAGGTATATGTGTGAGCCCCTAGATAGACCTAGGCTCACCCTCCCATACGGCATGATTTTTACTCTTCTCTTTAGGGAGTACGAGATTTCCATTCCTGAGAGGGAACCCTCTCGTGCATTGCGATGGACAGATCGCTTGTGTACGGGGACCATGCACAGGATGGGGTTTCGGAAGAGAGAGGGGGTATGGGTTAGGAAGTCTACCCTCACCGCTCAGACCACCAGACCTTCACCCAGTCCTGAGCCCGATTCAGACTACCCAGACCTTCCAGACCATCCAGACCTTCCATCCACTCCTCCTGCTCCTACCACCTCCGTCGGACCTTCCTCCTCGGCACCACCCTCTATGGCGGTCCGGATTGATCCTGAGCAGCTCCGGGAGCTACGACAGGAGATAGTCAGAGAGGTGAGGGATGAGCTGCTTCGGGAGCTCCGAGGTGCGGTGCCTGCTCCCACTCCTGCACCCGTATCTTCTCAGTTGGTCCCTTCCTTGACAGCCGTGACTGACATGACGGCTCATGTACGGGAAGAGATCTACAATGTCCGGAGTTTGGTCCAGGCCCAGTTCCACAGCATGAGTGAGGTCACGAGCTCCACTCGACAGATGCGAGAGGAGATAGGTCGTGACATGCACACCACCACCGAGGGGGCCGAGCGCTTGGCGAATGTACTCATCGACAAGCTGGACGCACTTCAGACATCGGTGACTGGGCTTCAGGCGTCGGTGACAGAGCTCTCCACTACACATAGCAGAGCCACCACGTCTATCATCACACAGCTTGGCCATGTCACAGATGCAGTCACCCTCCTCATGGAGCAGAGCCGATTGAGAGGAGGAGCCACATCCTCGAGAGGAGGAGCCACATCCTCCAGAGGAGGAGATGCATCCTCGAGAGGGGGAGCTTCATCCTCGAGGAGGACATAGATGTGTTTGAGTTTTGTTTTGTATTGTTTTACTTTACTTATTGTATGCTCAAATCTACTTCAATTCATACCAATACAATGAGTAGACATCTTATCTTCAATTATGTGCCATTGATTGTGGTTGATTACCTCCTTTTTGGTATGATGACAAAAAGGGGGAGAACTATGTATAAAATGTGTAAAAGGGGAAAAATATGAAAAAAAAGAAAAATTAAAAGGGTATGGGTTCCAAAAGGAACCAACTTGACTAACCATGAAGGACCCAAGAAAACTTGGGTACCTAAGATGACATGATTTGCTTGTGTAGGAGTGTCTTGCAGCCAAGGTCAACAAAAACCGCTGGTATTTGGATAGTGGCTGCTCAAGGCACATGACGGGTGATAAAGATCAATTTTTCACCCTTGAAGCTAAGAAGGGAGGTGCTGTGACTTTTGGAGACAACAACCAAGGTCATATCATTGGTATTGGTAAAGTTCAAATCACCCCTTCTACTTTTATAGATAATGTTAGATATGTTGATGGTCTTAAGCATAACTTGTTAAGCATTAGTCAATTATGTGATATAGAATATGATGTTATGTTTAAACCATCACTATGTATTATAACAAATCCTAATGATAATAGTTTAGTTTTTAAAGGGATTAGACGTGGTAATGTATATGTTGTAGACCTAGAAGATCTTGCAAAACATAACCAATGTTTAGTTGTTAATGAAACTAAAGAAAATGATGCTAGTTGGTTATGGCACCGTAAGTTAGGTCATGCAAGCATGGACACAATAACTAAACTAGTTAAAAGAGACTCCGTGATAGGTTTGCCAAAATTAAAATTTGAAAAGAACAAAATATGTGAAGCATGTCAATTTGGCAAACAATCTAGGAACTCTTTTAAATCCATAAAATGTGTCTCTATCTCTAGGCCTCTAGAATTATTACACATGGACCTATTTGGTCCAACTAGAACAACAAGCCTAGGTGGAAATAAATATGGTCTAGTTATAGTAGATGATTACTCTAGGTACACATGGGTCATGTTCCTAGCACATAAGGATCAAGCATTTTCTGTTTTTAAGAAGTTTCATAAGGAAGTAACAAATGCTAGAGAGTCTTCAGTCATAGCCATTAGAAGTGACCATGGTACCGAATTCGAAAATCAATCATTTGATGAATTTTGTAGTAAAAAGGGGATAACCCATAATTTCTCAGCACCTAGGACACCACAACAAAATGGAGTTGTGGAAAGGAAGAATAGAACACTAGAGGAAATGGCTAGAACTATGTTATGTGAAAGTAACCTCCCTAAGTACTTTTGGGGAGAAGCCATTAATACCTCTTGTCACATATTAAATAGAGTTCTATTGAGACCCATTATAAAGAAAACACCTTATGAACTGTGGAAAAACAGAAAACCAAAGGTTAATTATTTTTATGTTTTTGGATGTAGGTGTTTTGTGCATAATAATGGGAAAGATAATCTAGAGAAATTTGACCCTAAATCTGATGAAGGAATATTCTTAGGTTATTCTACAACTAGTAAAGCCTATAGAGTATTTAATAAAAGAACCTTAGTCATAGAAGAATCTATACATGTAGTATTTGATGACTCTAGTGACATCTCCTCTAGTAAGAAAGTTAATTTTGATGATGATGTTGAAATACTTGAGGAAAAGATAGATGAGATGGGATTACAAGATGATAATCAAAAGTTGATTGAAGGAGAATCATCAAGCCAAGAGGCTATTGTGGATCATGGGCTAACAAAAGCTTGGAGGTATGCTCACGGGCATCCTAAGGAACTCATTCTAGATGATCCATCTCAACCGGTTAGGACTAGAGCTTCACTTAGAAATCTAAATAACCATCTAGCTTTTGTTTCACACTTTGAGCCCAAACATATAGAAGAAGCCAAAAATGATGTAAATTGGATAAATGCAATGCAAGAAGAACTAAACCAATTTACTAGAAACAAAGTGTGGGATCTAGTAGAGAGACCTTCTAAATATCCAATTATAGGTACAAAATGGATATATAAAAATAAGCTAGATGAAAATGGAATTGTTATAAGGAATAAGGCTAGACTAGTGGCAAAGGGTTATAATCAAGAAGAAGGCATAGATTTTGATGAAACCTTTGCTCCCGTAGCTAGACTTGAGGCTATTAGACTATTATTAGCATATGCATGCTCTAAGGATTTCAAACTATTTCAAATGGATGTAAAAAGTGCATTTTTAAATGGGTATATTAATGAGGAAGTGTATGTAGAACAACCTCCTGGTTTTGAAAATCATCAATACCCTAATCATGTGTATAAACTGAACAAAGCACTTTATGGATTAAAACAAGCACCTAGAGCATGGTATGAGAGACTTAGTAAATTCCTATTAGAACATGAATTCTCTAGGGGAAATGTAGACACAACATTATTTCTGAAAAAGCAAAATAAGGAGATGCTATTTGTACAGATTTATGTTGATGATATCATTTTCGGTGCTACTAACAATCGCCTCTGCGAAGAGTTTGCTGATTTGATGCAGAGTGAGTTTGAGATGAGCATGATGGGAGAGCTGAACTACTTCCTCGGGCTTCAAATCAAACAATCTGAAGGAGGCATCTTCATCAATCAAGCAAAATATGTCAAGGAGATGCTCAAGAAGTTTGATATGGAAGGAAACAAATCAATCAGCACCCCCATGAGCTCATCATGCAAATTAGATCAAGACGAATCAGGTAAATCTGTAGATCAAAAACTTTATAGAGGTATGATAGGATCTTTACTATATCTTACTGCAAGTAGACCTGATATTATGTTTAGTGTTTGCATGTGTGCTAGATATCAGGCTAATCCTAAAGAATCACACCTAGCTGCAGTTAAGAGAATTTTTAAATACTTAATAGGAACTAAGAACATAGGGCTATGGTACTCTAAAGAATCTAGCCTAAACTTAATAGGGTACACAGATTCAGACTTCGCTGGATGTAAGCTTGATAGAAAAAGTACCAGCGGGTCGTGTCAGTTTCTAGGAGAAAACCTAATCTCATGGTTTAGCAAGAAACAAAACACGGTTGCATTATCCACTGCAGAAGCTGAATATGTGGCAGCCGGGAGTTGTTGTGCTCAAATCTTGTGGATTAAACAACAATTAGAAGATTATGGCAGTAAACAAGATAAAATCCCCATTAATTGTGATAATACAAGTGCCATAAATCTAACTAAAAATCCAATTCAACATTCAAGAACTAAACACATTGAGATAAGACATCACTTCATAAGAGATCATGTATTGAATGGTGATGTGTCACTCCAATTTGTTTGTACTGATAATCAATTAGCAGATATTTTTACAAAACCCCTAAGTGAAGAGAGGTTTAGCGTGCTTAGGAGGGGATTAGGAGTGATTGATCCATCCTAGTGGGAGTTTCCACTAGATTAATTGATTTTGATGATTAGAATGCGGTTAAAATAGAGTTTCTATTCAATGATCATCAAATCAGATCCCAATTAGGTGATTTTCCCTCATTTGGCACGGTTATAGCATGACTTTTAGGTGCGTGCCAAGGTTAGAGATGACTCGAGTAAGTTTCAGAGCCGGCTCCTAAGGGGGAGTCGACTCGCGCATTTGCGGGAGTCGACTCACAAAGATGGCAGCTGAGGGGGAGTCGACTCGCACATTGTCGGGAGTCGACTCGAAGTCTACAGGCGCATAAGGAGAGTCGACTCGCGCATATTCTGGAGTCGACTCGAGGTCGAGTCGACTCGCGACTCAGGGGAGTCGACTCGAGTCTCAGACTTTGGTTCAGCAGACTTCTTAACTTATCCAAAATACTATGAACCAAAATCTAGAGACACTTGGACAGGATTTTCACTGAAACACTCAATTGAATTCATTAGTAATCACAAGATATACTCAAATGCTTTGAGCTCATCAAAATCAAATGGGGTTTTAATCAATCACTCCACATGTACTACTTCTAAAACTTTTCAATTAATTATGCTAAGTTGTATAGATGCATAGTGGAATTTAAACTTAGCAACAGTTTGATTTATTGAATGAGACTTGATTAAGTAAATTAAATATGCTTGCAACTAAAGGATGCACGGATAAGAGTTAAGCAAGCAATTTATCTAAGTAAGTAGGTGAGCAAGTTAGACAATGACAAAAAGCATCACAAACACAACAAACATATAGTGGTTCGGTGCACCCCAGCACCTACATCCACTCCCCAAGACCTCTTGGGAATTTCACTATAATCCTCCAGATTACAGTCCGGTAGTTTTGCGAGTGCACTACCCAACTCGTTGTTTTACACCGGGCTAACAACGAACCCTACAATCCGGTAGTTTTTCGAGTGAACTACCCAACTCGTTGTTTTACCTCGGGCTAACAACGAACCCTACAATCCGGTAGTTTTTCGAGTGAACTACCCAACTCGTTGTTTTACCCCGGGCTAACAACGAACCCTACAATCCCCCAATTTTAACTTAGGCTTGGGACGCCTATCTCTTGTTCCAAGTCCCTTGACTGAAACAAGCTCAATATTCAAACGTTTTACAAAAGATTTGAAAGCTCTTAAGAAGCAAATATAACAATGAGAAACAATAAAATCGGAAGAACCCTTTTTGCCGTTGGAAGCGTGGATGATGGTGGTTCTTCTGATGTGGATCACGTTGGCTTGAATGCGAGCTTTGATTGCCAAGTGGGAGTGAGTAGATGAGCTCGAAATCAGATGGGAAAGCTTGAATGCACTTGATTTCTCCTCTTGAAAGCTCTAACTCCCTTGAACCTCTTTTTCTTTCTTCTCTCTTGAATGATCTTGTGTTGGGTTGGTGAGAAGTTTTTGAGAAGCACTTAAGAGCTCCCTTTTATAGCCCAAAAAGCAAATATAGCCGTTAGACACAAAGATATGACCGTTTGAAATTCAAATCTACCTGAAAAAGTTGTCAGTCGCGTCCCAGGCGCTCCGGAGACGTCTCCGCGCTTTACGGGGACGTCTCCGCTTGTTTGCGCTTTTTGCATGGGGACGACTCCGCTGCTTCGGGGATGACTCCGCGCTCCGGGGACGTCTCCGCGCTTTACAGGGACGTCTCCGCTTGTTTGCGCTTTTTGCATGGGGACGATTCCGCTGCTTCGGGGACGACTCCGCCGTTATATCTCCGAAAAACAAGTCTTCTGAAATTCTCTGAGAGAGTCAACTCCGCTTTTTCAGGGGACGTCTCCGGACGTGCCAGTTCTTCCTGTTTGTGCCAGAGACGTCTCTGAGACCATCAGGAGACGTCTCGGCTGTCCCTGATCTGTTTTCTTCATCTCAAAAATTCTTTAATAAATCCATAAAAATTATGGGAACTTGCCTAGACATTTCTTAACAATATTCTTAATAAAACACATGAAATTCTCAATTAAATTGTTAAGATAAATGGTATTATACTCTAGTGTTTTGTATTAATCAAAATCCATTAGGGGATCAACAATCTCCCCCTTTTTGATGATGACAAAACACTGAGTATATGCAAAATTCGAAATTTAAACATGTTGCTGGTGGTCCAAACCGAGAACGATTGGCACAGCGGTGTGAACGGGGTTCCCTTGGAGTTGGGTTGATTGCGCTCCACCTTCCACCGTGAAACCTGCAGGCAAGCCTCGCACCACCACTGGGGTAGTGGGGGCCCTCCGACGATCAAGTCAGAGGAGATTGAAGGAGAAGGAGAGATAGTAGTAACGGATAAGAGAATACTCTGGAAAACCTTTGCTTACCCTCCCCCTCCCCCCCCCAGCCCCATATATATCAGGTTGGGGGGTTTTTCCGGGGATTCGTCATCGTGTGGCACGATGGGGCTGCCACTGACATGGCCGTTATAGGGCGTCGTGGGGCAGCGCTGGGTACGGCCCTGGCAGGGCATAGTGGAGCTCCGCTTTGTACGGCTGTTACAGGGGATCGTGGGGCAGCGCCGGATACGGCCGTTGCAGGGAGTAGTGGAGCAGGGGGCCGCGGCGTGCCTCAGAGGAACAGTCTGTTGTTGTCGAGAGATTGCCGACTCGGGGTCGGATGACTGGATCAGGGGGCAGCCGACTCGGGGTCGGGCTGCGGAGCCGAAGATATCCGACTCGGGGTCGGATTGCCGGATCAAGGGACTGCCGTAGTCTTCCTGGGCGCGCGTGCCGGTCACGTGGGGCATGGTGGCTAAATTCCTCCGTAACAGTAGCCCCCCACTTCCGAGCCTGGAACCAGGAGGGGAACGGGTGAAGGGAGTGATGCTTCGAGATTGCCGCCATCCCTCGGAAAGGCGCGCGCGCTTCGAGCTCCCCGCCTCCTTTATGGCGTATAGCGGTTGTCGCTGATCTGGCAGTCTACGGATTTCGACGGACATCCTTCCTCTTTTTAACTCTTGGTAGCCTCTCGCCGACTCCTAACTCTTGAAGTTCTTCCGGCGCTAGGCCAGGCATCCGAGGGTTAGGCCTCAGGAAATTCTTCCGGCGCTAGGCCAGGCATCCGAGGGTTAGGCCTCAGGAAATTCTTCCGGCGCTAGGCCAGGCATCCGAGGGTTAGGCCTCAGAAAATTCTTCCGGCGCTAGGCCAGGCATCCGAGGGTTAGGCCTCAGGAAATTCTTCCGGCGCTAGGCCAGGCATCCGAGGGTTAGGCCTCAGGAAATTCTTCCGGCGCTAGGCCAGGCATCCGAGGGTTAGGCCTCAGGAAATTCCTCCGGCGCTAGGCCAGGCATCCGAGGGCTAGGCCTCAGGAAATTCTTCCGGCACCAGGCCAGGCATCCGAGGGTTAGGCCTCAGGAAATTCTTCCGGCGCTAGGTCAGGCACCCGAGGGTTAGGCCTCAGGAAATTCTTCCGGCACCAGGCCAGGCATCCGAGGGTTAGGCCTCAGGAAATTCTTCCGGCGCTAGGCCAGGCATCCGAGGGTTAGGCCTCAGGAGATTCCGCTCGTTGGTCGGCCAAGGCTGGCGCAAGCCGAGGCGACCGGTCGGGGCTTCAGGCTAGTCTGCTCCCGGGATGATCATCGGGTTAGCCTGGCATCCGAGGGCCGAGCCTCGGGGAATTCCGCTCGTTGGTCGGCCAAGGCTGGCGCAAGCCGAGGCGACCAGTCGGGGCTTCAGGCTAGTCTGCTCCCGGGATGATCATCGGGTTAGCCTGGCATCTGAGGGCCGAGCCTCGGGAAATTCCGCTCGTTGGTCGGCCAAGGCTGGCGCAAGCCGAGGCGACCGGTCGGGGCTTCAGGCTAGTCTGCTCCCGGGATGATCATCGGGTTAGCCTGGCATCCGAGGGTCGAGCCTCGGGGAATTCCGCTCGTTGGTCACGCGCCTGTCGCTTGCCGCTCGACGAGATTTCTCCGTGGCCAGCTACGATCGTGTTTCTCCTCTTCTCCAAGCGTCGCCTGGGGAACACCAGAAGGGTATTAAATGCTAATTGAGGCGTTACCTGGGAAATCGGATCGCCAGTTGCTGCTTGCAAGGAGTGTCAGTTAAGCGGCCGCGATACGCGCGTTCTTCGAGGCGGATGCGGCCTGGGCGCGAGCGGAGATACGTGGGCCGTGGGATACACACCGCCCGGAGTGTTCATGGCATCATCGTGGGGAGTCTGAACCCCCTTTACATCCTCATCAGAAAAGGTGATTACATTGCCGACCCTCTGCCTCTTTACGACGGCCGTCCCTGACGCTTCCGTCGAGCCCCCTGCGTTCCTCACGGGCCGAGAGCAGCCCCCAGTGATAGTGTGGATCACGCCCGCAACGGGTCGATTCTGCTCCCGAGGCTCCGGAGGAGCCGGGTCGGCCGGACGCGGGTCTGCGGGGGGACGTCGGTCGCTCACATACCGACCGAGACGCCCCCGACGGATAAGAGCCTCGATCTCGTCCCGAAGCTGGAAGCAGTCCTCTGTGTCGTGGCCGTGGTCTCGGTGGTACTCACAGTACGCCCGGAAGGGCCTCTTTCCAGGGATCCTTCGTATCTGTCTCGGGGCTGGGAGGTCCTCCCGCCCCTTGATCTCCATAAGGATCTGGGCCCGGGGAGTCAGGAGAGGGGTGTACCGGTTGAAACGTCGGGGCGGAGAACGAGGGCGTGGGGCGCCGTGGTTCTTCGCCGGCGACGGGCTTCTGCGCCGACGCTGGGGCGTCGGGCTCCTCCTCTGGCGTGCCTCTTTCCGCCTTTTCTTCCCAAGCTTTTGTGGGATCTCGGCGGCCTCCTTGCTCCGGTGGGCGGCCGCCTCCTCGGCGTCCGCATACTGGTTCGCCCAGGACAACAGCTCTGGGAAGCTCCGCGGCAGGCGTTTGTCCAGGGAGAAGGTGAGTCTGCCCTTCCGGAAGCCACGCTTCAGGGCTGAAAGAGCTACCTCCTGACTCAGGTTCCGGACCTCCAGCGTAGCCCTGTTGAAGCGGGTAAGATAATCCCACAGGTTTTCTCCCTCGTTTTGCCGGACATCAAAGAGGGAGTCGGAGACCAGTCGCCGCCGGCTACTGACGGCGAAATGAGTGATGAAGAGGCGAGTGAACTGGTCGAAGGACCGGATTGAGTCAGCCTCCAGCCCGGCGAACCATGCCCTCGCCGGGCCACGGAGGGTTGCCGGAAAAGCCTTGCAGAGAAGGGGATCTGATGCTCCGTGGAGGAGCATAAGAGTCCTGAAACTCTCGACGTGATCCCGCGGGTCCGCCGCCCCGTCATAGGGCTCGATCGCCGGCATTTTGAACCCCGGCGGATTCGGGGTCCGCAGGATCCTCGAGGCGAGCGCTGGCTGGGAGGAGATCTCTAAGTCGGCGAAGGGATCTTTGGAATGGCCCTTCAGGACGTGGAGTTGTCGGTGGAGATCGTCCACCCGCCGGTCCAGGGAATGCGACCGGTGGGTGGGAGACAAGGAGCGGCGAGAGGGGGATCGACCGGAGCGCGGGTTCCTCGAGGACTGGGGGGTCTGGGAACGCGCCCGGGCCCGCCTCTCGTACCCCGCGCAGCTCCGGTGGGAAGGTCCCGGCAGAATGGAGCGTGCTCGAGAATCCTCCTCACGTCGGCGCTCCTCCCCATGGGAGAGGAAGGAACGCGGGTTGAGGAGGACAGGCGAACGCTCAGGCAGCGGCGGCTCCTGAGCCTGCTGCGGCGCCCGGGACATCGCACCCTGCAGATTCTGCACCGCCTCCGCGAGGGTGCGAACCTGCTGGGTTAGCTGGTCGAACTGGGCGGCTTCGACCATCTGAATGGGCTGTGGGGCGGTGGAGTGTTGCTGAGAGCGTGTTGGGGATGCAGTGGCCTCCCGGCCAGTGGCGCGAGAGGCCCTGCGACCGGAAGCATTGGAAGCTCCACGACCACCTCGCCGTGCCATTACGATCGCTCTGAGATCCAGCCCTTCCTCTAGCGCCAACTGTTGCTGGTGGTCCAAACCGAGAACGATTGGCACAGCGGTGTGAACGGGGTTCCCTTGGAGTTGGGTTGATTGCGCTCCACCTTCCACCGGAAAACCTGCAGGCAAGCCTCGCACCACCACTGGGGTAGTGGGGGCCCTCCGACGATCAAGTCAGAGGAGATTGAAGGAGAAGGAGAGATAGTAGTAACGGATAAGAGAATACTCTGGAAAACCTTTGCTTACCCTCCCCCTTCCCCCCCCAGCCCCATATATATCAGGTTGGGGGGTTTTTCCGGGGATTCGTCATCGTGTGGCACGATGGGGCTGCCACTGACATGGCCGTTATAGGGCGTCGTGGGGCAGCGCTGGGTACGGCCCTGGCAGGGCATAGTGGAGCTCCGCTTTGTACGGCTGTTACAGGGGATCGTGGGGCAGCACCGGATACGGCCGTTGCAGGGAGTAGTGGAGCAGGGGGCCGCGGCGTGCCTCAGAGGAACAGTCTGTTGTTGTCGAGAGATTGCCGACTCGGGGTCGGATGACTGGATCAGGGGGCAGCCGACTCGGGGTCGGGCTGCGGAGCCGAAGATATCCGACTCGGGGTCGGATTGCCGGATCAAGGGACTGCCGTAGTCTTCCTGGGCGCGCGTGCCGGTCACGTGGGGCATGGTGGCTAAATTCCCCCGTAACAAAACATATACACAGTATTTGATCAGATATACAAGTCTAATGTTTTGATTAGAGCTAGATACAATGTGCATAATTCAAAATAGTCAATTTTCAGTTCTATCCTTATGCATAAAATTGATCTTAATAGCTCTTGAGCAATTTTAGCAGATCAACTGAATTTGAATCAAGTTAAAATGAAATATTGATGCTAAAGATAATTGAAGGCTAAGTTCTTTTTGACTCCCCCTTTCTTTTCCAGAAGGGCAATTATCTTAAAGCCAATATTCTTCAATTTTATCTTTTCTAATTCAACTTTGGAGTATGAATTTCGTATTTTGCATTCCATATTGGTTCTACTCCCCCTTTTTGACAAAAACTCGGAGTAAATGCAACACATAAAGCATTATGAGCATATACTCAGATATTTCTCCCCCGTTTTGACAACATCAAAAAGATAGTGAAACATTAAGCACAAAGATAAGAATGCTCAAGGCAATAATGTTAGAAAAATATAAATGAGCATAGATCAGAGCCATTTTGGATAATTTCAGAGCAAATTATGATGAGAGCACATCTAATGTGATTCCAAGGATAGTTTTCAACTCAAGTGTAGATGGAATCTTTCTTAAGTTAATTCAAGAAGTACCACAAATGATATTCAAGGAAAGCACGAATGGAAATCTAACATCTCTTCAATAATAAGTATGAAAGCTTGTTCATTTAAGATCTTTTGCCCAATATATTAAGTATTTTATCAACATGAGAGCAATTTAACTAATTTTCAGAGTATAAGAGCAGTATATTAAGTATGATTGCAAAGTTCTTTTATGGTGTAAAAATATTGTGGCATAAATGCCAAAAACATGAATTCATGCAATTTATGATATATCTTAGAGCATACATAAAATTCAAAGCTTTGAAGGTTCTTATAAAGACTTTAATCCTTTAAAAAAGGAAACACATTTTGGTACATATAATAATGAATTGGCATAAAAATTGAAGTTCTAGAGAACAAGCCAATAAGAACTCATCAGTAAATTCCAAAAATTGGTTTTCTAAGAGATACTCAAGAAAATTCAACACATTATTCTCCCCCTTTTTCATTAAGTTAGAGGCTCTTAAGATCAACTGTTTGAATTGCAATTTGGTTCATGATTTATGCATAAGATATATTAACCAAATAATAAGCCTCAAGGTGTATCATAAAGATTTTCAGATTTAAATTTCAGATGATACATATTGGAGAGCATTAGGATCACTTTTCATTTAGTATGCTTTCTCTCTCCTTTAGTTATAGATTTATGCGATTAAGTTCCATAAGATCTCTCCTTCTGAGATTTTCTTTCTCCCCCTCAATTGATCATTCCATTTGAGAGTTTAAAATTTGAAGATAATGCTCAATAAAATTGTCAATCTCAAAAAAAATATATTTTCTATAAGTTTCAGCTTATTTTCATAAGACTCAATGTTTGAGATAAGACAACCTTTATAGAACTCATCACAAGGTATAAACTTATTATATAATTAAAGCAAGTCTTGCAATATAAGGAGGTTCATCAAAATCAATCCATAAAAATCAAGGTATGAGATACTGAATATCTAAGGCTCCCCCTCAAAAGATGCATTCTTCTTTAATCATTCTTTTCTATGATATCGAGAATGTAGAATAATCTAGTATTATTCAAAATTTATAGCAATTACTCTTTCTAATCCTTCAAGAACAAGTTATGCTTTCTCTTAATCTTAGAGAAAACGTATAGAAATATTAATCAGAAAATGATTCATTTGAAGCTCAGTTTCTTTCAAAAGCATTTACATTTTCTTTCTTTTAGAATCGTTTGAGTGAGCTGAAATATTTCTAGCTTTAAGATCATTCACTCTATATATAAATTCTGATGGAAGTCTTTAAGAATGTAGGAGAGAAAAACATATAGATGATCATTGCTCTGATACCAGCAATGTATACATGAAACACAATAAATCTTTTTAATATCTAAATAAAATCATATATTTAGAAACATTTGTTCGCAATCAAGATCGTTGAAAAATACATCACTTAAACCAGTTTTAGTACATTTTAAAGATAAGAAATGATATGTTTCGGATGCGTATCAGAGCAATCAACCAAGGCATCAAAATTAATTCTGTTTTTCTTATGTTAAAGTTTTCATTTAGAAGTCATATTGAGTTATTCTCCTAAATGACACGATCATTGAAGCATATGACTAAGGTTACAAAGATGTAACGATATAAGCATTTTTAAGTTAAGTTTAAGCTTTTATACAAAATCAGATTCTGAATTTTCATAAGAATTTCCAAGAAGGATCTCAAAATTATAATTTGAGACATGTATCTTCTACATTGTAGCTCATCTTAAATTACCAAGATTGAAAACACATATTTCAATAACATTAGATCACTTTCAGAGTCTTTGTATTTAATATTGAGTTTCGATACAAAATGGAGGATATTTTAACAAGTATTAGGATATTATATATCAAAGTTAGGCAAGTTGAGAGATAGATCAAGATCAATTCATTTTGCCTAAATTGAGATATCTTTCTTCTCTTCTTTTTACAGATTTATTCAACTTTCAGATTTTAAAGATGATTGTGACCGACAAATCTGAAATTTCTTTTCAATAATACCAAAAAAAAAAATTTATGCAGTATTTCAAACATTCAATCAAATTATCCAACCATGAAGCATTACAAAATATTAAGAACCCATAATTCAAAACATCATGCCACATGCATAATATATTATGTGTTAAGTCATGCATTAAAATATTAAGAAAAAGAATGTCAAGGATCAAAATCAATTCTTTTCAAATAAACTCCCCCTATATAATTTTGCACTGATTTCATCCTTAAAGTGTGTTTTCAAGTGATTAAAAATTTGACTTGATTCTTCTTATATACTTTCATTTACTTTGTCTTTCATTTTTAACTTTCTTATGCTCTATACTCTATTTGCTCCCTATCCGGTGGAGTTGGGAAGGGGCACGAGGTACTATCACTAGCCTCCCTCTTGTGCCGTCCCTAATATGCCCTACACCGAATAGTTGGGTCAAATAGTGCCGGGTACTACCACTAGCCTCCCCATTGGCACCATCCCTATGATGAGCAATATAGAAATGTTAAAATATTTACTTCAAACTCTTCCTGTTTAGGTATAATTAATTACGAATTTTATCCCTTCCAAAAGAATGCTCACACAAGTCTCACAAATGTGCCGAATATATTATGCTTGTTTTGCTTTTCCTTAAGATTGGAGTAATTGCCTTTACTTAGATTTTACTTCTCTTGAATAATATCCATTTTCTTTTCTTTATCTCTCTCTCTTTTTGTTATTCTCAAGTAATTTGCATGAAAGAGCAGAATAAGGAAATAATCTTATGTATCATATAGATGTATATCATGCAAACAACATTTTCATTGTGCTCAAGGATTCATAACTTCTCACAAGTTATTTTAAATCAAAATTTTAAGCATTTACTTGTGTATTTCATGGTTATGATATAGGCAATGAAATATTTTAGTTTGAGCAAACCATGAAACAATTGTCTAAAAGCATAAGTCAATTAATGCATATATAGACATGATGTCTAGAAATTAATATTTAAAGATTTTAATCATGCTACAATAAGATTTAAGTTATTGACTTTGCTTAGCTAATTTATGAGAGAGGTATCTAAAATTACCGATTCATTCTGCATTCTTCAAGTCAAATACCTACTAGATTTCTTATGTATGAACTTTTGGCTGAAGAAGGTCCTCTCTCTTGTTTGCATGTGAATGTTTATTATATCTTATGTGGAGGTGTCCTTCAAGTTGAAATCTCTCATTCTTTGCTCAAGGATCCTGCATTATTAACAAAATTCTTTTCTTTCTTGAAGGAAAGTCATTAGTTTCTTCAAGATACAAAACATTCATATAGCATATTTCTTAACTGGGTGACTCAATCATAAGATATGACAACAATTGAATGTTGAGTCACTTTACTCAAGAGATTGCCTAAATATAAGCAAACACATGTCACTTGAACTTAAGAGATAGTTTCATTAACCAAGAAGGTTCAAGGACAAGCGTGTGAAGCAATAGGAAGATTTATCAAGGTCAAATCAATTTTTTTATTTTCAGAATCAATTTAGCTTAGATTCTATTTGCTTAAGATAATTATCAATAAGACATGTTAGCTAAGTTTTAATCAATTTATCTTAAACAGTTGTTTCTATGTACATTCATATTATGAATCATTAGAGTTAGATTGAAGTCTTGGACAAGGGCACATAATGAGCATACAATCTGGTCTACTAGTTGTATAATAAAATAATTATTCTATCATGCTTCAATACAGCTTTAAAATAATAGATCTACTTTGCTCATCCTTTTCAAATTCTACAAGATGGGGTCATAGACATACCTTCTTCATACCAATCTTCTATAAGAGTTTTCTTGTGAACTAACTTTGGTCAATGAAGATTCCCTTTCTTGTTTGTCTTAATTTGGAGTTTGAGAAAGAAAATGTTAATTCATTCATTATACATATTTCAAACTCACTTTGCATGAGCTTAGTAAAATCTCCATATAAATTTTCATCAGTAGAACAAAAATGATGCCATCAATGTGTGCTTTGAGCAAGCAAGATATCACAGATTCATCTCTTTAATGTATAGATTTATCATTATTACTTTTTATCAAAAAGTTGCTCAAGCTTTTATATATCATGCTTTTGATGCTTGTTACAAATCACATATTGCTTTATCATATATGTAATGAGTATTTTTAAATAAGGTGGTTATTTTACATAGATCTTTTCTAATGAAATAACCACATAGGAGTGAATTCTACACATTCATTTGACAGAATATAAAGCTCATGAGGCAAGCAAATGATAATGGTGATCTTTACTTTTAATCATGCAAGAATCAAGATCTATTTCATCTTTTCTTGATTTAGTCTTTTAGTAGTCATCAATTTTTCTTCATTAAGTGCATTTCTGAAAAACTCAATTTGGTTATAGTTATTAACAAGTTTTCAGATTGTTATATGTAAAAGATTAACCATATACATATATAATTTAATTTTAGTATCTTCATAATAAATCATTAGTCTCATAAGGAATAAAATGAATTGATATTTCTACAATTCGAATCTTTTCATTGAATGTTCTATATGCATTGCTTGATGAATGATATCCAAAGATAGAAATATCTTTATCAGATTTGGCATTATTTTCAAAAGACCATATCAAGCATAACATATACTACTGAAAAATATGAAAGATATGCAATAGTTCATTTTCTATTTTTCAGAAGATCAAATGGAGTTTTCATCAAAAATAAATCTAATAGAAACTATATGTATGACAAGCAATGATGATAGCTTTTTAAAAAAAAACATTTAAGTAGATGACTATCATACAACATTGCCTTCATCATTTCTTCAAGGATTCCATTAACACTATTTTACTTAAGGTGTCCTTGGTGCTGAAATAATTAAATTTAATATTATTTTCTGTATAAACTTTATCAGAATTTTGGTTTTCAACATTGTGCCATGACTCTTTATCTTTACGGTTTGGAAACTTTTTTATTTGAAACACTTTTACAAGATTTAGCAAATACAGAGAATACTTCAATTTTATTTGCCAAGAACAAATCCAATGTAAGCTTTTGAAAAACTTAGTGATGGAAACAACATCCTTAGATTTAGAAATTGATTCTTGTTTGTTTCCTTAGTTAACATGCATAGCAAACTTTGACCTTTCAGAAGATAATCTAAGTGAGCCAATGGCAAGATCTTTTGAGATTAAGTACATACTAGCATGAGTTGATTTTATAGGCCAAAGATGGTTTTAATCTTGGTATTCATAGTGCATATATTCAAAAGCATACCAAGTACACATTATTATGTCTATGATAAAAAAAATGCCATGGATAAAAACTCTCAATCGAGCATATAGAGAATTCATAGAGTTATTCTTAATAAATTGATTAATCATTTAGCAACTTATCCAACAATAGGTAAAGTATAACATAGAAAGATGGAGTGATTTGGATATATTTTCTTTTCATACCAAAAATATCACTTATATCACAAAAATGATTAATACTTGCAAGTTATGTTTTAATCAACTAATAAAGTAATTTCAATATGAGAGGATGCAATAATAACTTATATCATTATTTCTTTCACTTAACTCATTCTTCTTAATTACATTTTAAATTCAATTCCTTAGCACATGTCTAGAGCACCCATTGTTTAGATAACATCTTTCATTAAAATCTTGGATAGCTAGACATACTTGCTGAAAAATAATCATATTTTCAACTTAGGAACCCAAGCTCTTTTGGGTCCCTGTAGGTTAGCTATAATTGTTTCTTTTGTAACCCATATTTTCTTAATGGCTATTTTGTCCATGAATTTACAGATTTTAGGATTACAAGGGATGTATTTCTGTATCCTCTTGTTGAATTTAACAAACTTAGATCGAATATGAGTAGTAGATAAACTTTCAGTTTTCTGTTTTTGCCTTTTAGGTTCATCAAATTTGTAATGTATAGATTTAGGAACAACAGACGAGATTTTACTTAGCTTTTGTTTATTAGTATTATAAGAATCTGTTTTAGAATAATTAAAAACTGTTTTAACAAACATATTCTTAAAAGATTTTTGGGTGTACCAAGGTTGATATCCTACTCCAACTTTATCAAATTCAGCTCTTTGATTATTTATCATTAGGTTCAATTTTTCAGAACTGAAGGTAAATCTTTCAACAATAGGTTTTAATTTGTCAACTTCTTTAGTTAATCTTCTGTTATCTTCTAAAAGTAATTCATTGTTTTTCTTAAGTTTATCATGACTTTCAGTGAGAAGTTGATCTCTTTGATTTAGTTCTTGATTCTCTTTAATTAAGATTTCAGTTTTACTAGTTAGTTTCAGTTTTTCATCTATTAGAATTTGATTTTCATTCTTCAAGTTCTTATTCTTACAAATAAGTTCCTTATATTCTAAATACAAATCAGAAAAAGCGTCATGGAGTTCATTAAATGTAAAATTGCTTTCAGTTTCAGCATGAACCTCTTGTGCCACGAAGCATGGATTTGCAATATGATACTGCTCTTCTTCTACACATGATGTTTCAGATTTGTTAGTGCATTCATATTTGTCTTCAAGCATATTCCATATTTCTTTAGCAGTCATGCAAGAAGATATGCAATTAAACTCATTCCTATCTAATGCACAATATAATAGGTTCATGGCTTTTGAGTTTTGTTGTACCATTTTCTCATTATGACTAGTGTTTGTGTGTGTTCCATTGACTATAATTCTCCATAAATTATAATCAAGTGATTGTATGAAAATGCGCATGCGTACTTTCCAATGTGTATAGTTTATGCCATTAAATAGTGGAGGTGTATCAATTAATTGTCCTTCTCCTAGAAAACTATCTATTTGAGTTGTCATGATCTTTGGCTCTTGATCGTGAGATCAATAATTAATCTTAGAGCACCTGCTCTGATACCACTTGTTGCCCAGTAGATACAACCCAAGAGGGGGGGTGAATTGGGTCTTTTTAAAACTTTTGTACTACTTCTAAAACTTTTCAATTAATTATGCTAAGTTGTATAGATGCACAGTGGAATTTAAACTTAGCAACAGTTTGATTTATTGAATGAGACTTGATTAAGTAAATTAAATATGCTTGCAACTAAAGGATGCACGGATAAGAGTTAAGCAAGCAATTTATCTAAGTAAGTAGGTGAGCAAGTTAGACAATGACAAAAAGCATCACAAACACAACAAACATATAGTGGTTCGGTGCACCCCAGCTCCTACATCCACTCCCCAAGACCTCTTGGGAATTTCACTATAATCCTCCAGATTACAGTCCGGTAGTTTTGCGAGTGCACTACCCAACTCGTTGTTTTACACCGGGCTAACAACGAACCCTACAATCCGGTAGTTTTTCGAGTGAACTACCCAACTCGTTGTTTTACCCCGGGCTAACAACGAACCCTACAATCCGGTAGTTTTTCGAGTGAACTACCCAACTCGTTGTTTTACCCCGGGCTAACAACGAACCCTACAATCCCCCAATTTTAACTTAGGCTTGGGACGCCTATCCCTTGTTCCAAGTCCCTTGACTGAAACAAGCTCAATATTCAAACGTTTTACAAAAGATTTGAAAGCTCTTAAGAAGCAAATATAACAATGAGAAACAATAAAATCGGAAGAACCCTTTTTGCCGTTGGAAGCGTGGATGATGGTGGTTCTTCTGATGTGGATCACGTTGGCTTGAATGCGAGCTTTGATTGCCAAGTGGGAGTGAGTAGATGAGCTCGAAATTAGATGGGAAAGCTTGAATGCACTTGATTTCTCCTCTTGAAAGCTCTAACTTCCTTGAACCTCTTTTTCTTTCTTCTCTCTTGAATGATCTTGTGTTGGGTTGGTGAGAAGTTTTTGAGAAGCACTTAAGAGCTCCCTTTTATAGCCAAAAAAGCAAATATAGCCGTTAGACACAAAGATATGACCGTTTGAAATTCAAATCTACCTGAAAAAGTTGTCAGTCGCGTTCCAGGCGCTCCGGGGACGTCTCCGCGCTTTACGGAGACGTCTCCGCTTGTTTGCGCTTTTTGCATAGGGACGACTCCGCTGCTTCGGGGACGACTCCGCGCTCCGGGGACGTCTCCGCGCTTTACGGGGACGTCTCCGCTTGTTTGCGCTTTTTGCATGGGGACGACTCCGCTGCTTCGGGGACGACTCCGCCGTTATATCTCCGAAAAACAAGTCTTCTGGAATTCTCTGAGAGAGTCGACTCCGCTTTTTCAGGGGACATCTCCGGACGTGCCAGTTCTTCCTGTTTGTGCCAGAGACGTCTCTGAGACCATCAGGAGACGTCTCGGCTGTCCCTGATCTGTTTTCTTCATCTCAAAAATTCTTCAATAAATCCATAAAAATTATGGGAACTTGCCTAGACATTTCTTAACAATATTCTTAATAAAACACATGAAATTCTCAATTAAATTGTTAAGATAAATGGTATTATACTCTAGTGTTTTGTATTCATCAAAATCCATTAGGGGATCAACAATTATCTTTCCCATTATTATGAACAAAACACCTACATCCAAAGACATGAAAATAGTTTACCTTTGGTTTTCTGTTTTTCCAAAGTTCATAAGGTGTTCTCTTTATAATGGGTCTCAATAAAACTCTATTTAGTATATGACATGAGGTATTAATGGCTTCTCTCCAAAAGTACTTAGGGAGGTTACTTTCACATAGCATAGTTCTAGCCATTTTCTCTAGGATTCTATTTTTTCTTTCTACAACTCCATTTTGTTGTGGAGTCCTAGGTGCAGAAAAATTATGAGTTATTCCCTTTTTACTACAAAACTCATCAAATAAATGATTTTCAAATTCGGTTCCATGGTCACTTCTAATAGCTATGACTGAAGTATCTCTAGCATTTGTTACTTCCTTATGAAATTTCTTAAAAACTGAAAATGCTTGATCTTTATGAGCTAAGAACATGACCCAAGTATATCTAGAAAAGTCATCTACAATAACTAGACCATATTTATTTCCTCATAGACTTGTGGTTCTAGTTGGTCCGAATAGATCCATGTGTAGTAGTTCTAGAGGTCTAGAGGTAGAGACACAATTTATGGATTTAAAGGAGTTCCTTGATTGTTTGCCATATTGACAAGCTTCACATATCTTATTCTTTTCAAACTTTAGTTTTGGCAAACCTATCACCGAATCTCTTTTAACTAGTTTTGATATTGTGTCCATACTCGCATGACCTAACTTACGGTGCCATAACCAACTAGCATCATTATCCTTAGTTTCATTAACAACTAAACATGGGTTATGTTTGGCAAGATCCTCAAGGTCTACTACATACACATTCCCACGTCTTATTCCTTTGAAAACTAAACTATTGTCATTTGAGTTGGTTATGATGCATAAGGTTGGTTTGAACAACACATCAAAACCTCTATCACATAATTGACTAATGCTAAGTAGATTATGCTTAAGACCATCAACATATCGAACATTATCAATAAAAGTTGAAGGGGTAATTTGTACTTTACCTATACCAATGATGTGACCTTGGTTATTGTCTCCAAATGTCACAGCACCTCCCTTCTTGGGCTCAAGGGTGAAGAATTGGTCTTTGTCACCCGTCATGTGTCTTGAGCAGCCACTATCCAAGTACCAACAGTTTTTGTCGACCTTGGCTGCAAGACACTCCTACACAAGGAAATCATACAATTTTAGGTACCCAAGTTTTCTTGGGTCCTTCATGGTTAGTAATATTGGTTCCTTTTGGAATCCAAACCTTTTTAATTTTTCTTTTAGCTTTTCCTTTCCTATGGTCACACATATTAGCTTTATGTCCTACTTTTCCACAGCAAAAACAGGTTATATTCTTAGTTTTACTTTTTCCTGCTTTCACAAAGAAATTACTAAGGAGCTTTTGCTTATTCTTAGGTTTATACCCTAAACCGGCTCTATTAAACACAGCTCGTTGACTATTGAGTATCATTTCTAATTTTTCTGAGCTATATGTAAATTTTTCTACAAAAGGCTTGTACTTTTCAAGTTCTAGTGTCAATTTTTGTTTTTCTGTTTTTAGTGCATTTAAGTCTTTTGTGAAATTACCTCCAATAGTTTGCTTATCCTTTTTAAGTTCAGAAATTTTCTTGGTTAGTTTTTCGTTATCTTTACTTAAGGTATGAGTTTTTTGAGTTAACTTTGGTTGCTTGTCTTAAGTTCTAAATTTTCTTTAGTGATAAAATCCTTATCCTTAACTAATTTATCGTATTTATGGAGGTGAAATTGATTAGTTAGTTTTAGCTCTTTATTCTTACGGCTTATTGTCTTATATTCATCCATTAATTCGTTAAACGCATCATATAACTCATCAAATGTAAAATCTAAATGCGTTTCAGATGTTACCTCATTTTCGTTTGCCATAAAGCATAGATTGGCCTTTTCTTCTTGTTCCTCCTCCGATGATGAAGATGATGTATCGGAGTCCGATAAGGTGGAGATGAGGACTTTCTTTTTCTTGTGCTTGCTGGCCTTCTTGAGCAAAGGACAGTCCGCTCTGAAGTGTCCCGGCTTCTTACATTCGTAGCATCCGATTCCCTCATTTTTCCTTTTCTTACCTTTATCCTTGTAATAGGAACTTGAGAGACCTCTCCTTTGATGAAAGGACTTCTTTCGGTTGATGAATTTTCTGAACTTACGTACGAGAAGAGCCTCATCATCATCTCCCTCATGATCTTCTTCTTCACTGCTCTACTGCAAGATAAATTCTTGTTAGAAGAAGTAGATTTGAGAGCTATTACCTTTTTCTTATGAGAGGATTCTTCTTCGCTGTGTTGTTTCATTGTGAGCTCGTGCGTCATTAAGGATCCAAGAAGCTCCTCAAGTGGAAGCTTGTTCAAGTCCTTGGCTTCTTGGATTGCCGTCACTTTGGCTTCCCATGACCTTGGTAGACAACGAAGAATCTTCCTGACAAGCTCACTGTTAGAATAATTTTTGCCAAGGCTTTTTAGGCCATTGACAATGTCAGTGAATCTAGTGAACATGCAAGTGATTGTTTCATTAGAATCCATTTTAAATAATTCATACTTATGAACTAATATATTTATTTTGGATTCTTTTACTTAATTTGTACCCTCGTGGGTCACTTCAAGTCTATCCCAAATCTCTTTTGCAGAATTGCAAGTAGAGACTCTATTGAATTCATATCTATCTAAAGAACAATAAAGTACATTCATGGCTTTGGCATTTAGTTGTGCCTTCCTTATGTCATTGTCATCCCAATTCTTTTCAAGCTTGGGTACAGTGACACCTTCTACATGAATGGATGGGATGTATGGTCCATTTAGTATGGTGGTTCACATCTCATAGTCTTGGGCTTGGATAAATATTCTCATCCTAGCCTTCCAATATGAGTAGTCGGATCCATTAAAGAATGGAGGTCTATGTGTGGACTGGCCCTCAATGTGAGAAGATCCAAATGGGGTTGTCATTTTGATCTTTTACTCTTTGGGTAGTAGAGTTCAGGCTCTGATACCACTTGTTGCCCAGATAGACAACCCAAGAGGAAGGGTGAATTGGATTTTAAAATAATTATTGCAATTAAAATATCTGTGGATAACTAATTAATACTTTTTGCAAGTTAATTAATTAGATGCTATGTGCAGTGAATGAAATGAAAGTAAGAGATGACAGGCAATCACAAACACAAAGATTTTATAGTGGTTCGGAGCTAACCCTTGCTCCTACGTCCACTCCCCAAGCCTCACTTGGGAATTCACTATAACCCCTCGGATTACAGCCGGTTGTTTTACAAGCTCACAACCTAACTTGTAGTTTTACGAGGTCACAACGAACTCGGTCCGTTTTCCCAGGCTCACCGACTAGAACCGTCCGATTATTTTCCCGGGATCACAATCAAACCCTTACACCGTTGGTTTCAACCTAGGCTCACCAACAAACCTTTACACCCTTGATTCAATCCCCTGATTGAATCAAGTAATGAGCAAACAGTTTGAACAAAGACAAACAGAAAAAGTAAAGCTTCTAAATAAGCAGATATACAGCGATATAAATAAAGGAGAAGTTAAGAGCCCTTAAACAAGGTTAAGATGATGTAGAGGAGGGCTTCTTGAACTCTGGGTCTCCTCTTGAATGTCTTGAAGACTTGAAGACTGGAGGAGACTTTTTTAATGCTGGGAAGAGTTGGTTGAATGGAGTTAATGACCCTCTTCCTTCTTTTTTGTTGAAATCCTTTGGCAGAGGAAGATTTTGAGTTTACTTTGAAAGGAGTGTCACTTCTCTACCTTGCTACAGTCCTCTGTGGCTATTTAAGCCATTTCCCATGAAAACTAGCCGTTAGACACACTTTACTAGCCGTTCTGCTCATTCTGTACATCCTGACAATGTTTCCGTTGGGATCGGAGTCGACTCGCGCGATCTGGAGTCGACTCGGCTGCAGCAGGAGTCGACTCATGCTTTTCTGGAGTCGGCTCGGCAACTGTTCCGGATTTGAATTAAAGTGCTCTTCTCGACTGGGAGTCGACTCGACTTAACCTGGAGTTGACTCCCCAGAGTCTGGAGCTGACCTGGCACTTTTGGAGTCGGCTCATCCCAAGGAATCCATGGATGCATTTTCCAAGTTTGCTCACTCGAGTCGACTCGTGAATTCTGGGAGTCGACTCGGCACTCAGAGTCCGAAAAGCAGTCTTCTGTCTTTTTGGGGTAGCGTTGCCTTGGAGTCGACTCGAACTGTCTTGGAGTCGACTCGCCTCTCAGAGACAAAAATACTGTCTTCTGTCTTTTTGGGGTCGCGCTGTCTCGGAGTCGACTCACCCTTTGCGGGAGTCAACTCGGCTCTCAGTGTCCGAAAGTTGCTCTCTGACTTTTGTCTTGTGTTACACTGAGAGTCGACTCTCGCTTCCTTTGGAGTCGACCTGCCAACCATCGGAGTCAACTCGCGTTCCTCAGGAGTCGACTCGGCTCTCAGGGTCCAAAATAGCTTCTCTGTCTTTCTGTCTGTAATCCCTGGAGTCGACTCATACTACCCTGGAGTCGACTCGGCTAGCATCGGAGTCGACTCGCGCTCTTCAAGAGTCGACTCACTGACAGGTTTTGAGTTGTATCTTTCTGTTCGTCTGTCTGTTCTCAGTCGGAGTCGACTCGTAATGTACAGGAGTCGACTCGAGCCTGTGCCAGTGCTTCTGATACGCTTGGAGTCGACTCGAAATATTCTGGAGTCGACTCGAGTCTCAGACTTTGGTTCATATTGACTTCTTAACTTATCCAAAATGTCTTGAACCAAATCTAGAGATACTTAACCATAAAATTTACAAGAATATCACTGAAACGCTAGATTGAATTCATTAGTAAACATAAGATATACTCAAATGCTTTGAGCTCATCAAAATCAAATAGGGTTATAATCAATCACTCCACACCTTTCCTTTCATGGTCCACATGCTAAGGATGCCCCTCCTCCTCCTCCTTGTTCATGCGGATTGCCACATGGCACGAGCATGTCCCTTGGATTCCCTCCAATCACTTTTAAGTAAGGGTTGTGGCTGATTTTAGAGGGATAAATTAAGGAGTGATTGATTGTTAAAATTATTCCTTATTTGTATGGGCATGAGATGCCTATTTAAAGGGACCAGGCATGAGGCATAGAGGCATTGAAGTCCTCTTGCAGCTAGCCACCCCTCCTCCTTCTTCCTCCTTGGAGTGAGCAAGAGAAAAAGAAGAAGAAGCGTCTTCTTCTTCCTCCTCTTCGTCCTTCTTCATCTTCCATCTTCTTCATCTCAAAGTAATCAAGCAATTGATTAAAAAGAGAGAAAATTAGTCATCAAATGTGATCTCTGTAAGGGAGCTAGTACCTCAATGAGATCTTAGAGCGATCTGTACCTCGTGTGGATACCTGTAGAGGTCGGACGCTTATGCGGCTTCAAGCGAACCAAAAATCTTACGATCATCAGATAGTGGTGAAGTTCTACCCGCTCAAAGATAAAGATTAGATCTTGTTGACCCCCTAATGGATTTTGATGAATACAAAACACTAGAGTATAATTCCCTTTATATTAACAATTTATTTGAGGATTTCAGGTGTTTAACTAAGAATATTGTTAAGAATTGTCAAGGCATGTTCTCATATTTTTCAAGGATTTATTGAAGATTTTTTTGAGATGAAGAAATCAGATCAGGGGCAGCTGAGACGTCTCCGGTTTGTCCCAGAGATGTCTCTGGCACGTAGAGGAAGAAATGGCACGTCTGGAGACGTTCCTGGCACCTGCCGAGGCGTCTCGCAAGGTCGGAGTCGACTCCCGACTCTGCGGAGCCGACTCTCTCAGAGACGGCAGAAAGGTCGATTTCAAGGGATACACGCGAGTCGTCTCCGAAGGACGCGGAGTCGTCCCCACGCATAAAGCACAAACTTCCGGAGACGTCCCCAGATAGCGCGGAGCCGACTCTCTCAGGGATTCCAGAGGACTCATTTTTCATTGAGAGAACTTCGGAGTCGTCCCCGACATCGCGGAGTCGTCCCCACGCATAAAGCATGAACATCCCAAGACGTCCCCGTAAAGTGCAGAGCCGACTCTCTCAGAAAAATAGAAAAATAAGAAGTCGAGCTGTTCTTCTTCGGAGTCATCCCCAGAAAGCGCCGAGTCGACTCCAACATCGTCAAAAGAATTTTTATACAGCCGAGACGTCTCGCGTTCAAGCGGAGACGTCTCCGGAGCGCCTGGGACGCGACTGACACACTTTTGCAGGTTTGTTCGAATTTCAAACGGCTATATTTTTGTGTCTAACGGATCTATTGCTTGTAGGGCTATAAAAGGGAGCTTTTAAGTGCCTTTAAACCATCTTCTCACCAACCAAACATAAGATCATTCAAGAGAGAAGAAAGAGAAAGAGGTTCAAGGGAGTTAGTGCTTTCAAGAGGAGAAATCAAGTGCATTCAAGTCTTCTTCTGATTTCGTGCTCATCTACTCACTCCCACTCGGCAATCAAAGCTCACATTCAAGCCAACGTGATCCACATCGGAAGAACCATCATAACCCACACTTCCAACGGCAAAAAGGGTTCTTCCGGTTTTGTTGTTTCTCATTACTATATTTGCTTTCATAAGAGCTTTTAAATCTTTGTAAAACATTTGAATATTGAGCTTGTTCCAGTCAAGGGACTTGGAACAAGGGATAGGCGTCCCAAGCCTAAGTTAAAATTGGAGGATTGTAGGGTTCGTTGTTAGCCTGGGGTAAAACAACGAGTTGGATAGTGCACTCGGAAAACTACCGGACTGTAATCGCTGATTATAGTGAAAATTCCCAAAGGTGTTTGGGGAGTGGATGTAGGAGCAGTGGAAGCTCCGAACCACTATAAACCTTTGTGTTTGCGATTGACTGTGGTTACAACTTTAGTTTCACTTTTGCACATACACTTGTGTGTTTTCTTTTAATTAGACAAAAAGTTTTAAAACACCCAATTCACCCCCCCTCTTGGGTGACCATCTCTGGGCAACAAGTGGTATCAGAGCGGGTGCTCTGTGTATTCTAGAAGACCTAACCGTCTTTGCCAAAGATCAAGATGGCAACACCCTTTAACAATGTTCCTGCTGAGGGACAGGCTACCAATAGACCTCCACTCTTCAATGGGACAAATTATTCCTATTGGAAGACTAGAATGAGAATCTTTATTCAAGCACAAGATTATGCCTTGTGGAGGGTTATAATCAAAGGACCACACGAACCATCTCATGTAGTAAATGGCGTTCAGGTTCCCAAACCTGAGGAGGATTGGGATGAGAATGATAGTAAGTTAGTTCAGCTCAATGCTAGAGCGATGAATTCATTGTTTTGTGCTCTAGATGTAAATGAGTTTAATAGAGTCTCCACCTGTAGTTCCGCCAAGAAAATATGGGATAGGCTTGAAGTTACCCACGAGGGTACTAATCAAGTCAAAGAATCTAAAATGAACATTCTAGTTCACAAATATGAGTTATTTAAAATGGAACCCAATGAAACTATTTCATGCATGTTCACACGCTTCACTGATATAGTAAATCTTATACTAACTCAGAACTTGTGAGGAAAATTCTCAGGTCCTTGCCAAAAGTTTGGGAAGCGAAGGTCACGGCGATCGTAGAAGCTAAAGACCTCAACACTTTGGCACTTGAAGAACTATTGGGCTCATTGATGACGCATGAGCTCACAATGAAGCAACATGAAGAAGATGTGCCAAAGAAGAAGACAATCGCCCTCAAGGCTACTTCAAGTGCTTGTGAAGAAGAAAGCAGTGAAAGTGAAGAAGAAAGTGAAGATGAAGACTTGGGCTTAATAGTAAGGAAGTTCAAAAAATTCATGAGAAGAAAGAAGACCTTCCCAAGAAAGAAGTTTGGAGGGAGAAATGATTGGGAAAAGAAAAAAGAAAAAGAAAGAGACCCAATCATATGTTATGATTGCAAGAGACCGGGACACATCCGCTCCGAATGCCCTCAACAGAAGAAGCACTATGGAAAGAAGAAGAAGAAGGCGTTGAAAGCAACTTGGGATGATAGTGACACATCCTCCTCCGAGGAAGAGAAGGATGAGACCGCCAACTTGTGTTTCATGGCATTCGACAATGATGAGGTATGTCAAAGCTCAACTACAGATTTTACTTTAGAAGAATTATATGAAGCTTTCCAAGAACTCATGAATGATTGTGGTATGTTAGGAGCAAAAAATAAAGAACTAAAGGCCTCCAATCAAAAACTAAAGGATGACATTAAGAACCTATTGATTGAAAAGGAGAGCCATGAAAATGATAGCATCATTGACCTAAAGGATAAAAATTCAAAACTTATCATTAAAAATGAAACGGCAAAAACACTCATTAAGGAATTAAATCTAAGAGTCAAACTCCTACTCAATAGTAATACTTCACTTGCACAAAATGTTGAATCCCTTAAAAATGATAAGGAAGAATTAGCTAAAGAAAATTTGAACCTTAAAGATGAGCTACATAAGTATAAACCAATTGTGCAGAAATTTACACATAGCTCGAAAAAATTAAATCTTATTCTATCTAATCAAAGAGCTGTTTTTAATAAAGCCGGATTAGGATACAAAACTAGCAAACAACAAAAATATCTAAAGAACTTTTTTGTAAAAGTAAAAGATGTCAAAACTGAAAAACCTACATGCTTCTATTGTGGGAAAAGTGGACATAAAGCTTATTCTTGTATTCAAAAAAAGATTCAAACCAATAAGAACACACTTGTAAAGGGTAAAAACACAACTAAAATGTGGGTGCCTAAGGGAACCAACTACACTAACCAAGAAGGATCCAAGAAAACTTGGGTACCTAAGAGCTTCACATGACTATTTTGCAGGTATGCCTTGCAGCCGGGAGCAAAAAGAGAATGTGGTATCTTGATAGCGGTTGCTCAAGGCATATGACCGGTGACAAGAGCCTTTTCGTCACCTTGAAATCAAAAGAAGGAGGAGTAGTCACATTTGGAGACAATGCTAAAGGTCAAATCATTGGCGTTGGTAAAATCTCCATATCACCCTCCTCATTTATTGACAATGTATTGTTAGTTAATGGATTAAAACATAATTTATTAAGTATAAGTCAATTTTGTGACAAGGGCTTTAAAGTGTCATTTGAATCTTCCCTATGCATAATTAGTAGTCCAATTGACAATGAGATCATACTTATGGGACATAGACTTGGAAATGTTTACATGGTAGACCTTGATGATCTCACCATGAAGGATGGCCAATGTCTTGTAGCCACGGATGCCAAGGTCAATGAGACTAGCTGGTTATGGCATCGTAGGTTAGGGCATGCTAGCATGGATTTAATTTCTAAATTGATTACAAAAGATCTAGTCAAAGGACTCTCAAAAATAGACTTTGAAAAGAACAAGATTTGTGCTGCATGTCAACTAGGAAAACAAACAAGAAGCTCTTTCAAATCTAAGAACATAGTCTCAACATCAAAACCCTTAGAACTAATTCACATGGATTTATTTGGACCCACTAGAACTGCTAGTCTAGGGGGTAAGAAGTTTGGTCTTGTAATTGTTGATGATTTTTCACGTTATACATGGGTTTCATTTCTTGCCCACAAAGATGAGTCCTTTTCCGCTTTTATCAAGTTTCATAATAGGATTTCGAATGAACTTAATCTTAAACTAAAAGCAATTAGGAGTGATCATGGTACCGAGTTTGAAAATCAGCATTTTGAAAAATTTTGTGAAGAAAACGGTATCAATCACAATTTTTCGGCCCCTAGGACACCCCAACAAAATGGAGTAGTAGAAAGGAAGAATCGTACACTAGCAGATATGGCTCGTACCATGTTGTGCGAATCGGATCTACCAAAGTATTTTTGGCCTGAAGCAATAAATACTGCCTGTCATATTTTAAACCGTGCCTTAGTTAGATCTATCTTAAAGAAAACACCTTATGAGTTGTTGAAAAATAAGAAGCCTAATATAAGTTACTTTCATGTTTTCGGTTGTCGTTGCTTTATTTTAAACAATGGAAAGGACAATCTAAGTAAATTTAGTGCTAAATCAGATGAGGGGATCTTTTTAGGTTATTCCTCATCTAGTAGAGCATACAGGGTCTTCAACAAGAGAACTCTCGTTGTTGAAGAATCCATTCATGTTGTTTTTGATGAAGCTAATGGAGATTCTTCTAGAAAAGAAGAAGATGGTGATGCAGGTATACTTGAAGACAGAATGAAGGAGTTCTCCATACAAGACAAACAACTTGAGGATGAAGTTAAGGAAGATACAATTCAGCAAGATGAAGAAGATCAACCCCAAGCAAGAGATCAAGATCTTCCGAGGGAATGGAGGTATGCACATGGTCATCCAAGGGATCTAATCCTTGGTGACCCTTCACAAGGGGTAAGAACAAGATCCTCTTTAAGAAATACTAGTAATTATCTTGCATTCGTTTCACAAATAGAGCCTAAATCACTAGAGGAAGCCGAAAAAGTTGAAAATTGGATAAATGCTATGCAAGATGAATTAAACCAATTTGAAAGAAATCAAGTTTGGACTCTAATGAAAAGACCCCCTAATGTTTCAATTATAGGCACCAAGTGGGTATATAGAAATAAACTAGATGAAGATGGAGTAGTAATAAGAAACAAAGCTAGGTTGGTAGCCAAAGGCTATAATCAGGAAGAAGGCATAGATTTTGATGAAACCTTCGCTCTTGTTGCTAGGTTAGAGGCTATTAGACTACTTTTGGCATATGCATGCTTCATGGATTTCAAACTCTATCAAATGGATGTAAAAAGTGCATTTTTAAATGGTTATATAATGGAGGAAGTTTATGTAGAACAACCTCCAGATTTTGAAAACCACTTACATCCAGATTATGTCTTTAAATTGCATAAAGCATTATATGGACTTAAGCAAGCCCCTAGGGCATGGTATGAAAGATTAAGTAATTTCCTAATTGAAAATAAGTTTAAAAGAGAAAATGTAGACAAAACACTCTTCATTAAAAGAAAAGGGAATGACTTATTGCTTGTGCAAATTTATGTGGATGATATAATTTTTGGTGCTACTAATGATAGTCTTTGTCAAGAGTTTGCTAAGCTTATGCAGGGAGAATTTGAAATGAGCATGATGGGTGAGCTAAACTTCTTCCTTGGGCTACAAATAAAACAATCAGAGGAAGGCATCTTCATCAGTCAGTCCAAATACATCAAGAAAATATTGGAGAAGTTCAAGATGAAGGATGCAAAGGAAATCAGCACACCCATGGGCTCAAATTGCAAGCTTGACAAAGATGAAAAAGGTAAAAGTGTAGACTGTAAATTGTACAGAGGTATGATAGGATCTTTACTTTACCTTACTGCTAGTAGACCAGACATATTATTCAGTGTTTGCATGTGTGCTAGATACCAAGCATGTCCTAAGGAATCACACTTGCAAGCTGTTAAAAGAATATTCAGATATCTAGTAGGGACATCTAATGCAGGCTTATGGTATTCTAAACAATCTGATTTAAATTTAATTGCTTATTCCGATGCTGATTTTGCCGGGTGCAAACTCGACAAAAAAAGCACAAGTGGCACATGTCAATTCTTGGGTGCTAACTGTTGGGAACCCGCCCATGCCGCTGATATTTCAAAAAATTTTTCAGATGGCAGCGGAATCGGCATGCGCGAGTTCGACGTTCATCACATGAACGTTGTTTCGAGACCTTTCATAATTAGGTAAGTGTTGCTGGTGGTCCAAACCGAGAACGATTGGCACTGCGGTGTGAACGGGGTTCCGTCTGAGTTGTCTTGGTTGGTGTTGGTTGCGCTCCACCTTCCGCCCAGAAACCTGCAAACAAGCCTTGCACCACCACCAGGGTGGTGATGGCCCTCCGACGGTCAAGTCAGAGGAGATTGGAGGAGGAGGAGAGGTGATAATCGCAAGTAAGAGAGTGCTCTGGGAGATATTGCTCACCCCCCCTTTCTCCCCCCAGCCGCATATATACCTGGCTGGGGGGTCTCTCAGGGGGGTTCGTTATCGTGGGGCACGATGGTGTGGCCACTGACATGGCCGTTACAGGGCGTCGTGGAGCAGCACCGGGTACGGCCACGTCAGGGCATAGTGGGGCTCCGCTTTGTACGGCTGATGCAGGAGATCGTGGAGCAGCATCGGATACAGCCGTTGCAGGGAGTAGTGGAGCAGGAGGCCGCGGCGTGCCTCTGGGGAATAGCCTGTCGTTATCAAGAGATCTCCGACTCGGGGTCGGAGCGCTGGATCAAGGGGCAGCCGACTCGGGGTCGGGCTGCGGAGCCGAGGATATCCGACTCGGGGTCGGATTGCTGGATCAAAGGGCAGCCGACTCGGGGTCGGGCTGCGGAGCCGAGGATGTCCGACTCGGGGTCGGATTGCTGGATCAAAGGGCAGCCGACTCGGGGTCGGGCTGCGGAGCCGAGGATGTCCGACTCGGGGTCGGATTGCTGGATCAAAGGGCAGCCGTAGTCTTCCTGGGTGCGCGTGCCGGTCACGTGGGGCATGGCGGCTTATTTCCCCCGCAACAGTAGCCCCCCACTTCCGAGCCTGGAACCAGAAGGGGAACAGGTGAAGGGAGTGATGTTTCGGGATTGCCGCCGTTCCTCGGAGAGGCGCGCGCGCTTCGAGCTCCCCGCCCTTTTTATGGCGTATGGCGGTTATTGCCGACCTGGCAGTCTGAGGATTTCGGCGGACATCCTTCCTTAATGGTGTCGATTCGCCTTTGGGGCGCGAGCAACCCTTCGGCAGCCAGGCGTCCTCTGGCGTCATCGAGGCGTCACTTGCCTTTCCGCCTATTTAATCGGGGGCCTTTCCCCGTCCGTCTTCTTCTTTACAGATATTTTCAAGTTTCCCCTTTGCGCAGCTGTTGCTGCCGTCGGACTGTTCACTTGTTTCTCCTTTGGCGCTCTCGGAGCCGTTCTTACCTCTTTTCCGGTGAGTTTTTCCCATTCTTCTACTTAGGGCTCTCCATACTTTCCCCTCTTATACTAGTGTACTCCAGTCGCTCCGGTCTTTCCCCCCTTCCTGTCCCCGTCCTAACCGTAGGTTTATTGGCCATTAGGAATGGGCGAAGTGAGAGCAGACCAAATTAAGTCGGAGCTGGTCGCCACAGATTTAGACAGACTCGTGGCTCGGTACCACCTTCCCGAGGCCTGCAACGCCACGCTCCCGGGGCCTGAGGAGAGGATGTCCCATCCTCCTCCAGGGAAGATCGCCATCAATGAGGGCATTCTCCAGGCCGGGTTCCGCTTTCCCCCTTCGGACTTGGTCATGCAGGTGCTACGGGGTTTAAGAGTGGCACCGACGCAACTGGTGCCGAACTCGTGGCGGGCCCTGACGGTCTTCCAGGTTCTCTGCCGTATGCACGAGATCCCCGCCACCCTGAATGTTTTTTGGGAGTTCTACAGCCTGAGCGGCCACCCCCAGGACAAAGGGTGGTGGTGCTTCGCAGCGCGGCGAGGATGCGGCCTTGTCAAGGAGGCTCCTACCTCCATTCACAAATGGAAGGAGCGCTTCTTTTTTGTTGATGCAGATCCCTCTTGGGAAATCAGGGCGACCTGGGAGACCCCGATGAAGTCTCCGATCGGCCTATCGAGACTGTCAAGGGAGGAGTCCGATGGCTTGGCCGCCTTGAAGGGGTTGGTTGCCGAGGGCCAGCTCCCCCCGGTGGCCCGCCTTATTTCCGAGGATACTTTGGTGAATGTCGGTCTGAGCTCGGTCCCCACCGACCGTGAGTCCGCCACCGATTCTTTCTTGACTTTTTCCCTTTTTTCGTCCCGTTCTTTCCTTTGGTTTCTCCGTCTCCGACTATCCCGTCCTTTTTGCAGAGATCGACGACGTCATGCGGTCGGTGAAGACAAAGGCTGTTGGTAGGGCGTCCCTGCTGGAAGCAGCCCAGAGGAGGAAACGAGCTCTTCCGAGCGGGGCCCCACCGGCGAAGAAGTCCCGTAAGGAGGTGCCTCCGACGCCGACCGACGAGTCCGGGCCCACCGATCAGGGAGACGTCGTGGGCACGGACCGGCAGCTGACGCTGTATCAGCCCTCCGGTGGTAAGATTGCCGCTACTCCGGAGGTATCATCCGAGCCTGCCCGAGACGGACGGATCGGACGTGATCGGTCCCCGACCCGGCCTTCGACTCGGTCAGCTCCTGATGACTCGAGGAGGGACGCGCCGAGGCCCCGACCGAGCGGGACCCTATCAATTCCTGGGGTGACCCCCGCCCCGAGCGCGATCGGCCGGACTCTTCCCCAGGCGATGGATAGGGGTAAGGCTGCAGAACCACCGTCCGGCTCTGGGGAGAAATCGGGGTCTGCCTTCACTACCGATGGCGCCCGAAATCTCATCGAAACAGTGCTGCTGGAGAAGGACCGTCGGCGGGTCCGGGAGTTGGAGGTCTCTGACGTTGGGGCTGCCAGCTGTGTCTGTCTCATGTCGGTGAGTGTTCTTCTGGCCGCTTTTCACCATTTATTGGCTCTGTTGTTCTCCGCCTGACTCCCTTATTTTTCCTATTTCTTAGCTCGCCCAGTACATGATCCGTCTGGAGGAGTGCTACAAGGAACAGGCGGGGCTTCTGGCGAAGGCCGAGGACCGGCTGAAAGCAGTGGAAAAGGGAGGCCAGGCTGTGGCAGGCAGGACGACCGGGGACTTCGAGGCGAGGCTCCGGGAGGCCGAAGAGCGGGCACTCGGCTTTGCTGCCCTCGAGAAGCAACTGTTGGAGGCTCAGGAGCAGCTTAAGGTTGCCTCGGGTCTCGAGGGCGAGGTCAAGAAGGCGGATGAGCGGGCCGAGAAGCAGTCCCGGAAGGCTGCCGACTACCGGGAGAGGTGGGAGAAGGCCCAGCGGTCAGCCGACAACGCCCGCAACCGAACCCGGTCTCTTGAAGCTAAGCTGGGCGAATTGGAGTCGGCCTTGGAGAAGTCCCGTGCGAGCGATCAGGAGCTTCATTCGCGCCTGACGGAGGCTGAGGCTGCTCGCATTGCTGCCGAAGCGAAGCACAAGGAGGCTCGGGCTGAGCTGCTGAGGGTCTCCACCGAGGCGGAAGGCCGGATTGTGGCGAAGGTCTTAGAGGCGAAAGCCCAGATTATGGAGCGGGCAGAGGCGGCGCTGGCCGAGAGGAGTGCGGAAATCGGGCGTCAGGCGGTAGAGGCTTATCGCCAGTCCGCCGAGTTCGCTCATGATATGTCGGAGGCAGTACAGACCTATCGTCAGTCCGACGAGTTTGTCCGTGACGCGTCGGACGCGGGGGCCGAAGCCTTTGTCTTAGGCTTCGAGGAGGGCCTGGCAAGGGTGTCGGCTAAGTACCCCGAAGTTGACCTGAGCGAGATTTCCCTTCTCGACTCCTCTCCGGCGCCATTGCCTGCTGGTTCTCCTGCTGCTTCCCTACCTCCTGCGGACGAGCCCGACGTTCCCGACCCGGGAGTTCCTCCAAGCTGACCTCTTGTCCCTTTCGTTGTCTTCTTTTTTTTTTTTTTGCATACCGGCGTTTTGCCAAATTGTATGGGCCTCGGCCCTGAAACAATGAAAATTAATGCAAGTTGAATGTTTCTTCATCTCGCCTTCGTCCTTCTTTTTCTTTTAACTCTCGGTAGCGTCTTGCTGACTCCTGGCTCCCGAAATTCTTCCGGCGCTAGGCCAGGCATCCGAGGGTTAGGCCTCAGGAAACTCTTCCGGCGCTAAGCCAGGCATCCGAGGGTTAGGCCTCGGGAAATTCTTCCGGCGCTAAGCCAGGCATCCGAGGGTTAGGCCTTAGGAAATTCTTCCGGCGCTAAGCCAGGCATCCGAGGGTTAGGCCTCAGAAAATTCTTCCGGCGCTAAGCCAGGCATCCGAGGGTTAGGCCTCAGGAAATTCTTCCGGCGCTAAGCCAGGCATCCGAGGGTTAGGCCCCAGGAAACTCTTCCGGCGCTAAGCCAGGCATCCGAGGGTTAGGCCTCAGGAAATTCTTCCGGCGCTAAGCCAGGCATCCGGAGGTTAGGCCCCAGAAAATTCTTCCGGCGCTAAGCCAGGCATCCGAGGGTTAGGCCTCGGGAAATTCTTCCGGCGCTAAGCCAGGCATCCGAGGGTTAGGCCTCAGGAAATTCTTCCGGCGCTAAGCCAGGCATCCGAGGGTTAGGCCTCAGGAAATTCTTCCGGCGCTAAGCCAGGCATCCGAGGGTTAGGCCCCAGGAAACTCTTCCGGCGCTAAGCCAGGCATCCGAGGGTTAGGCCTCAGGAAATTCCACTCGTTGGTCGACCAAGGCTGGCGCATGCCGAGGCAACTGGTCGGGGCTTCAGGCTAGTCTGCTCCCGGGATGGTCATCGGGTTAGCCTGGCATCCGAGGGCCGAGCCTCGGGACCTTCCACTCGTTGGTCGGCCAAGGCTGGCGCAAACCGAGGCGACCGGTCGGGGCTTCCGGCTAGTCTGCTCCCGGGATGATCATCGGGCTAGCCAGGCATCCGAGGGCCGTCAAGCCTCAGGAAATTCCGCTCGTTGGTCGGCCAAGGCTGGCGCAAGCCGAGGCGACTGGTCGGGGCTTCAGGCTAGTCTGCTCCCGGGATGGTCATCGGGTTAGCCTGGCATCCGAGGGCCGAGCCTCGGGACCTTCCACTCGTTGGTCGGCCAAGGCTGGCGCAAACCGAGGCGACCGGTCGGGGCTTCCGGCTAGTCTGCTCCCGGGATGATCATCGGGCTAGCCAGGCATCCGAGGGCCGTCAAGCCTCAGGAAATTCCGCTCGTTGGTCGGCCAAGGCTGGCGCAAGCCGAGGCGACCGGTCGGGGCTTCCGGCTAGTCTGCTCCCAGGATGATCATCGGGCTAGCCAGGCATCCGAGGGCCGTCAAGCCTCAGGAAATTCCGCTCGTTGGTCAGCCAAGGCTGGCGCGAGCCGAGGCGACCGGTCGGGGCTTCAGGCTAGTCTGCTCCCGGGATGATCATCGGGTTAGCCTGGCATCCGAGGGCCGAGCCTCGGGACATTCCACTCGTTGGTCGGCCAAGGCTGGCGCAAGCCGAGGCGACCGGTCGGGGCTTCAGGCTAGTCTGCTCCCGGGATGATCATCGGGTTAGCCTGGCATCCGAGGGCCGAGCCTCGGGACATTCCGCTCGTTGGTCGGCCAAGGCTGGCGCAAGCCGAGGCGACCGGTCGGGGCTTCCGGCTAGTCTGCTCCCGGGATGATCATCGGGCTAGCCAGGCATCCGAGGGCCGTCAAGCCTCAGGAAATTCCACTCGTTGGTCGGCCAAGGCTGGCGCGAGCCGAGGCGACCGGTCGGGGCTTCAGGCTAGTCTGCTCCCGGGATGATCATCGGGTTAGCCTGGCATCCGAGGGCCGAGCCTCGGGACATTCCGCTCGTTGGTCGGCCAAGGCTGGCGCAAGCCGAGGCGACCGGTCGGGGCTTCCGGCTAGTCTGCTCCCGGGATGATCATCGGGCTAGCCAGGCATCCGAGGGCCGAGCCTCGGGAAATTCCGCTCGCTGGTCGTGCGCTTGTCGCTCGCTGCCCGACGGGGTTTCTCCGTGGCCAGCCGCGATCATGTTTCTCCTTTTCTCTAAGCGTTGCCTGGGGGAACACGAGAAGGGCATTAAACGCTAATTAATGCGTTACCTGAAAAATCGGATCGCCAGCTGCTGCTTGCGAGGAGTGTTAGTTGAGCGGCCGCGATACGCGGGTTCTTCGAGGAGGATACGGCCTGGGCGCGAGCGGAGATATGTGGACCTAGGGGTACATGACACCCGGATTGTCCTGCACAAAGAATGCGGTTTAAGGAGAATGACGCTTAGGAAATCGCGGGGAGATACGCCTCGGGAGCCGGAACGGCTCCGGTTTCAATGCGCCTGCATTTATTGGAGCCACCCGCATCGGAACGACCAGGGGCCGCAGTTTGGCTATAAATACAGGTGCAGGTACGATGGAGTTTGCCAAGCCGGAGCTGTTCAGGTTGCCATGGATCGCGGACCTCCTCCTTGGCATATGACTGAGAGACTCCTGTTGAAGGAAAGGGGAGGCGCTCCCCTTGCGACTTCAGCCAACTAGCCGTTTCATCTGGGATCAACAAGGAGGGTCTTCCCGGCGGAACTCCGCTCTAGGCGTTTCATCCGGGATCACATCTCCCCTCCTTGAAGTTCAGCCTCCCGATTGAGCTCTGCACCAGACGCTCAGTCCGGGACCGCGCCTCCATATGCTCTTCCCCCTCGAATTCCTTCTCTTTCCTACCACTGGGGAGGATGGGAATATCCTTTGGAGGCGGCGTTCCCCTGGGGGCAGCGGGAGCTTCTTCTGCGGCGGCTCCTCGTCTTTTTGGTGAGGTGCTGGATGGCGCCTCCGGTTAGAAGCACCCACTTCCGGTGGGATTGCAGCTGCTTTGGGTTGAGGGTTTGGGATCCTCGGTCCTCAGCTCCACGGATTCTCCACCTCTTCTTTGCTTTCTTTACTCCCTAATTCCCCTCTGGGAATTTCTTGTAATCACACGAGCACGCCATTGTAACCAGAAATTATTGAAATAAAAAGTGTTGCACCTTTTCAAATTGTCTTTCTGGCCTTGTTGTTCTACTGGTAATACATCCGCAGGTTAGCGGAATTCCAGCCCCTTGGAATTTCTCGGCCATCTAGGGCTTCCAACTGGTAGGAGCCAGGTCGGTTTACCCAACGAACTTTATACGGGCCTTCCCAATTCGGCGCTAGCTTCCCACCTTCCGTAGGTTGAGATGCCTTAGCTCGCCTCAGCACCAGATCTCCAATTCTGAAAAGCTTCGGTCGGACTTTGGAGTTGTAATATCGGGCCACCCTCCGCTGATACATTGCCATCCGAACCTGCGCCATTTCCCTTGCTTCTTCCAAGAGATCCAGGTTCCCTCGGAGTTGCTCCGAGTTGGCCTCGGGTCGGTGTGCGGCTACCCGAGGTGAGGGAAGTCCGAGCTCTACGGGGACAACGGCTTCCGTGCCATAGGTTAGGCTGAAAGGCGTCTCCCCGGTAGGAGTCCGATGCGTGGTCCGATACGCCCAAAGGACATTCTCGAGTTCCTCGACCCAAGCTTGCCCCGTCCGTCCGATCCGCGCTTTGATACCTTGGAGGATTGTCCGATTTGTGACCTCGGCCTCGCCGTTGGTTTGGGGATGCGACACGGACGTGAACCGATGTTCGATCCCGAACTCCTCGCAGAAGTCTCGGAAATGCTTGTTATCAAACTGTCGACCGTTATCCGAGATGAGGACCCGAGGTACCCCAAATCGGACAATGATGTTCTTCTTTACGAACTTCCGGACTTGCGCCTCCGTGATGGTGGCCAGTGGCTCTGCCTCCACCCACTTGGTGAAGTAGTCGATGGCGACAATCAAAAATTTCCGCTGGGCCGAAGCGATGGGGAATGGTCCGAGGATATCCATTCCCCACTGTGCAAAGGGCCAGGGGGCGGTGATTGGCGCCAAGGGAACAGAGGGGACTCTCTGGATGTTGGCGTGGCGCTGGCAGGCGTCGCATTTCCGTACGTGATCCTTTGAGTCTTCCAATAAGGTCGGCCAATAGTAGCCTTGCCTCATGATCTTATGTGCCAGGGACCTAGCCCCCAGGTGCGATCCGCAGATGCCTTCGTGGACTTCGCTGAGGGCGTAAGCCGCTTCCGAAGGGCGGAGGCACCTTAAGAGGGGGGCGGTGAACGAGGTCCGATACAGCCTCCCTTCGTAGAGTACGTAGTGGGCGGACTTCATAACAAGTCGCCGAGCTTGATCTTCATCTTCGGGGAGGATCCCTTCGGCGAGGTAAGCTACAAGCGGGTCCATCCAAGATGGTTCCGGATCAATTGCCATTACCGCTTCAGCCTCGCCGATGCTCGGGGCATCTAGGGTCTCCAGGTATATCGCCCTTGACAAGTTGTGTGCCTCAGCGCCCACCAAGCGGGACAACCTGTCGGCCCTAGCATTTTTGCTCCTTGGGACCTGCTGAATGTCAATACTGCCGAAGTCGGGAATGAGTGCTTGCACCTTCCGGACGTAGCTCTGCATGGTCGGGCTCCGTGCCTCGAACTCCCCTCGAACCTGTCCGACCACCAGCTGGGAGTCGGTGAAGACCTTCAGACGCCGGATGCCGAGCTCCTTGGCGAGTTTGAGTCCCGTGACTAGGGCCTCGTACTCCGCCTCATTGTTGGTCACTGGAAATCCGAACCTCAAGGCATACTCGGCTATCACTCCATCGGGATTGGTAAGGACCAGCCCAGCCCCTCCACCTTCAGGGTTCGACGACCCGTCAATGTGGAGCGTCCAGATCGGGAGATCGAGGCTGGGTGTTTCCGGCGGCCTAGGTTCCGCCTCCTGCACAGTGCACTCAGCGAGAAAGTCCGCGAGCACCTGGGCCTTGATGGCGGGCCGGGGCTGGTAGCGGATGTCGAACTCACCAAGTTCTACTGCCCACTTCACCAGCCGTCCCGCATTCTCAGGATTGCTGAGGATCTGCCGCAGTGGTTGATCGGTCAAAAGGGTGACAGAATGAGCCTGGAAATAGGGGCGAAGCCTCCTGGTCGCAGTCAGCAGCGCGAAGGCGATCTTTTCAGCCTTCGTGTACCGCGTCTCGGCATCCCGGAGGACTCGGCTGGTGTAGTACACGGGCTTCTGAAGTTTTGCCTCTTTCCGAACCAGTACTGCGCTGACTGCGGTTGGGGAGACCGCCAGGTAAAGGTAGAGCATCTCCCCCTCTTGCGGCTTGGACAGCAGGGGAGGAGACGCCATGTACTCCTTGAGCTGGTCGAACGCCACTTGACATTCAGCCGTCCAGAGGAAGTCTTTCGGGCGCTTCAACACCTTGAAGAACGGTTGGCAGCGTTCGGCCGATTTTGCCACAAATCGTCCGAGCGCGGCGACCCTTCCAGCGAGCTCCTGAACCTCCTTCACTTTGGTCGGAGGGGACATATCTTGGATGGCCTTGATTTTGTCCGGGTTGGCCTCGATCCCCCGCTGGTTGACAATGAAGCCGAGGAACCTCCCGGCCGAAGCACCAAAGGCGCACTTCGCTGGGTTTAGCTTCATACGAAACTTCCGCAAGGTGGAGAAGGTCTCCTCCAGATCCGCAATGTGCTGATCCGCATGGCGGCTCTTTACCAGCATATCGTCCACGTACACCTCCATGTTCCGGCCGATCTGCTCCTTGAAGATTTTATTGACGAGGCGCTGGTAAGTAGCGCCAGCGTTCTTCAGACCGAAGGGCATTACCTTGTAACAGTACAGCCCCCTGTCTGTTATGAAGGCCGTTTTCTCCTCGTCCTGTGGAGCCATCATTATTTGGTTGTAGCCGGAGAAGGCGTCCATGAAAGACAGCAGCTGATATCCGGAAGTCGCGTCGACCAGTTGGTCTATTCGCGGAAGCGGAAAGCTATCCTTGGGGCACGCCTTGTTCAGGTCGGTGTAGTCGACGCACATCCTCCACTTCCCGCTCGCCTTCCGGACAAGTACGACGTTTGCCAGCCACTCGGGGTAGCTCACTTCCCTTATGAAACCTGCCTCCAAGAGTTTGTCTACCTCCTGGTCGACCACCCGGATCCGATCCGGGGCACAGTGTCTCTTCTTTTGCTTTACTGGTCGGTGGGTCGGGTCGACGTTGAGGGCGTGAGAAATGACCTCCGGGTCGATCCCAGGTACATCGGCCGCCGACCAGGCAAACACATCAGCATTGGCTCGGAGGAATTCCACTAACCAGAGCCGAGCTTCCAAGTCGAGGTTGGCACCGACCCGGACCGTGCGGTCCGGGCGGCCTCCTTCGAGGGGAACTTTGATTACGCCCTCGGCCGGCTCCCCGTGCCGCAAGGCCACTTCGTCTCTGGCGTCAAGGGACTCGACGCTTAGGGCCTCCATGGGCTTCTTCCCTTTGAGAGTTGCTAGGAGACACTGCCGTGCGGTTGGTTGGTCACCTCGGACCTCTCCAATCCCGGCCGCCGTGGGGAACCGCATGAGCAAATGGTAGGTAGAAACCACCGCGCGAAGGGCGTTCAGTCCGGGTCGTCCGAGGATAGCGTTGTAGGCCGAGGGGACACGGACGACCAAGAACCCGAGTCGCACCGTGGCTTCTGCGGGTGCAACGCCCGCAGTCACAGGCAGCTCAATGACACCTTCGGCCGAGATAGCGTCTCCAGTGAATCCTATGAGGGGGGTGGATGTTTTGTGCAACAATTGTCGGGACAAGCTCATCTTTTGGAAGGCCTCGTAATACAAAATATCAGCTGAGCTTCCACTATCCACAAGAACACGCCTTACATCATAGTTCGCCATAGTGAGAGAGATCACCATGGCGTCATCGTGGGGAGTCTGAACCCCCTTTACATCTTCATCACAAAAAGCGATTACATTTCCGACCCGCTGCCTCTTCGCGACGGCCACTCCTGATGCTTCCGCCGAGCCCCCTGCGTTCCTCACGGGCCGAGAGCAGCCCCCAGTGATGGTGTGGATCACTCCCGCAACGGGTCGATTCTGCTCCCGAGGCTCCTGAGGGGCCGGGTCGGCCGGACGCGGGTCTGCCGGGGGACGTCGGTCGTTTACATATCGACCGAGACGCCCTCGGCGAATGAGAGCCTCGATCTCGTCCCGAAGCTGGAAGCAGTCTTCGGTATCGTGGCCGTGGTCTCGGTGGTACTCACAGTACGCCCGAGAAGGCCTCCTCCCAGGGATCTTCTTCATCTGCCTCGGGACCGGGAGGTCCTCCCGCCCCTTGACCTCCATGAGGATCTGGGCCCGGGGGGCCAGGAGTGGGGTGTACCGGTTGAAGCGTCGGTGCGGAGAACGAGGGCGTGTGGCGCCGTGGTTCCTTGCTGGTGACGGGCTTCTGCGCCGGCGTTGAGGCGTCGGGCTCCTCCTCTGGGGTGCCTCTTTTCGCCTTTTCTTCCCGGGCTTTAGAGGGGCCTCGGCGGCCTCCTTGTTCCGGTGGGAGGCTGCCTCCTCGGCGTCTGCATACTGGTTTGCCCGAGATAACAGCTCCGGGAAGCTCCGCGGCAGGCGTTTGTCCAGGGAGAAGGTGAGTCTGCCCTTCCGGAAGCCACGCTTCAGGGCTGAGAGAGCCACTTCCTGGCTCAGGTTCCGGACCTCCAGTGTAGCCTTGTTGAAGCGGGTGAGATAATCCCGCAGGCTTTCTCCCTCGTTTTGCCGGACATCAAAGAGGGAGTCGGAGACCAGTCGCCGCCTGCTACTGACGGCGAAATGGCTGATGAAGAAGCGGGTGAACTGGTCGAAGGACTGGATGGAGTTAGCCTCCAGGCCGGCGAACCATGCCCTTGCCGGGCCACGGAGGGTCGCCGGGAAGGCCTTGCAGAGGAGCGGATCCGATGCTCCATGGAGGAGCATAAGAGTCCTGAAACTCTCCACGTGGTCCCGCGGGTCCGCCGCCCCGTCGTAGGGTTCGATCGCCGGCATTTTGAACCCCGACGGGTTCGGGGTCCGCAGGATCCTCGAGGCAAGCGCCGGCTAGGAGGAGATCTCCAAGTCAGCGAAGGGATCTTTGGAGTGGCCCTTCAGGACCTGGAGTTGTCTGTGGAGATCGTCCACCCGCCGGTCCAGGGAGCGCGACCGGTGGGTGGGGGACAAGGAGCGGCGCGAGGGGGACCGACTGGAGTGCGGGCCCCTCGAGGACTGGGGTGTCTGAGAACGCGCCCGGGTCCGCCTCTCGTACCCCGCACAGCTCCGATGAGAAGGTCCTGGCAGAATGGACCGCACTCGAGAATCCTCCTCGCGCCGGCGCTCCTCTCCATGGGAGAGGAAGGAGCGCGGGTTGTGAGGAAGAGGCGAGTGCTCGGGGGGCAGCGGCTCCTGAGCCCGTTGCGGCACCCGAGAGATCACACCCTGCAGATTCTGCACTGCCTCCGCGAGGGTGCGAACCTGCTGGGCTAGCTGGTCGAACTGAGCAGCTTCGACCGTCTGAATGGGAGAAGGGGCGGTGGAATGCTGCTGAGAGTGCGTTGGGGACGCAGCAGCCTCTCGGCCGGAGGCGCGAGAGGCTCCGCGACCGGAAGCATTGGAAGCTCCACGACCACCTCGCCGTGCCATTACGATCGTTCTAAGATTCGTCCCTTCCTCTAGCGCCAACTGTTGCTGGTGGTCCAAACCGAGAACGATTGGCACTGCGGTGTGAACGGGGTTCCGTCTGAGTTGTCTTGGTTGGTGTTGGTTGCGCTCCACCTTCCGCCCAGAAACCTGCAAACAAGCCTTGCACCACCACCAGGGTGGTGATGGCCCTCCGACGGTCAAGTCAGAGGAGATTGGAGGAGGAGGAGAGGTGATAATCGCAAGTAAGAGAGTGCTCTGGGAGATATTGCTCACCCCCCCTTTCTCCCCCCAGCCGCATATATACCTGGCTGGGGGGTCTCTCAGGGGGGTTCGTTATCGTGGGGCACGATGGTGTGGCCACTGACATGGCCGTTACAGGGCGTCGTGGAGCAGCACCGGGTACGGCCACGTCAGGGCATAGTGGGGCTCCGCTTTGTACGGCTGATGCAGGAGATCGTGGAGCAGCATCGGATACAGCCGTTGCAGGGAGTAGTGGAGCAGGAGGCCGCGGCGTGCCTCTGGGGAATAGCCTGTCGTTATCAAGAGATCTCCGACTCGGGTCGGAGCGCTGGATCAAGGGGCAGCCGACTCGGGGTCGGGCTGCGGAGCCGAGGATATCCGACTCGGGGTCGGATTGCTGGATCAAAGGGCAGCCGACTCGGGGTCGGGCTGCGGAGCCGAGGATGTCCGACTCGGGGTCGGATTGCTGGATCAAAGGGCAGCCGACTCGGGGTCGGGCTGCGGAGCCGAGGATGTCCGACTCGGGGTCGGATTGCTGGATCAAAGGGCAGCCGTAGTCTTCCTGGGTGCGCGTGCCGGTCACGTGGGGCATGGCGGCTTATTTCCCCCGTAACAGTAAGAATTAAAACTTTTAAAACTAATAGGAAGATCAAATCTTCACCTTGCGCGGGTAGATGATCACCGCGAATCTGAATTCGTGGTTTTAGGAAGAGGGTTCGCTTGAAGCCGTTCAAACGTCCGGCCTCTACGGGTATCCACACGAAGTAGAGATCCGATCAACGTTTCCTTGTCTCCCCGGGGTGCTAGCTCCCTTGCAGAGACTTCCTTTGATGGCTGATCTCCTCTCTTTCTTTCAACTCTTGAAAGTGCTTGAGAGGAGGAAGAAGAAGGAGGGATGATGAAGAAGAACAAGAACCCTTTGCAGCCTTCTCTTCCTTGCTTGCGTTGGAGCCCAAACAAGAGAAGAAGGATGAGCCGGCAATCCCTTTCTCTCTTCTTGCTGATGGCGGCTGAAAACCCAAGGGGAGGATGAAGGGCGTACGGCACAAGGGAGAGGAAATCCCAATGCACTAGGTGCTGCCCCTTGAGCCCCTTTAAATAGATTGTGGAGCTCCTAACTTTTAGGAGCTCCATACTATTTTCCAAGAGGGGCGCCGGCCCCTCTTACCTTGCCGCACCAAAGAAGAGAAGAAGGAGGGGGCGTACGGCCCTCCTCTTGGTTTGCCCTAATCCTCATCTAATGAGGATTGGGAGGCCCTAATCCGGTTTAGTCCTAATTCGATTAGGCTTAGCCAAATTTGGTTCAATGCATACTAGTCCTAATCCAATTAGGACTTGAATGAACCATGACTCAATTGAACTCTTCAATCCTAATCCAATTAGGAGTCATGTTGATTCATTAGATTATTAATTAATTTAGACTTAAGGAATCCTAATCCAATTAGGATTTATTTAATTTTAGTCCTAATCCAATTAGGACTCTATTTGAATCCGAAGTCCTAATCCAATTAGGATTTCTAGGAATCCTACTCCAAGTAGGAATCCAATTTTAATTCAAAACTCCTAATCTCATTAGGATTGAGGAATCCTATTCCAAATAGGAATTCCAGTCCTAATCCAATTAGAACTCTAGGTATCCTACCCGAAGTAGGATTCTTGTTTCAAGTCCAATTAATTAATTCCTTTTTCCTTCTTCAACTTTTTATCAATCAAATTGATTTCTTGTGATTCCTAATCACGATTTCAACCATCGGATCGGTCAATACTTCTAGTGTGTGTGACCCCATAGGTTCTATTCTGACTGGTAGTGAGATATATTGTGATCTCTATCACTATATCATTGAAAACTCCTTTCAATGGGTTGGAACGATTCCAACTCAACTCATTAGGGTTTATCGATCATCAAGATAATCCCTATGAGTCCCACCATCCACCAGTGACACCTAGCAGCATGTAGTGGCTACCCAGCAGAATGGAATGATGAACCTCTAGGTGCAGTTAACGTGTGATACAGTCCTACTATCGTGGATCCCTACAGGACGGAGGTCATGGACAACTCGTCAAACCCCATCGTCTGTCATATGTCAAGATTTATTCGACTTGAGTTCGATAGTGGAAAACTCTTTCTCCACTTTACTGCCCTGGCCAAGGTCTTAGAACTCAGTCTAACAAATCACATAGGATCACTCCTCTTCTATCAAGATCGATAGATTCCTTGTAGGTGCATACCCTACTCCTACAGTGAACCTACTGCAGCCAATCTACACTGCATGGACCCATATGGCTAGAGACCATGTATGTGTGCAGTCAAACTACAATAACCTCACTGTGAGTAGCCGAAGCACCGCAGGTCAAAGGACCAGTCACACTACTGCAACATCAAGTAAGTCACTGACGAGTGGATAGACATCCAAGTGACTTCTTGTCTTGGTCACGCTCAGTACCCTTGTTCTCTAACAAGCACCTGCACTATCACTTCAGTGTCCCTACACTGTGGACTCAAGTCTCGTCCATCCAGAAGAAAAGTGATCTGTGCACTGATCGGATCGATCACCGTCCTCGTGATGATCCATTGATCAGGAGCATTTAGAAATTAATCACCAATGATACATGGCTCAAATTCTCAACTCTTGAGAATATGTATCATCATCTTATTAATTTCTTGGACGATTCATAGACACATAAATAATATGAATGAAAAGATGCCTTTTATTTATTCAATAATAAATAGTCAAGTACAAAATTATGTCCCTAGAATCAACAATGTGTCAGCCAAATTGGCTTCTAGGGCATACATCTAACAATCTCCCACTTGCACTAAAGCCAATTGGTCATATATCTTAGGCCCATCTTTTCAAGGTGGGCTTCAGTCTTTTGCTGACTCAGCTGCTTAGTGAAAGGGTCTGCCACGTTATCCGCGGAGTCTACTCTCTGCACCTCTACATATTTTTTCTCCACATAGTCGCGTATGAGGTGAAAGCGCCGCTCTATATGCTTAGACTTCTGATGAGACCTTGGCTCCTTAGCAAGGGCTATGGCGCCATTGTTATCGCAGTAGAGTGTTATGGCATCTGATGTCATCACATCCAGCTCTGCAATGAATTTCTTGAACCAGAAGCCTTCCTTAGCAGCTTCAGAGGCGGCGATGTATTCGGCTTCCATAGTAGAATCAGCAATGATCGGTTGTTTAGAACTCTTCCAATTCACCGTACCACCATTGCACAAGAACACGTATCCAGATGTTGACTTCCTGTCATCGACATCAGTCATGAAGTCTGAATCTGTGTACCCTTCTACCTTTAACTCTGATGATCCTCCAAAAACCAAGAATAAATCTTTAGTTCTTCTCAAGTACTTAAGAATATTCTTCACAGCTGTCCAGTGTTCTTGACCTGGATTCGACTGATATCTGCTTGTGACACTCACAGCAAGAGCTATATCAGGTCGTGTACATAGCATGGCATACATGAGGCTTCCTATTGCCGATGCATAAGGAATCTTGCTCATGCGTTGAATCTCCTCAGATGTGTTGGGGCACATCTTCTTGGAGAGATGAATTCCATGCCTTAGGGGTAGGAGACCCCTCTTGGAGTTTTCCATGCTGAACCTCTTCAGCACCTCCTCTATGTACATCTTCTGTGAAAGGCCAAGCATCCTTTTAGATCTATCTCTATAGACCTTTATTCCCAAAATATAGGATGCTTCCCCAAGGTCTTTCATGGAGAATTCTTTTGACAACCAGACCTTGACCGAGGTTAGCATGGGAATATCATTCCCAATCAGGAGAATGTCATCTACGTACAGTACGAGAAAAATGACAGCACTCCCACTAACCTTTTTATAAACACATGGTTCCTCTTCGTTTTTGATGAAATCAAACGTTTTGATTGCATCATCGAAACGAGTGTTCCAACTCCGAGAGGCTTGCTTTAGTCCATAGATGGACCTTTGCAGCTTGCAGACCTTGTGGTCTCCATCACTGGAAGTGAAACCCAAAGGCTGTTCCATATAGATATCTTCATCAAGATATCCATTCAGGAAAGCAGTTTTCACATCCATCTGCCAGATTTCATAGTCATGAAATGCTGCAATGGCAAGCAATGTCCGGATGGATTTTAGCATGGCTACAGGTGAAAAGGTCTCCTGATAGTCAATACCTTCGCGCTGACTATACCCTTTCGCCACAAGCCTTGCCTTATAGGTCTCTACCTCTCTATCCGAACCTATTTTCCTTTTGTAGATCCATTTGCATCCAATAGGTACAATACCTTCTGGTGGATCTACTAAGGTCCAGACTTGGTTGGAATGCATGGAGTCTATCTCTGACTTCATAGCTTTCAGCCATTTCTCGGAATCGATATCAGATATCGCCTCGTTGTAGGTTTTGGGATCCTGTATGTGATCCCTATCTCCCACTAGGAACATTTCCTCGGTATCCTCTTCTAGTATACCTAAGTATCTATCGGGAGGATGGGAGACCCTACTAGATCTACGAGGTGGTTGAGGGACATCGTGTACTGGCTCCTTATGAATAGGTTCTATAGGATCCATGACTCGTTGCTTTTAAGAGACTTTCTCTTCAAGCTCAATTTTCCTCCCACTGCCTCTATCGAGGATAAACTGATTTTCCAAGAAGATGGCATGACGGCTCACAAACACATTGTGATCCTCTGAGACGTAAAAATTGTATCCTAATGACTCTTTAGGATATCCTATAAAACGAGCACTTATGGTCCTAGCCTCTAACTTGTCCGCCTGTAGTCGCTTGACGTGGGCCGGACATCCCCAAATCTTGAGATGACCCAGACTTGGTTTCTTACCATGCCATATCTCATACGGTGTGGTAGGAACGGATTTAGAGGGAACTCTATTCAATAAATAAATCGCTGTGAGTAAGGCATCTCCCCAAAGGAACATAGGTAAATCAGTGAAGCTCATCATGGACCTGACCATATCCAATAGGGTCCGATTTCTCCTCTCTGACACCCCGTTGAGTTGAGGTGTACCCGGAGGTGTCCATTGTGAGACTATGCCGTTTTCTTTGAGATAGTCCCGGAATTTCCCACTAAGGTATTCTCCTCCTCGATCTGATCGAAGGGCCTTAAGAGGTTTTCCAGTTTGTTTTTCTACTTCATTCTTGAACTCTTTGAACTTTTCAAAGGATTCAGACTTGTGTCTCATAAGATACACATACCCATACCGTGAATAATCATCGGTAAAGGTAATGAAGTATGAATAACGTCCCCTGGCTAGCACATCGAATGGGCCACATACATCTGTATGTACTAGGGTAAGTATTTCAGTGGTCCTCTCCCCATGTCCTACAAAGGGCAGTCTAGCCATTTTTTCTTGAAGACAGGACTCGCAAACTGGATATGACTTGGAAGTCAATGAGCCTAAAAGCCCATCTTTATCCATTTTGTTCATTCTGTCTTCTCCAATATGGCCAAGCCTGAGGTGCCACAAATATCTTTGGTTTATCTCATCTCTGGATCTTTTGGATCCTTTGGCACTCACATCTTGCTCAGTAACATTCACAGATACATCCATATGTAAATGATAGAGACTGTCAATCATAAAACCACGTGCTACTATTTTATTTCTCAAATAAATAGAACAGCAGTCTTTGTCAAATGTAAAAACATGACCTTCCTGTGCTAGACATGAAACAGAAATCAAATTTCTGCTAGCAACAGGTACATAGTAGCAGTCTCTAAGTATTAAACTAAATCCAGACGGTAGTCGCAGATGGTAGGTGCCCACAGCCACAGCAGCAACTTTTGCCCCTGTTGCCAACCCGAAGGGTTACCGCACCTTCCGCCAGCCTTCTACTTTCCTTTAGACCCTGCATGGTAGTGCACAAATGAGCACTAGAACCAGAATCTATAACCCAACTAGAAGTAGAAGAAACCGTTAGATTAGTTTCAATTATGAGCAAGTCTATACCTTCTGAAGGTGTGTCACCTTTCTTGTTCTTTAGGCTCTCGAGGTATGAAGGACAGTTTCTCTTCCAGTGGCCTTCGACATTGCAGTGGAAACATTTCCCTTTGTCGTTCGCCTTTTTCTTTTGAACTTCCTTCTTTGGCTTCTTGTCTTTCTTCTGCTTCTTTGCAAGCTTCTTTTTCTTCCAAGTAGACTTTCTCTTGGAACCAGAAGTCAACTCAGCAGCAAGGACATTGCCCCTTGAACCTTTCAAGGCTCCCTCAGCAGTTACCAACATGTTGATTAGTTCAGTCTTAGTGCATTCAATCTTATTCATGTGGTAGTTTACTATAAACTGACCAAATGAATCAGGAAGTGACTGTAGGATCAAATTCACTTGTAATTCCTTGTGCATGTCCATACCGAGCTTCTCAAGCTCCTCTAGGTCCTTGATCATGGTCAGACCGTGATCATGGACAGACTGCCCTTCGCGCATCTTCGCTTTGAAAAGCCTCTTGGACACTTCAAAACGAGCTATGCGACTCTGCTCACCATACAACTCTTGTAGGTGTGCCAGTATGTCCCTAGCAGTCTTTATATTTTCATGCTGGCATTGGAGTTCATTAGACATAGATGCCATCATATAGCATTTTACTCTAATGTCATCGTCCAACCACTTTTTATGCATCTCACGCTGAACATCAGTGGGACGTGCTGGTAATGTGGGGATATCTGAATCGAGTATGTAGCCTATCTTCTCACAGTCCAAAACTATTTTGAGATTTCTAAGCCAGTCCTTGTAATTGGTTCCGGTCAGTCGGTTGGTCTCAAGAATACGGGTCAAAGGGTTTGAAGCCGACATTGTATCTGCAGAGAGTAAAGATTCTAGTTAGACTTTTGTACTTGATCCTAATCTGTCCTAAGGTCTTTTAGAACAAATTGTGACTCCCACTATTTTCTCGAATTCCTCACACTCCCCTGGTAGAAAAACGGAAATCACACACGACTAGGGTTTCTAGTGGGTACTGCGGTCCCACCAATTTACATGCCACCTCACCTAACAGTTATTGGTGACACATAGATGGATGAGTGTACAACTCTTGTACAATGCTTCTCAAGCATGTTGCAGTGCAACTTGGTCTCTAAGCCATGAAGACCTCACCTAACAGTTATTGGTCCCATTTCTTAGTTAAGTCAGACCCACTGTATAACCGTAGGAATAAAGTCGTCATTGGGTCCTCACCTAACAGTTATTGGTGCCCAACCCCACCTTTACCCTACAACATCTCATGTCTATAGAGAGGTCCAGCCCCCCAATGCAACTTGACCACTGTATCCAGCCGAGACAAGTCAACATCAGAAAGGCCTTAGCAGCTCTACTACAGTGGAAGACCTATTGACTTAATATTGGTTAATCAGGTCTTAGTGTTTGCAACTTGAGCCTTTCATAAGAGGTAATCGAACAATTGGCCAGGTAAGCAGGTGGGAGGCTCCCCTTACTCAGAGAGTAAGGTCCTAATTAAGTAACCACCTTTCATGCTTTCCTAGACACCAATTAGATCAATTAATCTAATATGACTTGCTCATGTCGGTTCACTCTCGACTTGATTGAGGAGGTTTTGATTTAGGTCTCAATTGGGTTTGCTACATCACATGTAGACCTATCTACCCGACTCTCATTCACATCACATGCAAACGGCGCATTGCAGGGCAGTTATAATCGCGGCAATAATTAAAGCTAAACTTTAACTAGGTGATGATCATGGATTCTAATTAGGTCGTATTACAAGCACATGCACATCAATTGATCAAGTGGTCTTCAACTCTTGAATTGGTTCCAAGCCTCCTTGATTCGATCCTTGATCAACCCTTGATCCCATCGCCATCAACCGCTTGGATCACCTTTCATCTCATGCCTTTGCTTCAACTTGATCGTTGATGTACATCACATCACAGAAATACAACCAGATGTAAAATAAAAATAAAAATAATTTACATCTCCTTTTAGGAGGCACGCAGGCCTCTCAAAACATCAAATAAGATGCATGCAAGCATCTGAAAAATTACATGACATCGCAGATCACATCGCAGGTCATTACATTTGATACCAAAAGGGGTTGAATCCTATGATCATCACCGTATGCTACAATTATAATTTTCAGATCTGAAACTTAACTGATTATATCATGACATAGGTCGCTGATCATGCTAATCATGATTCTAAACTTTGTAATCCCATTAACAATGCAATTAGAATCATCTTTTTATCACATAAAAATCAGCATGTAAAAATCAGCACCCCTGAAAAATCTGCATGCAGAATTTTTCAGCATGCATGATCATTTAATTTTCAGATCTAATATGCCTTTAGATATTTAATTCTTACCTTAATCTACGAAGCCTAGGCTCTGATACCACTGTTGGGAACCCGCCCATGCCGCTGATATTTCAAAAAATTTTTCAGATGGCAGCGGAATCGGCATGCGCGAGTTCGACGTTCATCACATGAACGTTGTTTCGAGACCTTTCGTAATTAGGTAAGAATTAAAACTTTTAAAACTAATAGGAAGATCAAATCTTCACCTTGCGCGGGTAGATGATCACCGCGAATCTGAATTCGTGGTTTTAGGAAGAGGGTTCGCTTGAAGCCGTTCAAACGTCCGGCCTCTACGGGTATCCACACGAAGTAGAGATCCGATCAACGTTTCCTTGTCTCCCCGGGGTGCTAGCTCCCTTGCAGAGACTTCCTTTGATGGCTGATCTCCTCTCTTTCTTTCAACTCTTGAAAGTGCTTGAGAGGAGGAAGAAGAAGGAGGGATGATGAAGAAGAACAAGAACCCTTTGCAGCCTTCTCTTCCTTGCTTGCGTTGGAGCCCAAACAAGAGAAGAAGGATGAGCCGGCAATCCCTTTCTCTCTTCTTGCTGATGGCGGCTGAAAACCCAAGGGGAGGATGAAGGGCGTACGGCACAAGGGAGAGGAAATCCCAATGCACTAGGTGCTGCCCCTTGAGCCCCTTTAAATAGATTGTGGAGCTCCTAACTTTTAGGAGCTCCATACTATTTTCCAAGAGGGGCGCCGGCCCCTCTTACCTTGCCGCACCAAAGAAGAGAAGAAGGAGGGGGCGTACGGCCCTCCTCTTGGTTTGCCCTAATCCTCATCTAATGAGGATTGGGAGGCCCTAATCCGGTTTAGTCCTAATTCGATTAGGCTTAGCCAAATTTGGTTCAATGCATACTAGTCCTAATCCAATTAGGACTTGAATGAACATGACTCAATTGAACTCTTCAATCCTAATCCAATTAGGAGTCATGTTGATTCATTAGATTATTAATTAATTTAGACTTAAGGAATCCTAATCCAATTAGGATTTATTTAATTTTAGTCCTAATCCAATTAGGACTCTATTTGAATCCGAAGTCCTAATCCAATTAGGATTTCTAGGAATCCTACTCCAAGTAGGAATCCAATTTTAATTCAAAACTCCTAATCTCATTAGGATTGAGGAATCCTATTCCAAATAGGAATCCCAGTCCTAATCCAATTAGAACTCTAGGTATCCTACCCGAAGTAGGATTCTTGTTTCAAGTCCAATTAATTAATTCCTTTTTCCTTCTTCAACTTTTTATCAATCAAATTGATTTCTTGTGATTCCTAATCACGATTTCAACCATCGGATCGGTCAATACTTCTAGTGTGTGTGACCCCATAGGTTCTATTCTGACTGGTAGTGAGATATATTGTGATCTCTATCACTATATCATTGAAAACTCCTTTCAATGGGTTGGAACGATTCCAACTCAACTCATTAGGGTTTATCGATCATCAAGATAATCCCTATGAGTCCCACCATCCACCAGTGACACCTAGCAGCATGTAGTGGCTACCCAGCAGAATGGAATGATGAACCTCTAGGTGCAGTTAACGTGTGATACAGTCCTACTATCGTGGATCCCTACAGGACGGAGGTCATGGACAACTCGTCAAACCCCATCGTCTGTCATATGTCAAGATTTATTCGACTTGAGTTCGATAGTGGAAAACTCTTTCTCCACTTTACTGCCCTGGCCAAGGTCTTAGAACTCAGTCTAACAAATCACATAGGATCACTCCTCTTCTATCAAGGTCGATAGATTCCTTGTAGGTGCATACCCTACTCCTACAGTGAACCTACTGCAGCCAATCTACACTGCATGGACCCATATGGCTAGAGACCATGTATGTGTGCAGTCAAACTACAATAACCTCACTGTGAGTAGCCGAAGCACCGCAGGTCAAAGGACCAGTCACACTACTGCAACATCAAGTAAGTCACTGACGAGTGGATAGACATCCAAGTGACTTCTTGTCTTGGTCACGCTCAGTACCCTTGTTCTCTAACAAGCACCTACACTATCACTTCAGTGTCCCTACACTGTGGACTCAAGTCTCGTCCATCCAGAAGGAAAGTGATCTGTGCACTGATCGGATCGATCACCGTCCTCGTGATGATCCATTGATCAGGAGCATTTAGAAATTAATCACCAATGATACATGGCTCAAATTCTCAACTCTTGAGAATATGTATCATCATCTTATTAATTTCTTGGACGATTCATAGACACATAAATAATATGAATGAAAAGATGCCTTTTATTTATTCAATAATAAATAGTCAAGTACAAAATTATGTCCCTAGAATCAACAATGTGTCAGCCAAATTGGCTTCTAGGGCATACATCTAACACTAACTTGGTTTCTTGGTTTAGCAAGAAACAGAATTCAGTTGCCTTGTCCACAGCTGAGGCTGAGTTATTGCAGCCGGAAGCTGTTGTGCCCAAGTTCTTTGGATTAAGCAACAACTTGAAGATTTTGGTATCAAAATGGACAACATACCAATTAGATGTGATAATACAATTGCAATTAATTTAACAAAAATCCTGTCCAACACTCTAAATCAAAACACATAGAGATTAGGCATCACTTTATAAGGGATCATGTGCTGAAAAATGATGTATTGATTATGTATGCACTGAAAATCAATTGGCCGATATCTTTACAAAGCCCCTTTGTAAAGATAGATTCAACTTTTTAAGGAATGCTTTGTGCTTGTATGATCCTAGCAAATAGATTGAACTTGTAATGCAATGCTTTGTAAGCTCTAGAGATACATGTGAATGCTACTCAAACTAATAATACACTTCAAGGTCACATATAGCAAACCTAGTGCTTAATAAGTGAAAACATGAATCTATCAAAGTTAGATGACGAATTGATTGACTTTCCGGAGGATGGTTACCCTCCCTTGGACTCTTCATGGAGATATTTTCAGAGCCTATTTCATAGGCATTCGAAATTTGGTCAAATATTCCTCATTTCAATATTGATAATTCAAAAATTAATTATCAAACTTTTATAGGATGTATTATTGAGGGGAAGGATCACAAACAAGCTCACTCTATATTCACCAAAAGAAATCATGCTGATTATTGTGGTTGAATAAAACAAATTGGGAAAAGATAGAAATAATTCTGAAATTTTTCAGTGCCTGAGACGTCTCTGGCAAATCACAGAGACGTCCCCCCGGCGAGACGTCTCGCATTAGTCGCGGAGACGTCTCGGGGACCGAATGAAAGTTTTTAAAATAGGTCGAAACAGCTCGAGCCGTCCCGAGCTGCCTTCCTTCGTCCCCAACGAAAACCTAAGCCCTAGCCTTCATCTTCTCTCCACCACAAATCGAACCAGAATCTCTCCCCATTTCCCTAGATTTCCAATCAATGGCCCCTAAGAAAGCTAGGCGTACGGGTGGGAGGCGTCCTAGGGTAGCAAACGACGACGAGGAACGGAGGAAAGAGCCCTCCGCGCCGTCTCCTCCGGTTGCTCCGCCAACCGTGACCCTCTCCTGTGCGAATCGTACAATAACCACAGGTAGATACATTGATTTTAATTTCCTAGCTAGTGAGGGGTTCTCTATTGGAGAGAGACTCCATGCCCAAGGTTGGGAACACCTATGTTTCCTAAATATGTCAACCTATCCCGGCCTAATAAGAGAAATGTTTAGCAATTTGGCCTTAGGGAGCTCGGGGTACACCGGATATGTCCGAGGCACATTGGTAGAGATCAATGAGGACATCTTGTCTAGCTTATTACAAATCCCCAAGTACGGTGAGGCTCCGACCTCACATCCCCAAAGGGAAGTTGCCTTAAACCTAATCCTAGGTAGAGAGGACTGCGGTCCTCTTGACATAGTTAAGTCCCAAGACCTCAATGCTGAAATGAGATTGCTCTTGAGCATAATCAACAGGGTCTTGTTCCCAAAAACTGGTCGCTTCGATTTCGTTTCGGAGCGAGACTTAGCCATTATGCACCATATCTTGCTAGGGATTCTCCTAAACCTCCCGAGGCTCATGTTGAACTACATCTCCATATGTCATAGGTATTCCAGATTTAGCATACCATATGGGATGGTCTTCACCCTACTGTTCAAACACTTTAAGGTACCTATCCCTGAAAATGAGCCAGAAAAACCCTTGAGAAACACTGATTACTACAATGAGAGCACACTACATAGGATGGAGTTTCACAAGAAAGACGGGTCTTGGGTTAAGGTCTCTAAAAGAAAATCCCAAATCATAGAGCCTGAGATCCAACATCAGGAGCCTGACCACCTCTCTCCTCCACATAGCCCTATGGCCTTTCCTGATGTACCTTCCAGCTCGGCTGGACCATCCACTTCAGTGCCTCCTCCTCCAGCTAGTGGATCATTATCCTTATCAGATGAGCAGATGCACACCCTAGCATCTATGATGTGCCAGCAGATGAGGGAAGAGATGAGATCAATAATCTCTGCTGAGTTAGCTCCCATCCGTACCTCACATGAAGCACTCCTAGAAGAATTGAAGGAAATCAAAGTTCAGATAGAAGCTATAGCGTCAGAATTGGTTTGTGTGGCAACAAACCAAATAAGAAGATCATGTGAGATACAGGCTGAATTGAAGATCATATCGGATGGTCTTCAAGAGTTGGCAAGTCCTGAAGGAAATGTGGGCAGTGTGGCTGCCCAACTTAGAGGAAGGATTGACAGGGCAACCCATGAGTTTGAAGCACTAGTGACAGCCTTCAATCAATCTCAGGGAGATCACTTTAGAACCCTAATGGATTCAATAAATAGATTTATAGAGGCTGCTGCTGGGGCTATTGAGCGTGGTCGCCGGTGAGGGATATTTTGTGGACATCTAGGGTTTATCTTTCTGTAAAACCCTAGGCTTATTTGGAACTTCTTCTCTTGTATTAGCAATCAATACTTGTAATGGCTTTTTATACTTGTAATAGCTTTTTATCCTTGTAATGGCTTCAAATGATTGTAATACCATATGAATGTCATACCCTTCTTTTTGAAACTTTGTGTATGTTTCTAATTCTGTGATGTGCCATGAAAATGTCATAACATACTTTAAATGTTCAAACTTGACAATGTGCAATCATTTTACTATTTTGCCAACTTAACAATGCATATTAAACAGGGGGAGCACAACCTGTACTAACTGTATTTGAAAGGTCTGAAATGAGTTCCAAAACAAAGGGGGAGTGAAATGAATGCTGAATTCTAATAGGAATTGCGTTTTAGGTACCTAAGGAAAATTTGTCCCCTTCATTGTTGATGACAAAAAGGAGGAGTAGAACCACCAATATGGAAATGGAATGCAAAATACAAAATTTACACTCATACTTGAAAGTTTAATTAGAATCAACAAAATGAAAAGATAAAATTGAAGAATGTTGGCTTTAAGACAATTGTCCTTCTGGAAAAGAAAGGGGGAGTCAAAAGTATTTGGTTTCTTAATTGTTTTTAGCATCAATATTTCATTAATTTACACACTAACTTGATTCAAATCTAAAAGTGATAGATAACATGCCAAAATTGCTCAAAGAGCTACTAAGATCAATACTTATGCATAAGGATAGAACTGACAGTTGACTATATTGAATTATGCATACTGTATCTAGCTCTAACTAAAACACAATACTTGTACATCTGATCAAATACTGTGTATATGTTTAAATTTTAAATTTTGCATATACTCAGTGTTTTGTCATCATCAAAAAGGGGGAGATTGTTGACCCCCTAATGAATTTTGATGAATACAAAACACTAGAGTATAATTCCCTTTATATTAACAATTTATTTGAGGATTTCAGGTGTTTAACTAAGAATATTGTTAAGAATTGTCAAGGCATGTTCCCATATTTTTCAAGGATTTATTGAAGATTTTTTTGAGATGAAGAAATCAGATCAGGGGCAGCCGAGACGTCTCCGGTTTGTCCCAGAGACGTCTCTGGCACGTAGAGGAAGAAATGGCACGTCTGGAGACGTCCCCGGCACCTGCCGAGGCGTCTCGCAAGGTCGGAGTCGACTCCCGACTCTGCGGAGCCGACTCTCTCAGAGACGGCAGAAAGGTCGATTTCAAGGGATACGCGCGAGTCGTCTCCGAAGGACGCGGAGTCGTCCCCACACATAAAGCACAAACTTCCGGAGACGTCCCCAGATAGCGCGGAGCCGACTCTCTCAGGGATTCCAGAGGACTCGTTTTTCATTGAGAGAACTTCGGAGTCGTCCCCGACATCGCGGAGTCGTCCCCACGCATAAAGCATGAACATCCCAAGACGTCCCCGTAAAGTGCCGAGCCGACTCTCTCAGAAAAACAGAAAAATAAGAAGTCGAGCTGTTCTTCTTCGGAGTCGTCCCCAGAAAGCGCCGAGTCGACTCCAACATCGTCAAAAGAATTTTTATACAGCCGAGACGTCTCGCGTTCAAGCGGAGACGTCTCCGGAGCGCCTGGGACGCGACTGACACACTTTTGCAGGTTTGTTCGAATTTCAAACGGCTATATTTTTGTGTCTAACGGATCTATTGCTTGTAGGGCTATAAAAGGGAGCTTTTAAGTGCCTTTAAACCATCTTTTCACCAACCAAACACAAGATCATTCAAGAGAGAAGAAAGAGAAAGAGGTTCAAGGGAGTTAGTGCTTTCAAGAGGAGAAATCAAGTGCATTCAAGTCTTCTTCTGATTTCGTGCTCATCTACTCACTCCCACTCGGCAATCAAAGCTCACATTCAAGCCAACGTGATCCACATCGGAAGAACCATCATAACCCACGCTTCCAACGGCAAAAAGAGTTCTTCCGGTTTTGTTGTTTCTCATTACTATATTTGCTTTCATAAGAGCTTTTAAATCTTTGTAAAACGTTTGAATATTGAGCTTGTTCCAGTCAAGGGACTTGGAACAAGGGATAGGCATCCCAAGCCTAAGTTAAAATTGGGGGATTGTAGGGTTCATTGTTAGCCTGGGGTAAAACAACGAGTTGGGTAGTGCACTCGAAAAACTACCGGACTGTAATCGCTGATTATAGTGGAAATTCCCAAAGGTGTTTGGGGAGTGGATGTAGGAGCAGTGGAAGCTCTGAACCATTATAAACCTTTGTGTTTGCGATTGACTGTGGTTACAACTTTAGTTTCACTTTTGCACATACACTTGTGTGTTTTCTTTTAATTAGACAAAAAGTTTTAAAACACCCAATTCACCCCCCCTCTTGGGTGACCATCTCTGGGCAACAGATATTTATAAATTCTATACAATTGAAAATTGTAGTAGATCTGAAATTAATCTAGTCTTTTAATTTTAATCTTTCCTTTAGATTTCATAAATCTGAGTTAGAGAATTTTAGAAAATTTTTGAAATCTACGTTTCCTAGAATGTTCATGAGATGAACGACCCTGCACGTATCTTTCCGCTGCGATCGTCACAACGTGCAGAGGTAACCCGACATTTTGATGTATCTTTCTCTATATGATTTTGTATATGATGTGCACACTTGTATACTCACTCTTACATCACAAATGTAATCAACTTTTTGATGAAATGAAATGAAAACATTTCTCGTCTCTATGCAATTAGTGTGTATATCTATTTTACTGCATAATAACTTACTTTTTGCTAATGACAAAAAGGGGGAGAAGAATAAAGAATATAGCAAAGTAAAAGCAAACAAGAAGTACTTTAAAATTTCTAAAGAAAAGAACATAACAAAGTAAAAGCAAAACAATTGAAGAAAAGAAATGTTATGCAATTCCAAATGAAAGGAGTTTAAAGCTTAAAAGCTTATTGAGTACACCTTTCATAAATCGAATGTCTAAATTTTAATTATGTACATTTCTATCTAATTTTGTTTTGTCATCTATGAATTTTTAAACTAATAATTTGTATGTGCAAATTTACTTGCATATACTCAGTGTTTTGTCATCATCAAAAAGAGAGAGATTGTTGATCAATTGTGTTTGATCTCCTATTTGATTTTGATGAGCCCAAAACACTTGAGTATATTCTTTATTGTACTAATGTTCTTAAGTGAGTGTTTCAGAAGAAATTACATAAAAACTTAAGAAGAATTCATTAGAAAAAGGTTCAAAGAAATTAAGTTTAGTTGAACACTTAAAATGAACCTTAGTTGTCATTGGACAATCCACGAGACGTCTCCTACTATGGACGAGACGTCTCTGGCACTTAGAAAATGAACTGGCACATCCTCGAGTCGACTCATGACTGAGGCGAGTTGACTCCCACTGTAGAACAGAAGACTGTGTCAAACGTGCCAGTGCGCGAGACGTCTCCAGCTGAGTGCGAGCCGTCTCGCAAAGTGAAGAACAGAACAGTACTCTTCTCCGGGCAGAACGCGAGCCGTCTTTCTCAGTAAAAGACAGTAAGTCTTTTTCAAAGAGCCAGAGTGCAAGTCGACTCCAGTTTGTTACAAGTCGATTATCTACAGAAAGACAGAAACTCAGTTTCAAAAAGCCAGAGCGCGAGTCGATTCCAGTCTGTTACGAGCCAACTCTCTGCAGAAAGATAGAAAGTCAGTTTTAACGAGCCAGAGCGCGAGTTGACTCCAGTCTGTTACGAGCCATCTCCCGCAAAAAAAGCAGAAGACGATTTTTGAAGAGGCCGACCGCGAGCCAACTCCCCACATGCGCGAGATGTCTCCTACCTCAGGCGAGCCGTCTCCTTGAATGCTCGAGTCAACTCTAAATTTGTTGAGACTCCAACGGCTATATTGTTAGAAGTCTAGAAAATGGCAAAACGATTCTTTTCCTCCTCTAACGGCTAGTTTTATGGAAAATAGGCTATAAGAAGGCACTATAAACTGTTCTTCAATGACAAGTGATTGAGCATTAAAGTGCATTAAAAGAGAAGAACAATTTTTGAGCTTTTGAGTGGGATTTCAAGTCAAAAGAGAAAAAGAGCTTCTAAGAGAGATCTTTGCGTTCTTCTCAACTTTCAAGCTGTGTGATCCTCAAGCTTTTCAAGCCATCTGAGAAGGGTCAAGAGAGAAAGAAGCCAAACTCTGCAGCTGCCTTCGTTTCAGGCTTTTTCTCTCAATTCATAGTTTACATTTGCTATATCTGCTTAGTTTAAAGAAGCTTGTAACTGTCTTAAATATTCCTTCCATATCTTGTAACTTGATTCAACGAGAGAATTGAATCAAGGGGTTAAGGCCTTGTCCAAGCCCTTGAATTGGATAGTGTACAATCAAGGTTGGTTCTTGTTGGTAATCCAAAAAACCAACTAGATTCGTTGTGATCCCGGATAAAACAACGAGTTGGGTTGTGAACTCGCAAAACAACCGAGCTGTAATCTGAGAATTGTAGTGAAATCTCAAGTGAAGCTTGGGGAGCAGACGTAGGAGCAAGAATTAGCTCCGAACCACTATAAAATTTTGTATGTTTGTGTTGTGGTTTATTTGTCTTCCCTTCTTTATTGCATTTCCATTATTGCTTAAGCTTAAAATCAAGAAAGCTTTCACTAAGTAGAAAAAGGATAGCATAATTTTTAAAGACCCAATTCACCACCCCCCCCCCCCCCCCCTCTCTCTCTCTCCTGGGTTGTCTTCTGGGCAATACTTATGATGGTTTTCTTATTGAAAAGCCTAACTTTCTGTTACATCTAAACCACTATGCTCCCTATCAAGGATATAATCCAGGCTCCACGAATTATACATAGGTTTGGGCCTAAATTTATTGATATCTAAATACAGAAAAGCATCATATCCTTTTGGTCAAGGGACTATAAAGATATGCCTAGTTCACACCTCAACCCTTAATATAGTGATCTCTGAGATTGGTTGTCGGTGTTGCCTGTTCTTATTTGCAAGTAGATATATACCATTAAGCAAATAGTCAATACTTAAAATATCAAGATTGAGTTCCTCATCCCAAGTGGCGATAGAAATTTAATTCAATGTTTAATTAAGATCAAATAAGGGGAAAAAATTGAACTCTACATTCAATGGCTTGGATCAAATAAACTTAGATAGTCAAAATTTGTATTAGTTTACACAAATTTTCCTTGTCTTCATGATGAAGGATCTTCTCCTCTCAATTATTATATTTGAAGTTCTTTGTTTTTCAAAACAAAAACTTCAATAGTTATTCATCAATCAAGATAAGTAGTCTTTGAATATGAAGTATGATGGAAATCTTAAATCAATTTTCACTAATTGGTTAAAGGATGCCTTACGGGAGAACAATATTAGTTTCAAAGCCAAAACTTCTCAAAAGTTTAAGTTGTAAAATGCAATTAAAGCCTCTAGCTCATTTAAGAGATTTTATTAAACCTAAGCACTAACTGGATATAAATGATGAATCGGTGTTTGTAGTTTAGTTTATTTTAGTTGATGCTCCTAGAGTATTTATTGAATATATTACTGAGATGTTGATTTCAAAGTCCTCAACTTCTAAAACATCATGTTATTGTCAAACTCCTCCATTGCTAAATTAAGAAAGGTTAGTAACATATCTTTTGGAAAATGCACTAAGTACAAAGTACTGATCTATAAGCAATCTACAATTATAATCAGCAAAGGTTCTACAAAAATTAATTCAATAGATAAGCCTAATTCATCCAAAATGATGTATTCCTAAGTATCAGCATTCATCAGCTGTGGAGTTCAACAGTGATGACTATTAGCTAAATTCATCAAGCCCCAAACCCCAAATTATACACAAAAAGAAGGTTTGTTATATTAGGTGGGTTTAAAAATGTGGGAAAATATAAATATTTTGATATTATAAGAGCAATAACCGAAGATAAGTTTATCTCTCCAATAAAACACAACTCCATTTCAGGGCATTTGGATCCTTGTTCCTTAACCCTCTCATAGGTTGAGTTGCAAGTGGTAGCCCAACTCCAATGCTTGGAGGTCTATAGCTTGCCAACTCCAATGGATAGAGGTCCGTAGCTCGACTACAGGCTATAACTCAAACACAGGCCTGCTACAATTACAGCCCAAAGTTGCCCAACTCAAGATCATATGACTTCCACCAATGAACATCAGGTCTCGTGTAAGCAAGTTGCAAGGCTTTGAATCAGCTGGGCTTTGAGGTCTCAGAGACATAACAAGTAAATGATCTTTTAAACAGACAAGAGAAATGCATCTCATATAATTGGAAAAGGAAATAGAATTTTATTTTATATTTTAGTTAATCATTTAATTTTATTTTGTTTTATTCGATTTTATTTAATTATTTTCACAGATGATTGAAGTTTATTTGATGTTGTCAATTAAATACGAGTAATAATATGAACTGAAAGAACACTAAAAGAAATATGTAGAAAAATTCTCAAACTATAGCATTTACCCTATGTTTGGTTGGGATCATGAGAAGAATGGATGGGGTTAGGAGGATGGATGTCCCCATCCCCACCATTTGGTCCAGAAAATCTTAAGAAAAATGGATGAAAAGTAGGAATTACCAATCCATTCTAACCCACTATCCATAAGGGATGGGGCATGTAAAAGGATGCAGTTCTACATTTGCAAAATTATCCTCATTAATATTCCCTAACAATTTTTCACTTTTTCATTCATTTTATTTATTTATTTATTTATTTATTTATTGTACCTATACTATTAACACTATTCTATTAAATTTTATTACTAATTATTTTCGTTTTAGTACATAACTTGCACAATTACAAATAAATAACTAGAATTATATTCGAGTTTTTTTGTTGATATTCAATATTTTTAGTTAACTATTTTTATAAAATTAATTAACTATTTAAATTAAAATATAAATTAATTAGTTATTTATATAATTAATATATAAAAATAAATTAGTTCATATATAATTAATTTATAAAATCATTTACTTAATTAAAAGTAAATTAAAATTAAATATTTATATAACTTTTTGTATAATTACAAATTATAAAGATTATAATTTTTTTATATTGTCCTACCTCTTTAATATATATAAGTATTATAAATTAATAATAATATTTTTTTATCAAAAGATAGTTTAGAAAAAATATCAGATGTCATCTATCCTGGAAGATAGATGAAAGACTCATCCAACCCTAACCATCCTTCGTACCAAACACAAAAAAGTTTACTTGCAATTACCTATTTGTTTGGTTTGCATCATTTTAAATCGGAAATGGAGTTTTGTTATTTATTATTATTCCCAGTATGGAGATTGGTAGCAGAGTTTTTAAGACCAAAAAAGCATGAGTTACAAATATCAGCAATAGAGTTATCAAAACTCCCACAAGCCCAATACAGAACAATTAGCCAAATAATTAATACTAGCTGGCAGTTAGTATGAGCAAAGGCGTGAAAAGGGTCCCTTTGTTTAGCGTGGGGATCACCCTAAGGCATGGAGAAATACACAATGTTCCATGATTTTCCCACCTATTTATGCCATGATTGGAGAGAAGCTTAGGAATCCTCGGCAGTAAAACTTCTAACCTGAACAATTCGACGCAGAAAAAAACAAGAACTTAAAAAGAAAAAAAAGGAAAGGCTACACTCTTCAGCTGCAACGAATAACCTTTTCCCTGAGGAAGGGGCGGGGCCACCAGATTCTTAGATTCCTAGTGTTGATTAGCAAACTGTCTGCAACCAGTCACCTTAATTCTTCTAGCCTATCGCTGTTTGGTCAAAATAGGGGCTCTTGTTCCATCGGCATATTCAAACTCATGTTCGAAAAGCTGCTTCCTTTTTGCTGACCCTCCATGATCCTTAGAATCCAATTATTTTCCACGAAACTATCAAGGATTGAAAAGGAAACGAAGTAGAAGAGGCAATAGAACGAACATTTTGAAAGCAAGGAACATTATTCTGGATTCCCGACCCTGAAACTGGAGACTTAATCCGTCCAAGTCCCTCTAATTTGAAGCAAATTTTAAGAAACAGCGACAACAAGAGGAGACATCCCCTGCCTCTTACAACATCCCCATCAGCTAAAGCAGATGGAATATAGCAGATTAAAATAAAATAAAAAAGAAAATAGAAAAGAAAATTTGCGAAGCACTCCAACGACACACGACAAACGCATCATCAGGAGGCAGTGCGGGGGGTTACCCTCATACGCTCAGGCACCGCATAAACTCCCACTCCTCGTCCTCCTCGTAGCTACCCCCGTCGCCGGCCACAGCCGCGCCGGCGCACCCTTCCGAGTCGGAGCTCATCCCGTCCCCGCCGGTCTCGCCACCGACGACGAGGTACGGCATGGAGCGGAAGGCGCAGGCAAGGGTAGTGGCCACGGCGCCGGCGTCGACCACCCCTCCACGAGCGGCGGACTCCTCCGCCCGCCTCTTGAGTGCCTCGAACATGAGCTCGGGCTCGTGCTGCATCGCTCGAAGGACATCCGCGCACGACGGCCCTGGCACCGCCTGCGTCACCGCGAAGCAGTGCGGCCCGTCGCTCTGCGTCACCCGCACAACGCTCGGCCCCCCGAACAGGTTGTGCAGTCCACCGAGCGCCTCCTGGTAAGCCCCTCCCAGAAACATCCCCAGATAGTAACCCCCCTCCTTGCCGCCGCCGCCGAACTCGTGCAGCGGGAGGCTCCGCCGCCCGCCGATGAATCGGTCCACCTTGCCATCGCTGTCGCACGTCAGGTCCGACAGCACCCCCTCCACCACCGGCTGCTGGTCGAGCCGGTGGATTGGGACGATGGGGAACAGCTGCCCGATCGCCCAGAAATCCGGAATCGAGGTGAAGAGAGAGAGGTTCACATGGTACGTCTTCACCGGTTTAGCCAACCCGATCTCCTTCGCCACCAGCTCGCAGAGCCCGTCAACCGCCGCCAGGTGCTCGAGTCCAAGAAGCCCATCCTTGAACTGCTCGACACATTTCCTCTTCAGCTGTTCCGTGTAAATCAGGCACTTATCGCAGTCAAACTGAAAGGTGGCCTCCATCAGATCCCGGTAGTCGCCTCTCATGTCATCAGGCAGGTCCTCCAGGAGGTAGGTCAGGCCGGGTCCAAGGGCCGTGGCCGGATCGACCGCGGCGACGGCTGTGGATGACACAGCCTCGAAGATGAGGACCGAGTGGTGGGACACCAAGGCCCGGCCGCTCTCGCTGCAGAGTATAGGGGGCGGCACGCCTTTCCGGTCGCAAGCGTACTGGACCGCCCGGACAACGGCTTCCGCATACTCGTCAAGGCCGTATCCGACGGACATGTCCGACCCACTGGAGTGGGAGCCATCGTAGTCGATGCCGAGGCCGCCCCCCACGTCGATCACGCGCATCGCCGCACCCAGCCGCGCCAGCTCGCAGTAGATCTGTGCGGCCTCGCCGACGCCGTCCACCAGGAGGGCGGTGGACGGGATCTGCGAGCCGATGTGGAAGTGGAGGAGCTGGAGGCAGTCAAGCATCTCGAGCAGCTGGAGCTTCCGGGCCACCGAGAGGATCTGCGCCGTCGTCAGACCGAACTTACCCTTCTCGCCGGACGTCGACCCGAAGTGGCCGGAGTGCCGTGTCCGTAGCTTCGCCCTGAGGCCGATCACCGGCCGGACGCCGATCCTCCGGCTGGTCTCCACCACCGTGGAGAGCTCCTCCTCCTGTTCAAGAACAATCACCACGTTCAGATCCAGGGTCCGCGCGAGGAGAGCCAGGGCGACGTACTCCTCGTCCTTGTAGCCGTTGCAGATGAGGAAGGCATCGGGGCTGCCTCGCGCGAGGCAGCTCATGGCGAGGAGGAGCTCCGGCTTGGATCCGGCCTCGAGGCCGAAGCGGAAGGGGGCGCCGAACCCGACGACGTCCTCGACGATGAAGCGGTCCTGATTGCACTTGACCGGGTAGACCCCCTGGTAGTGGGCGCCGTAGCCGGTAGAGCGGATGGCGAAGTCGAAGGCGGAGTGTAGGGACTCGAGGCGGTGGCGGAGGACGTCGGGGAAGCGGACGATGAGGGGGAGCTGGAGGCCGAGGCCGCCGGCGGATTTGGGCTCGGAGGCCTTACGGACGACCTTCGTCAGATCGATCTCCTGATGGGGGAGGGTGGAAGCACCATAAGGGTGGACGGCGATGTTGCCGGCCGCGTTGACGGAGAAGTACGGGGCGCCCCAGCTGTCGATCTTGTAGAGGGCGGCAGAGAGGTCGGGAGACCAGAGAGAGACGTGTTCGAGGGCCGCCGCCGTCGAGGCCGTCGGAGCGCCGCCGGGAAATGGTCCCGGCGCGGGAAGAGAGCCATCCCAGGCGAGGGCGTAGCCAGGAGGGGCGACTGCAGCGCCTACGCAGGCCAGGGCCGGCATCTCTTCCCGATCGCAGTAAAAATGGTAGAAAAAGAAAAAGCTAGATTTCTCTCAGATTTGAAGAAGGGGGCTTTGAAAGCCGCCGAGGCCGGAGCCCCGGCTACCCCCCCAAACGAGGCAGGAGAGGACTGAAATAGAGGAGAAGAACTCTAGCTCGCCTTTAGAGCAGCTGGATATCCCCACGCCGCACCTTCAGAAGACGGCGAAAACAAAGAAATAGATGAAAAACGAGAAAAGAGAGGAAATAAGCCTAGATAGCCGAGGATCTGGGAGACCAACCGCCCTGGATTTGGCTGGGATAACAGATCTGAGATCCGAGAACAAGGGATCTACGAGCGGGAGAGAGAGAGAGGGAGGATGGCTTTCTCGATCTCTCCGACGCACGGAGCGGAAAGAATAAAGAGGAGAGAGGAGCAGAAAGAGTACCTAAAGTCCGGCGGCGAAGGACGCCGGAAACCTAGACGCGGGCGGCGGAGGAGTGGAGGAAACCTAGCGGCGTTATGGCTCCGGCTGGGAATAAAACACAGAGTTCGGGGAGCGGGCGAGAATTGCATGAGAACCGTGGGGGGTTTTTATAGGGCAAAAATAGCCATTTTTTCCTTTTCTTCTGGCCGGAGGAAATAGTGAAAATTAAAAAATCTCTTTAAAATCTACCTTTTTTCTATTTTTTGATTTTTCTTTGTACCAATTTATTGGTAGGAAGAATAATGATGGAATATCTCGTCCGTGACTTTTGCTTCTTCTTTTGTTTCGTCTATCTCGCTAAGATTCGAGATCCGCCTCTCCGCGTCGATTTGCCGCGTGGCCGTGGACTGGGTCCCGCGCCTTCACCGAGTCTTCAACGCCCGTCACTCTTCATCTCTCTAGAAACCGCCGAGTATAATCTCGTGGTAATATCGCGATACCTGGGATTCCATTAGTCTATAGTGATGAGGGTGAACCGGCGACGGCGGGCCGTAAAGGGCGCAGGCCTTATCTAGAGAAGAAAGCATCTCATAAACGGAAACTACTGACGAACCAGATGATGCCACGCTACCGCTCGAACGGATTATCTTCCGAAAATCACGCGAATCAAAAAAACGGTGGCGTTCAAAATGGCATTGGAAATCGATAGGTAACCATGCTGTTATACTCGTGACCGTCAAGCACGTCAGTGGACCGTTTAGAGAGAGAGGGAGAGGGTGGGGGGGCAGTTTACATATAAAATCTAAAGAATATTTCATATTGGCCATTTTTCCTAGTATATAGGGACAAATAATAACTTTCGTGGCTATTGTTTCGAATGATTTAAGCCTGAGCAATTTAAAACAACTAATAGGCCAATAACTGCGTTATTGGAAACTTGCCCTGGATCCTGGATTCATCATAAGGTGGTGGTGGAACCCACGGTTGGGTCCCTTCTATTATTATTCTAACAGATAGGAGGACACCCTCAGTGACCAGGGAAGGGGAGGTCAGAAGCGGGGAGGGTGCGTTGTGGTCCGGCGTAGACGGTGTGGAAGGGATCTCCGGGGGATGATCTACACCGTTGAAATCGTGCAGCTGTCAGTTATCCATGTAAAGAATTAAAAGGAACGAAATTTAACATAAAGCAATGCGCGGTTAGGAGAAGGATTGGGCCGGCCACCAAACGTTGGACATTTGTCTCCTCTTATTTTGACTATTTAAGCATATCCTTAAGGGCCCAAGTTGGACCTGTTCGTTTGCGCGCGCTTTTTCCTTGGCAAACCGGATGGACTAAACCGCACGACAATGAAAAGTCTTCCCTGGATGTAATTAGTCATTAAATTCATGAGTAATTGGTGTGCATTGTATGTTATTGCTCATTCTTGATTTATCTTTAGAAATTTTTCCTCGTTTCCTTTTAACTTTTTAGAAATGAATTCCCGCTGTTTATATCTCCTAAATAAATAGCATTTGCACCATACTTTTTTTCGGAAAAAATATAAGGAATTACATCTTTATTATTATTATTATTCCATTTAAGAAATAAAAGAAAGAAAAAAAAAGAAAAACTAAGACGGGAGGAGATCTGGACCAAAATGGGACGGGCAAGACTCAAACCCATGTGTTTGGTACCCATCCCAAAAACTTTTCCAAATGCATTAGACAGAACTCTAAGACTTGTTATAAGCTAAGGTTGTTTGGCTGCATGCAAGTTTTACTAAAACAAATGCCTATAAAACATGATTATATTTTAAACAAATTTTACGGAAAACAAGATATCTAAAAGAAAAGTTTTACGAAAAAAAAGAGAGTCTGGAGAGACTTGTTTTCCATAAAATTTATTTTTAGATTATATGACTTAACAATTTTGCCAAAATAAATTTTATACAACACAACTGAATAATTATTTTTATAAAACTCATTTATTTTGAGTTTTCTATATAATTGTTTTAATAAAACTTATCAATCAAACAATCTCAAAATTAGTAGTTTCTTATACTAGATTTCTATCAATATAAAATAAACTGTTATGATGAGACAATAAGAAGTGGTGCCTTGATGACTAAAAATAAAATAAAGAGTGGTGCATGAATAATCCTGTTTCCCACGTGTCCTCTAAAGGAAGGCAAAAGCAATTAGTTAGGTGATACAATGGAAGAAACAAATGTTAAACCAATTAATGCTTCATTAAATGTGAAATATGTTGTAGTCACCAATTGCGTCTGACTCTATGTGCAATGCACCTCCAGAAATGGATAGTATAAAAGATATATAATAAACTTTATTATTTATATATCATCAGCATCGCATTGTAAAAAATTAATTTAACAAACAGAGCAAGTGCAACATCAAAATTGTTTTCTTGAATCAGATGCTTTGTCTCCATTATTTTCATAGTGATGTAAGAAATATAATGTGAGAATAATTAAATGACCGATTATTTACACGACATCCTAACCCAAAATCTGGTTAAGTAATAGCCGCTTGGTATTGTTACAGATCAAATAATGAGAAACTAGTCTAAGTAATGAGAAATAGGTTAAGAGGGTCAAGTTTGATGTGAAAGTTATTAGCCGAGGGATTGAAAGTGGTTAAGGAGAAAGATGGTTTGAGGAGTCAGTCATGTAGTTTGAAAAGAAGAGCTTCCTTGGTCGATTCAAGTAGTTTGCCAATTCTTCACATTCCTATATTTATGTGAGGGCTTTACCCAGCAATCATCTTTTCTCTTGTAAAAGAGTCAGTTTCATGCCATCCGAGATTCCCTTTCTGATCTGAAGATGATGGGAATCATCAAACAGAGTTGCCAAGATCGAATGTGAGAGATTGCCATTTGATTTACCGAAAGCAGAGGAGGAATTAGTAGCAGGTTATCAAACCGAATATTCAGGTATATTATTTTTTTGATTTTATATTGCTTCTTACCTAAATCTATTACTTTCTTCATTATTTGTAACAGTTCTTTACTTAGGTGGGTGAAATTTTTCTATTTCATACATATCTATGATTGAAGGAAAATGGCTAATGTGGTGACATGTAACTAGACCTAAGAGTAGTAACAATGATGAGATGATCAAGTCCTTAGTAGATACCATGCAAGATAGACCTAACCATGACTAAAAGGAATTAGTTGGATTAGGCAAAGTGATTGTCTGAGACTCAAGCCAAGTTCTAAAGCTAGCAGATATAGGTTGATTATAAGTATAGTTTGTCAAAGAGGATAAGTAGTGATTTAAGAAGACGATTGCGCTTTGTGTTATGGAAGGAAGCCTCAAAAAGAAGATGTGAGTGGTGGAAGTGGTTGCTAAAAAATCAAAAAATGATAAATCGAAATGTGGACAATAACCAACGGAATAGCAGTTACTAGTAAGAGATAGTTTTTGGCATCAAAAGAGGATAACTATCTGAAAGTTTAGAAGAATGTGTAAATACGAAATAGTAGTCTAAAGAGTGGCCCTCTAGCTACCAATTGAATCAAATAGCAGAATAGTCACCGCTCCCTGTCTCAAATAGGTCGCACTCTACTAGCAAAAGTGTTTGAAGGTCAAGGTTGTAGGATTCATTGCCATCTATGTTGGGTTTTGACCCACATGACCACATCGTGGTCAGTTACGATCCCGTGAGAAGTGGAGGCATTATCCTTGATGGTAGGATAACATAACGGGTCTCACCCTCTGCCTAGATAGGGAACACGGCATCGGTCTCCATCACCGGGTGTTCGAACAGGGGCCAAGAGGGAGATACGAACTAAGGACTTGATCATCCAGAAAACAATGGATCCAGGTACGCTTCCTTTATTTGAAGACTGGTTCATGATCCTATTTATAGATGTTCCTACATGTGGTATCAGAGCCTGGTTCATCCTAGAACCAGATCACAGTAAAAGGGTAGATCACAGGGACAAGGCAATGATCGTTTTGGCCAGTATAGAGGCGATCTGATCATCGCCATGTTGACCGGCCGTCACTGGGATGCCGGGATACTGTGCCGAGAGTCGACCATTGCGTTGTCCCTGGATGGCTTTGGCACCATAGAGGCGATCTCCGGCATTGGGGTTGTTTTGCCGGCCATCACAGGGTCGGATTCATGGATTTGAGAAACAACCCCACTCGGGGTGACCCTGCTGACGCTGGATCTGGCCGGCATATGCCGCCGTGAGCCATCAGAAGATCCGGCGTAGCCGCCGGCCATGGTCTCCCTCCCACTCTTAAAAAAAAAAAAAAGGGGAAGATAAAACTCACCGGAGTCAGTGCGGGTGGTTCGACCGTCCGGGTGACGCCGTCGGGCGGCGTTTCGTCCGGCGTCGGGCCCATCCCGGTGGCGCCGTCGGGCGGCACTTCGTCCGGCGGCATAATCGCCGCCCGCTGCTCCTAAGAGCCGACGGGTTGGGTTCGGCGGAACCCCAACCCGCCGGCGTTGCCCTGCTGGCGTGCGACCGCCGGTGGGCTCGCCATCGGGCGGCGAGTCCACCGGAAGGAGGCGGCGCGCTCGTCGCCCGGCGACCGGAGGCTGGCGGGCTGGGTTCGGCGGAACCCTAGCCCGCCGCTAAAAGAGGAGGAAGACGGGTCGGGATCGACCCGTCTTCAGTTCTTTAAAAAAAAAAAAAGTATTAAATTATTCATAACGGGTCCGGGTTTTGAGTTTTAACCCGAACCCGTAATCGTTAACCCGCTGCATTTAAAAGGGCATAACAGGCATAACGGGTTCGGGTTTTTTTTTTTTGGGTTTCGATCCGAAACCCGAATTCGTTTAGCCAATAGAAGGAAAATTTTCCGTTAAGCCCTTATGAAACATTTTATTTTTTCATACAGCCCTCCCGGGGATGTTAAAAGAATGAAATGTTTCTGTTTAAGTCCCTGTGAAACTTTCTATTTATACTAAAGTCTTAGAGGGCTGTTACAAAATGAAAAATGTTTCTATTAAGTCCTTGTAAAGTATTTTATTTATACTGAAATCCCTAGAGGCGATGAAATTGTTTCTGTTAAGCCCCTGTGAAATATTTTATTTATGCTGACATCCTTCCAGGGCTGTAAGAAACAAAATATGTTAATTTAGTCCCTGTAAAGCATATCATTTATGCAGAGGTCCTCAAAATATGTTAATTTAGTCCCTGTAAAACATATTATTTATGCAGAGGTCCTTGTAGGGTAATGTGATAAAAAAAAAAAAATTGTCATTTATTTTACATTTTAATATACTTGATAGCATGATATGACACATGTACTGATTGTGTAGATTAGTAAAATATTAAATACATGTTTTATTTTAATTTGTCATATTATGAATTGTCAATTATGTGCAATGTCATTATTTTAATTTGATGTCTATATTATGATATAGTTTGGTAGTTGCCAAAGTAACCCAACTAGAATGTTTAATAGACATCAAGTCATCAAATACTCTAATCCCAGGTATTAAGATAATGACTTTGCAAATTATGACTTACAGTTTTTCAATCATGAGATATTATGGATTGGCCCAAAGGTGCACCACTTTCAAATGATTGATTTGCTGAGTTAGGATAATTAATGAGTATCCTTGATTTAATAGGTATTGGATGCTCAAAGGCAACTGACCTATTTAAATTTTGGACCTATATCATTAATTATTCCTAGGTGAATTGGGAATCACCATAATAGTAATTTAGTGTTTCATAATTACTACCCAAAGGTGTATTATGGTAATACTGTTTATGTTATTCATCATTATTGCTAACTCAAAGTGTTAATGTTGTAAGCATTTTCTTATTGTTAATTTTCTTATTGCAGTATCTATTCCTGTTTCGCTTCATTCGCAAGCTTCATCTGTTACGATCTTTAATGGAACTAATTTCTCAGAGTGGAATGAACAAGTCCAGTTTCACCTAGGTGTTCTGGATCTTGATTTAGCACTCCGATCTGAGAAACCGGCTGACATTACTGATTTGAGCAGCTCGGAAGAAAGGTCTTTTTATAAGACTTGGGAAAGATCGAACAGATTGAGCATTATGTTTATGCGGATGAGTATAGCGAACAATATCAAGTCAACGCTTCCTGAATGTGACAGTGCTCAAGCATTATTGAAAACTGTGGAAGAACGTTTCCGATCTGCTAATAAGTCTCTGGCTGGGACATTAATGGCTAAACTTACCACCATGAAATTTGATGGTACTTGTGGGATGCATGAGCATATCCTTGAAATGACAAATATAGCTGCTAAGCTGAAGGCTCTTGGGATGGATGTGAATGAATCCTTTTTAGTTCAATTTATTTTGAACTCCTTGCCTCCTCAATTTGGATCATTTCAAATTCACTATAACACTATTAAGGATAAGTGGAATGTGAATGAATTGACCAGTATGCTTGTACAAGAGGAGACAAGACTTAAGCAACAAGGATATCATTCTGTCAATCTTGTAAGTCATGGAGCCAAGAAGAAATGGAAGAAGCCAAGAAAGGGCATGAAGAGTGGACCATCCAAGGGTAAAGAGCCTCATCATGATACCGAGGTTCATAAGAAGAAACAAAACAAAGATAGATGCCATTTTTGCAAGAAATTGGGACACTATCAGAAGGACTGTCATAAACGCAAGGCATGGTTTGAAAAGAAAGGTAAGCCTTTGGCTTATGTATGTTTTGAATCAAACCTTACTGAAGTTCCTTCTAATACTTGGTGGTTTGACTCAGGTTCTAATGTTCATGTTTCAAATACGATGCAGGGATTCCTTACAACCCAGATGCAAGATCCAAATGAGAGTTTTATCGTTTTGGGGAATGGGGTTAGAGTTCCTGTAACAGCTGTTGGAACCTATCGTTTGCTTTTAAATACTGGTTGTCATTTAGATTTGCTTCAGACTCTTTATGTTCCTTCTATTTCTAGAAATTTAATTTCTGTTTCTAAACTTGATGTTGAAGGATATTTCTTTAAAATTGGGAATGGTAGTTTGCGTCTTTTCAAAGACAATGTCTTCCTTGGTTCTGGTGTTTTGTGTGATGGCTTATATAAAGTGAATCTTGATAATCATTTTGCTGAAACTCTTATGACCTTGCATCGTAATATTGGAATTAAACGAAACATGATAAATGAAAGATCTTCTAACTTGTGGCATAAAAGATTGGGTCATATATCCAAAGAAAGATTAGAGAGATTAGTAAAGGATGGAATTTTGTCAAACTTAGACTTTACTGATCTCGGTATGTGTGTAGACTGCATTAAGGGAAAGCAAACCAAACACACAAAGAAAGTTGCCACAAGAAGTGAAGAACTTCTTGAAATTATCCATACAGACATTTGTGGGCCTTTTGACTCCCATCATTTGGTGGAGAGAAGTATTTTATCACCTTTATTGATGATTTTTCACGTTATGGTTATGTCTATTTGTTGCATGAAAAATCTCAGGCAGTGGATGTCCTAGAGGTATACATTACTGAGGTTGAAAGATAATTAGATAGAAAGGTGAAAATTGTCAGGTCTGATAGAGGTGGTGAATATTATGGTAGGTATGATGAAACAGGACAACACCCTGGCCCATTTGCTAAACTCTTAGAAAAGCATGGCATACGTGCTCAATACACTATGCCGGGAACGCCACAGCAGAATGGAGTAGCTGAAAGGCGTAATCGTACACTTATGGATATGGTTAGGAGTATGTTAAGTAATTTTCCGTTACCCATATCGTTGTGGATGGAAGCCCTTAAGACCGCTGTATACATATTAAACCGGGTTCCTAGTAAGGCAGTTCCAAAAACTCCTTTTGAGTTATGGACAGGAAGGAAACCGAGTTTAAGACACCTGCATGTTTGGGGTTGTCCGGCGGAGGCCAGAATTTATAATCCACATGAAAAGAAATTGGATTTTAGAACGATTAGTGGATACTTTATAGGTTATCCCGAAAAATCCAAAGGGTATAGGATTTACTGTCCTAACCATAGTACGAGAATTATAGAGACCGGTAATGTCAAATTCATTGAGAATGGTGAAACCAGTGGGAGTGATAAACCACAAAATGTGAAAATTCAAGAAGTTAGGGTGCAAGTCCCTTTACCCATAACTTCTAAGAAAATTGTTGTTCCTACAGTTGTCACACAGTTTAATAACAATGAACAACAAATTAATGATCAAACACTCCATAATGAAGTTATCACCACTGAACAAGTTGTAGAAGAACCACAAGGGATGACATTAAGGAGATCTCAAAGAGAAAGAAGATCTGCCATTCCAAATGATTATATGGTTTATCTACAAGAATTTGATTTTGATATAGGGACAAGAAAAGATCCGGTTTCTTTTAAACAAGCCATAGAAAGTATTGATTCGACTAAATGGATTGATGCCATGAAAGATGAGTTGAAATCAATGGATCAGAATGAAGTCTGGGATGTTGTTGATTTGCCCGAAGGTTGTAAAACAGTTGGGTGTAAGTGGGTCTTTAAGACCAAGCTCGACTCAAAGGGTAATGTTGAACGACATAAAGCCAGACTGGTGGCCAAAGGTTTCACTCAGAAAGGAGGCATTGATTATAAAGAGACCTTTTCTCCTGTATCTAAAAAGGACTCATTTAGAATCATTATGGCTTTGGTTGCACATTATGATTTAGAGTTGCACCAAATGGATGTAAAAACTACTTTTCTGAATGGGAGTTTAGATGAAGAAGTCTATATGGACCAGCCCGAAGGTTTTCCATTAAAGGGAAAAGAACACATGGTTTGCAAATTAAAGAAGTCAATATATGGTCTTAAACAAGCTTCCCGACAATGGTATCGCAAATTCAATGATACCATCATTTCCTTCGGTTTTAAGGAAAACACTGTTGATCGGTGTATATACCTGAAGGTCAGTGGGAGCAAGTTTATCTTTTTGGTCCTATATGTTGATGACATATTGCTTGCCAGTAGTGATCTTGGCTTATTGTATGAAACTAAGGTTTTTCTCTCAAAGAACTTTGAAATGAAAGATATGAATGAGGCAACCTACGTGATAGGCATTGAAATATTTCGTGATCGATCACGTGGATTGTTAGGGTTGTCTCAAAAGGCATATATAGACAGAGTTCTAGAGAGATTTGGTATGGAGAATTGTTCAGCCAGTGTTGTTCCAATTCAGAAAGGGGATAAATTTAGTCTCATGCAATGCCCACAGAATGAATTGGAACGTAAGCAGATGGAAAATATACCTTATGCTTCTGCAGTTGGTAGCTTGATGTACGCTCAGACCTGTACCAGACCGGACATAAGTTTTGCAGTTGGAATGCTAGGAAGATACCAAAGTAATCCAGGGATGGATCACTGGAAAGCTGCAAAGAAGGTGATGAGATACTTGCAAGGAACAAAGAATTACATGCTTACATATAGAAAGTCAGATAGCCTTGAGGTGATTGGCTATTCGGATTCAGACTTTGCTAGATGTGTGGATAGTAGAAAGTCAACGTTTGGCTATTTGTTCCTATTAGCTGGAGGAGCAATCTCATGGAAAAGTGCCAAACAGACAAGCACTGCTTCGTCCACCATGGAAGCAGAATTTGTGGCATGCTTTGAGGCCACGGTTCATAGTTTGTGGCTGCGTAACTTCATCTCGGGACTTGGGATTGTCGACTCTATTGCCAGGCCGCTGAGAATCTTTTGTGACAATACTGCAGCCGTCCATTTCTCCAGAAATGACAAATATTCTAATGGTGCCAAGCACATCGAACTTAAATATTTTGTTGTCAAGGAGGAAGTTCAGAAACAAAATGTGTCTATAGAAAATATGAGGACAGAGCTCATGATTGCAGATCCTTTGACAAAAGGTTTACAACCGAAGACTTTTAAAGAGCATGTTGAAAGAATGGGTCTTAGTTGTAATCCATGATATTAGTTGAGGATTGTATTATGTTTATTTCTTTGACACTTAGATATAATTGATTATGTTTCTGATTTTCCTGTTCTTCAAATATATGTACATGTATGGGTTTGAATGTATGATTACAGGAATTGTCTTTGACAAAGACATAATGTTTGACCATTAAAGATACTTCTCATTTATGGACTATGATTAAATAATTTGCTAGTGTTGTAGTACTTGGAAGGAACTATGTCATTATATTGATGTGGAACCGCCTTGACTCGCATTAGTAAGCTGTTTAATTATGGTATTATGATGACCCAACTGACTATGGATTAGAATGATGCGCGCCTAATGTTTATATCATTTCTAACCAAAGTATGGTCATATGGGTCAAGTGGGAGAATGTTGGGTTTTGACCCACATGACCACATCGTGGTCAGTTACGATCCCGTGAGAAGTGGAGGCATTATCCTTGATGGTAGGATAACATAACGGGTCTCACCCTCTGCCTAGATAGGGAACACGGCATCGGTCTCCATCACCGGGTGTTCGAACAGGGGCCAAGAGGGAGATACGAACTAAGGACTTGATCATCCAGAAAACAATGGATCCAGGTACGCTTCCTTTATTTGAAGACTGGTTCATGATCCTATTTATAGATGTTCCTACAATCTATCCTCTTTCTAGCTCAGATATCGATGGCATGCCCACACATCAATCCACCCAAGTCTATTAGCTTGTTTTCCTTCCTATCCCCAACCCAAAAAAAAGAGAGAAAAGAGCACCAACACTGTTAGATGTCTCATAGAAGTTGGTACTACATAGTAGTATAGATTATTAGGTAGGGGAATTGTTTCTCTGCAACAACACAAGACTTGAAAGAGTCTCTAAATAAACAGTTTTCTTGTTTCTTGATCATGACATAATAAATCATTTCGAGCAAAAGAAAACTAATAATATTTAAATATTGGTCTTCTGATTTTATTGCTATTTTTTCCTCAAGCTATTTACAGGCACCATCTTTCAAAATGGGAGGAGGAGCTTGACATATGGTGCTTGGCTAGTTCAATGCGAGAAATCTAATTATGGTACACTTCACTTATGTCATCTCAAAACTCAAAATCATTTAGTAACATAGTTAAATGACTATTCTACTTAACATAAGCAAAACATGGTAGCACGTCAATAACAAATATCCCAAATAATTTGTAGTGCATTAATTATTTGTTTTTAATCGTCTTATAAATGGCTAAAAACTATTCTTTTTTTTGTAGACATACCAAATTATTTGTTCAATTGGACAATATATATTTCCAGGACAATGCAATTGCATGGCAATTACAGCATGATTAATTGTAACGGCTGCAACTTATGGTACAAGGTCATGAAAAAAGCCTATAATTTGACATAAGACACGTCAAGATTCAAAATAAAGTTAAAAGTATCTTACATCCAATCCTTCGATAATAGTTTGCATGAAAGTTTTTCTTTTGGACCTAATTTTGGTTTTTTATTTAGTAATTTCTCATGGCACCTCTAAATCTTCTCCTTCCTGCTCCTTTGTATCCATACTTTATAAATATTTTTTTCATTCTTTAATAAAGCGCGGATAATGACTTACTTCTTCCATCATTAGTCATTATTTCAACAACAACAAAAAAAAATCTCGTGGCACCTCCAGACCGGTGACCACCTCACCATATATAGCTACATTAAGACTTAGTGGTGCCGCTTCGCCTATGGACCAGAGCATTCCATGAATCCAAGCGTGACGCATCACCATTTGCAAGAGGGGCACCGGGCATGCACAGCCTTTACATGACACGTCTCTCTTTGGACCACGTTAAGTTACAAACTCATGGTTGAAACATCACCATCTGCAAGTGGACTTAACAAAACTTAAAACGCGTCAACTGTTCTTGGATCAATTTGGAGCCACAGATGAGCCAAGTAGTTTGTGAATACCACGGACTTGGCTAGACTTAATCAGACTCGAGGTCATACTTCATCAGAAACTCAACATCTCAAACTTGTATAATTATCAAACAGTTTAAGCATGATTATTTGCAGTCGAGCTTTAACTAGAGCTTGGCTTAAGCCTGACTACGCCTAGCTGGCAGAATCTACGCCTCCTTGAGTCAACAACTTTCACAATCCGAGCCGCTCCCACGTCTTCTATGGACCCCACATGGCCATGCGACTCCATGAAGAGTGTGAGTCACATGGTGTGCTCTCACTTTTGGGTCCAGCAAACACGGCCAATGGCATCTATATACCAAGAGATTCTAGACGTTAGCTGTTATGCTCCTTTCACGATATTACTGTCGTGAGAGGATCCATTCGATTTTTCGAGTACTTCTCCTTTTCCTTTTTTAACTCTTAGAAAGGGTCATGTGGAGAGCGAGGCTAGGCCGACCTTATCCCCGGAGAATCTGTGCGTTGACGCCCCAGCCGACGGTTTGAACGCGGTGTTTTCGACAGGAGAGCCCGACACGCAGGCCTTCACGGGCAGCGCTCGTCAAAGGGATCTCGCTAACGGTCAAAAATACGGCCACAACACATCATGGCTTGCGTCTTCCACCGCCCCAGGGACAAGTTTGGCAATTTATTTTAGGAGCACTCCCACGTGCACGGTTTTATCTTACTTTCACGCATGCTTGGTCCAAAACAAAGGCTAACAATTAAAGCGATCATCTGATCAACAAGCCTGATGGTCAGAGCTGGGCATATGAGGTAAGACTTGGTTCGATGTTGCGACATCATGTATCAAAGCATTTGACATATATGAGATCTCATGCATGCGCACATAAGAAACACAACAATGCACCTCGTCCTTTATATACATCTTGATGTATGATATTTGACCAGTAGCACTCAGACTATGTGAGCATTAGACTTATCGAATGCCTACTAGGTGAGGAATATATGGATGTTAAAATGTCTGTGTCATCTGTTTGCCAGTCATGCGTGCAAGTCTAGATATATCGACTATGTTATAGTAATTCTAGATGCAACAATATATGCAATTCAGATAAAATCGACTCATTGTGTTAGGTGAGGCATAAATCTTAGAATGAACAGTCATCCGTTTGCCATTCACTGACATGGGAAGAGTCATGCATGCAAATCTAGATACATCAGCTATTTTGTACATAAATTTGGATGCGGCAACGAACGTCAGATGAACACCGTTTTCTAGTCCAAATATTGAGCCAAGGTATTGGCTCATATGAATATTTGACAGTCATGAATATAAGATAAATAAAATAACCACTTTTATTGCTTTATTTTGACATATATATATATATATATATATATATATATATATATATATATATATATATATATATATATATATATATATATATATTGTAAAGCATACTAGCTAAGAATTTCTAATCCTTCTTTAATTTACAATATCCCATTTGGTTTCTGATTTAGTTTAGATAAAGTTAAACTTAAAAATTAGGCATCTCTATGTTTTCTATCATTTAATATTTGATATCTTAGTCATTATTTATTGGCCAAGTGATTAGAAAGATTACCAGATTCTGTGTGGACCATTTTGACTACAATCGAGAGGACTGAACCGGATCTAGAAGTAAGATTTGCTGCATTAAAAAATTGGATCGTGTTCTAAAATTCTGGAAGCCATAACCTACCCATATGGCATCCAATTGAGGCATATTTTTTTTTTTTGGAAATCAAGTAATATTTTAAGCTCTATGACGTGATATCTCACCAAACGATGAGGCACACCAAGTAATTAATCATGATCAAATTCTATTGTTGGGGTCTTAAGCAAGCCCGTTTAAGCAAAAAAAAATTTCTTTTAGGAAAAATTTGGCTGATATATCTTCCAATTAGGAAAAATTAGATAGAGCAGCTACAAATAAAGTTATGTATAAGTCGAGATCTACATCCTGTAGAATTTTAGCTTCTTTATGATTATTGCCATCAAAATCTAATCTAGTAGATAGAAGGCTTCTGGCGGATCCGCAGAAGAGGAGGAAGATCCAATATGTGCTGGATGACCTATACATAGAGAATGAAGAAGAGCTCGAAAGTCACCGAAGCTGATCCAGTCGAGAATCCTTCGATGCTTAAGTCAGACAAGACTTCAAAAAAAAAAAGCAGAAAGGAGAAGAAAGTATTGTAGAATAATTTGAGATACATACTTGGCACCTTGAGCCCCTTTTTATAGATGTGAAGTCCTTGTTCCATTAGGGTTGGACTTTTCAAAGTCTTAAGTTAAGCGAAGAACTATCTCTAGGCTTTGCTTATCTAGATCTACCTAGAAATATAAGTGTAATACCTAAGTCGTCTAGGCCAGGTCCATTTGGCCAGCCCATAAGCATGTTTCAGCCTAAAAATGAAAGAAAAAAAAAGAAAAAAATATGATGCACATGCTGCGCACATGCGAGGAGAGAAGATGACTCCCGATGGGAGTCTTCTTCCTCTCGAGTTTGACGGACGGAATCTGACTCGGAGTTAGATTCCAGTTGGGACTGAGCTATATTTAGAGCTACTCCCCTCATCCCCTCCCATCACATTGAAGAGCCCAAGTCTCTGATCGACTCTATCACTGAATATTCTTTATTTTTTCTCCTTGAATGCCGACCACTTCCGACACCGTTACCATTGCTAACTATCGCTGAAAGCCAGATAAGAATCTGACAACCTTTAATTGGCCTCTCTCTTTCTCTCTCTCCTTCTTTCGTGGTCCTTGGAAGCTTTGATTCTCGCTGATAATCACCAAAATTTTGCCAGAAACTGGATGCTTTGTTTTTCCTATTTTTGTGAAAACCAGCCTTCTTCTTCAATTTTTTGGTTGTTTCCATCGCTAATGCCTGTCGCTGGGGTCCATCCCAGAACCCCTGCAGTAGCTTATGGCCATGGTCGGAGTTCTGGCCATTAGAATCCCTCTGTTTCATGGTTTAAGGGATCGAAACCTCTATTTTTGATGGGCTTGGGTGCTATCGGCCACCAATCATCACCGGCCGCCTGTTGGTCGGCCGTGAGTCTCCTGACCCCAGATACCACCACGGTTACCTTTTTCTGCTCCTTTCTAATTTCTTGGCTAGAGAGACAGACTCTGTTCTCTCTTCCTCTCTCTTTTCTCTCTCTTCTCCATTCTTTCTCTCTTTTATTTCTCTCTCTACTCTCTAGAGATGATAGATCCAATAAGATACTCCTCGTAGTGATTTTGAATCAATCATGGTTGAAGGGCAATGGTCCATGGTCGTCGGGTGGCGCGCTAGCCCCCTCTTGGCCCATTCCGGACATTTTTAGAATTGGTCACTCCTAATCTCTGTTGAGCCATCTATGCCCTAGTCCGAGCATGATTCGACGAAATCACCTTGATCGAACCAACCCGGATGTTGGGCACCCCTGCTTGGTCAGCCCTATGAGGGTATTGGAATTTAGAATTTTAATTTTTAAAATAATTATGATAAAATTTTAATGAAAATATAATTTAGGCTCTTAGAGGGACTTTTAGGATTAATTAGATCTATTAGATAGATTACATTCGCAAGATAAGTAACGTAACCTTTTTCTAAATTTATTGATAAATTATAAATATTTTCTAAATCGAATTATTCTAGAATTATTCTAGATGTATGGTGTTTTATTATTATTATATACATTTTTTAGAATATTGTATGATTCTTGATTGAATGCATTGATTTTGATATGGATTATGTTTGATTGAATTTGATATCTCATCTTACAATTTGGAACACTGAATATACTTTTAAAAGGTTGATAGTTATATGACTAGACATGTGACATCTTATTAGATCGAAAGTGTGATTAAGTGTGTAGAACTTTGGTTGATCTAAGCCATTGAAATTTGCTTGTTCTGAGAGTTGCTAAGGTCAGTTTCTTGATATGAGAGTTGTTGAGTCGGCTCTTTAACCTGAGAGTTGCCGAGGGTGTCTTCTCAATATGAGAGCTATTGAGGTCAACTCTTTGACTTAAGAGCCGCTGAGGTCGACTCTTTGACCTTTGCCCTATGACCCGGCCTTTAGAGGCCTTAAGCTTGGAAGGCATCTTTCTGTAAGTCGTTATCACTTAATGTCAACTCATAAAGGCTACAGTCTCCTTTGAAGAAGCTTCAGAAAGCTGTCCCTATATGAGGTCAACTTCTAGACTCTTACCCTCTAGTTCGGCCTTTAGAGACCGTTATGCTTTGGAGTTCCTCTTAATGGGTCCTTCTTTATGTCAGCTCTAGGAGCTATTATTGAGCGACGTCGGCTTATCTTTGCCTTTGCCCTCTAGGCTGGTCAAAGTCGTTATCAAGTGAGATCGGTATATCTTTGCCTTTGCCCTCTATTCCCAGCCTTAGAAGACCGAGTTACAAGAGTTTGGCTTAAGGTTGGTTTTTGGTCCTAGGCCATTCTAGTGTTTGACTTTCTGGGTTTTTTTTTTGAATGAGTTATTTGATATCTAGTAACCAATTGATCAAGTCAAGTATTGCCATCTCCCATCTGAGCCTAGGTGGTGCTGGAACTTTTCACCTCGGCTAGCTTTGCATGTGATCGTTTAGGTCAGGCTTGCCACTTTCGATCCAACCTAGTTTGGGTTAGGATTACCTCCTTAGCTAGCTTTGTTCGCCATCGGTTAAGTCACATGTGCCACCTTCGATCCAACCTAATCTGAGCTACGATTTCCTCCTTAGCGAGCATCACTCATGATCTATCAAGTCGAGCATGCCAATTTTGATCCAACATAGCCTGGGCTAGAATTTTCTCCTTGGCTAGCTTTACCTACGACCAGTCTGGTCGGAAGTGTAACTTTCAATCCAAACCAGCCTAAGCTAGGATTTTCCTCTTAATGATCCTAGGGACGGATCTCATGGATGTTGCCTCAGCCTAGTTTGAGCTAGAAAATTTATCCTTGTAGTCTCTACCGAGGATGGATCCCATTGGTGTCACCTCAACCTAGTTTGAGCTAGGATTTTTCATCCCGATAGTCCTTGGGATGGATCCATTGGTGTCCTCTTGGCCTACTTTAAGCTAGGACTTGAATTTTGGAGAGTTGTGAGCTATGAAAGCTAGTTCTCAAATATTTAAAACCATTTCGAAATGTTTAGATCAATAAATATTCAATTCATACATGGCAAATGTGTCATACCTATTTGAGTCTTGTGAGATATACTGTAGCTTAGTTTGTCCCCATACTTGGGTTTCGATCCCTTGTCACCGAGCTCAACAGATTTTTGCTATTTTGCATGCCAATAGAGCTAGCTCGATAAAGTTCATGTGCTGGATCCATCCAAAATGGTAAAAATAGATAGGGAGGCATCAAATTGATCTATAGCTACAAGTATGTGATGACGAACTGAAGAAATAGGTATAAAATAATCAATTATATAATCAAAATTAGGGCAAACAAAGGCCGAAAATGGAAAGAGCACATCTAAGAATTTAGGGTACGAGTTTTGAACCATTTACAAAATGGGTGAACCGAGCGGTCAAAGAAATTGAATTTCCTTGGACCAATCTGGTCAATGTAGCCGGGCCCAACCAGCCAACGCTAGATGTTGACAAGTCACCCAAGCTGATGATGCGGTTGGATCCACTAGACCGCCTCGGACTTAATTATTTGGTTATTTTTGCTTTTAAGTCCTTGATGTTAATTTTATTTCAGCATAGCCTTGCTCGGGTTAGCCGACTTGGCCTTTATTAGAGTCGCTTTGGGTTTAGTTGTTTCTTGAATTCAATTAGATCAAGTCAAGGGGTCAGGTAGCCACCTATAAATAGATGTGGTGAGCACCTATTTCAGCATGCAAAAATTAATTGAAAGGCTTTTGCCCTAGCTCTCTTCCCTTCTCTCTTCTCTTCTTGTGACGCCTTCCCCCTCTACCTAGGCCGCCATCCAAGGCCGCCGCCCCCTCCTTCATCTGGCTGCACCACCTCTGTCCCGAGAGGCCAGCCACCTCCTCCCTCTTCTTCCTCTCCTCCTTGATCCCTTCCAGCCTCTACAACAACTCCATCCCGTTGGATTATCAGCCCGTCCTTCCCTGCGCAGTCATCAGTCGGAGGCTGATATCTTAAGATCCCGATATTCTCTATAGACTCACGACCAACCGATGGAAAGCTAACGCGGAGATCTACAACATATCCAAAATTAAGATCGATCTGACGGACGGATCTTTAAAAATCGTATCTGCAATCAGGTCGGAACTACCCTTCCAGAAATCAAGAAGAGTCAAGAATCTTGGGATACGGATCAAATTCTATCGGATCGCATCAATTTGGTATCAGAGCAGTTCAATCCTTGGCCTTGGAAGATGGTGAACACCCGCTCTACAACCTCGAAGCAGCAAGAAGCGGCATCTTCAAGGGGCGTCGACCCACATCAAGAAGGCTCGCGATCACCCGCGGCCTCGGCGGACCTGAGACCCGATCTTGATTCCACCGACCGTCTCTTGGAGTTCTTGCGTGGGAATCAAACAACTATGCAGCAGAGCCAACAACAATTGATGGAGAAGATGGATACCACGCAACGCCATATCGAGATGATGTTGCAACTATTGCTAAATCAGCGGCAAGAAACTCCATCGGGGGGAGCTCCGCATCGGACCCGGGTGGAATCTCCGGCCCCTACCCGTGGACGACCAGGACGGAGGGGACCCCCTCCTCGTGAGCCTCTCCTTCCCAACCCACCAGAGGAGATGCGGCTGGACCAAGGAGAAGATCGACCTAGACCTCGACCCGAGCTCATACCGATTGGTGCACGCGCTAGGGCTCGGGGGATAGCCCGATTGGCATCGACGACGGGTCAGATATGGAGGATGATCCCATCCAAAATTTTCAGATGAGGAACCAGCGTGTGGGGGAGTACCCACGCCGAGGATATGAACGAGATCGGGACCGTAATGGAGATCGAGAGGGAGGAAATCGCGGACTGACTCTTAGGCTGAAATTTCTCAAGTTTAAAGACGGCGATCCTCTCGATTGGGTGTATCGAGCTGAGCAGTTCTTTCACTACCATGGCACAGCGGAGGACCAAAAGGTATTGATCTCATCTTTTCACCTAGAAGAGACCGCCCTGCGATGGTTTCAAACCGCCGACCGAGCCCGACCTTTCAACGGTTGGAAGGATTTTTCTGCAGCAATTTGTCGGCGTTTCGGCCCTACCGAGTACGATGACTTCCGGTCTATGCTATCAAGGGTCACCCAAAAGACTATTGTTAGAGCCTTTCAAGAGGAGTTTGAGAGGATCAGCAACCGAGTGGTGGGGTGGAGCGACTCCGCGCTGAAAAGCGTATACCTCGGAGGACTTCGTGTCGACATTCAAGCCAAGGTGAGGACTTTGCGGCCACAATCTTTGGAGGATGCTTTTGCCTTGGCCCTAATGGTGGAAGAGAAGATCAAGACCACTCGATCAGCGGCACGGGGCAGCTGGACCAACCCTCGGGCCGGCCAAACCGCATGGGGCTCCATCGGCCAGCCGAGAGCGCCGACGGTTGCAGCAGCCAACACAGGGCCGAGGACCCCTCTTCGCTTGTCAGGTGATGTCAAGAGGGTTGAGCGTCCACCCGGGAGGACCTTGACACCAGCACAAGTGGAGGAACGTCGAGCAAAAGGCCTATGTTTTCGCTGCGACGAGAAATTTACACCGGAACACCGGTGTGCGCGGCCCGTCGGAGCGGTGATGTTGATCGACGGATTGGAGGACGAGGCCGTGGCTGAAGATGGTGATGAGGTTGCTGAGGACGAGTCCCAAGATTTAGAGGCCAAGGAAGAGGACGTGCCACCTCAGATTTCATTGCATGCCTACTCCAAATCGGCGACACCGAAAACGCTACGCGTGGACGGCATGATCAAAAGACGTGTGGTGTGTATCCTCATTGATACGGGCAGTACCCATAATTTTTTGGATGAGAGGCTCGTCAAACAGACCGGTCTCATAGCAGAGCCAACATTGGGCTTCGACGTGGCATTGGGTGACGGAGCCACGTTGAGGGCGAAGGGCATATGCCGAGGCATCACTTTGACGATCCAGGGCAGCCAATTCAAGCTCGATCTCTATCCGTTGGCATTACGAGGAGCTGATTTGGTCCTTGGTACGCAGTGGCTGCAGAGTCTTGGCCTGGTTACATTCGACTTCGCCGAGATGTGGGTGACTTTCAGACGGAGCGGACGGCGAGTTAGATTGGATGGCATTCGGCCTAGCCCAAGGGCTGCACTTCAGCCCCTAGTCGGCTTGCCCGGACCCGGCGCGCACAGCTACTTGATGCAGCTCTTACCTCTGTCGACGGAGACCACGATGGAGGCAGGTATATCTATTGATTTGGCTGCTCTCTTACAGGGGTTCGCAGATTTATTTGAGGAGCCTCATGGTCTTCCACCCGAGAGGGAGCACGATCATCATATAGAGATTGTACCGGGAGCAGAACCGACGAATGTGAGGCCTTACCGCTACCCGCACGTTCAGAAGGAGGAGATCTCAAAGATGGTATGAGAGATGTTGGAGAGCGGCATCATTCAGCCCAATAGAAGCTCATATTCATCGCCGGTGCTGCTGGTACATAAGAAGGACGGGATGTGGCGATTCTGCGTTGACTACCGGGCACTTAACGCGATCACCGTTAAGGACCGATATCCGATTCCAGTCATCAAGGAGCTGTTGGATGAGCTTGCTGGTGCAGAATACTTCAGCAAACTTGATCTCCGTGCCGGATACCACCAGATCCGTGTCAGGCCCGAAGATGTGCACAAGACGGCGTTTCGGACACACGATGGCCATTATGAGTTCCGGGTGATGCCGTTCGGCCTCACCAATGCACCAGCGACCTTCCAGAGGCTCATGAATGACATATTCAGACCATTACTACGATGGTATGTCCTTGTATTCTTCGATGACATACTGGTTTACAGTCGTTCATGGCAGGAGGACCTAGAGCACTTAGAGGAAGTGCTGAAAATTCTGCGCAGAAATCAATTGAAGGTAAAGCGATCCAAGTGCCTATGGGCCGAGCCGAAGGTTGAGTACCTAGGCCATGTCATCTCTGCTGCAGGTGTGGAGCCGGACCAAGCAAAGATACATTGCATGACCGATTGGCCGCTACCCAAGTACCAAAAGGAGCTGCGAGGATTTTTGGGCCTAACCGGTTATTACCGCCGGTTTGTGGAGGGATATGGAAAGATCGCCACGCCACTGACCCTGTTGCTGCGAAAGGGCGAGTTTAGATGGACCGAGGCAGCGACGGAAGCGTTCGAGAAGCTCAAGGAAGCCATGACGACGGCCCCGGTTTTGGCGCTACCCGATTTCGCCAAATCGTTTGTAGTCGAGTGCGATGCTTCCGGTGCCGGCATTGGTGCTGTTTTGATGCAGGAGGGATGGCCAATTACTTTCATGAGCAAGGCGTTGTCCCCTAGGACCCGCTCGCTGTCCACATATGAGAGGAAGATGATGGCGGTCATCCATGCAGTCGCAAAGTGGAGGCCGTACCTTATCGGCCGCCGATTCATCGTTCGGACTGATCAGCAGAGCCTTCCATTTTTTCTTGAGCAGCGCATACATACTCCAGCCCAGCAGAGGTGGGTGTCGAAGCTTCTCGGCTACGACTATGAGATGGTGTACAAAAAGGGCGCAGAAAATCGAGTGGCGGATGCACTATCGCGCCATCCCGAGTCCGACGAGTTGGCGGCTTTGACTACGCCGGTTTTTCCTTTTATTTCAGACTTGAGGACCGCCACATGCCGGGATTCGGACCTAGTACAGATCCAGAGGGAGTTGGCAGCAGACTCGAGCAGTCATCCCGAGATCGAGGACCGAGATGGGTTGATTCTGGACCATGGGTTGATCCGCGTGCCCACCGATTCAGCCATGCGGCAGGTATTGATCCAGCACTTCCATGATACTCCTTTTGCTGGACACGAGGGATTTTTCAGGACTTACAAGAGGCTGAGCCAGAGCTGTACATGGGTAGGCATGAAGGCAGCGGTCAGAGCTTATGTACAGCAATGCGATGTGTGCCAAAGGGCGAAGGCGGATTCACTGCGACCTGCGGGTCTACTTCAGCCTTTACCGATTCCTGATCAGGTTTGGAAGGATGTGTCGATGGACTTCATTGAGGGGCTGCCATTAGTTCGAGGGTACTCAGTGATCATGGTCGTTATGGACCGCCTCAGCAAGTATGCCCACTTTTCGGCGCTCGCACATCCATTTTCTGCTCGACGGGTGGCAGAGGTCTACATACGGGACATTACTCGATTACATGGTATGCCTCGGACTATTGTTTCTGATCGTGACCGCATTTTTGTTAGCGCATTCTGGCAGGCTTACTTCAAACAGCAAGGGACGAAGCTTGCCATGAGCTCGGCTTACCACCCTCAGACCGATGGGCAGACGGAGGTGGTAAACCGCTGCATCGAGCAGTACTTGCGCTGTATGATTGGTGATCGGCCCCGAGAGTGGCTTTCTTATTTACCTTGGGCCGAGTATTCGTACAACACCGCTTTCCACTCAGCCATAGGGATGACACCCTTTGAGGTGGTGTATGGACGAGCACCACCGACGCTGCGAGTTTATGATCCACTGTCACATGCGGACCGAACAGAGGCAGATTTTGAGCTCTTAGACCGTGATGCTACCTTACGGCGGTTAAAGTTCCACATAACGACTGCGCAGAACAGGATGAAGTAGCTGCATGATCGGAAGCAAAGAGATCCAGTATACGAGGTGGGCGACTGGGTATACGTCAAGGTGCAGCCTTATCGACAGTTGACACTGCGGCCCATGGCGAACCAGAAGCTCTCTCATCGCTTCTATGGGCCCTTTTAGATAATGGAGCGCATTGGACCCGTGGCGTATCGCTTGGACTTGCTGACTACATCGAGAGTTCACCCGGTATTCCACGTGTCGCTTCTGAGGGCTCGGCTTGGACCCAAGACATCTGTCGGCCCAATCATACATGAGCCACCGGAGGACGAGGTAGTGGAGCCGGTTCGAGTGCTGGCGAAGCGCAGAATACGAGTAGAAGGACGACTGGAAACCTAGATACTAGTGGAGTGGCTGGGGAGGGCAGCAGACCAGGCCACATGGGAGTTTGAGACTGAGATACTTGATCGTTTCTCTGACTTCCGACCTTGAGGACAAGGTTAAGGGAAGCGTGGTGGAGTGATGCGGTTGGATCCACTAGACCGCCTCGGACTTAATCATTTGGTTATTTTTGCTTTTGAGTCCTTGATGTTAATTTTATTTCAGCATAGCCTTGCTCGGGTTAGCCGACTTGGCCTTTATTAGAGTCGCTTTGGATTTAGTTGTTTCTTGAATTCAATTAGATCTAGTCAAGTTAAGGGGTCAGGTAGCCACCTATAAATAGATGTGGTGAGCACCTATTTCAGCATGCAAAAATTAATTGAAAGGCTTTTGCCCTAGCTCTCTTCCCTTCTCTCTTCTCTTCTTGCGACGCTTTCCCCCTCTCCCTAGGCCGCCGTCCAAGGCCGCCGCCCCCTCCTTCATCCGGCTGCACCACCTTTGTCCCGAGAGGCCAGCCACCTCCTCCCTCTTCTTCCTCTCCTCCTTGATCCCTTCCAGCCTCTACAAACAACTCCATCCCGTTGGATTATCAGCCCGTCCTTTCCTGCGCAGTCATCAGTCGGAGGCTGATATCTTAAGATCCCGACATTCTCTCTAGACCCACACCTACCGCTGGAAAGCTAATGCGGAGATCTACAACATATCCAAAATTGAGATCGATCTAACGGATGGATCTTTAGAAATCGTGTCTGCAATCAGGTCGGAACTACCCTTCCAGAAATCAAGAAGAGTCAAGAATCTTGGGATACGGATCAAAT